>NC_091504.1:23435932-23758567 GCF_947461875.1 Haliaeetus albicilla | reverse complement strand
AACAAGCTGTGCCAAGACTGTGGGTACCAATAACCTTCAATCAGGCTGTAATTGCTTGTTGCAGCTCTAAAGAACGTAGGCTTGAACTTTTCATTTAAAGAGTTATCACCTGAGGAAAGCAGACTCCCCCCATCCTCCTGTGTCTTCAGGGCAGGAGAGGGCAAGGTCTCCAACCCAAAAGTCCTCAGCAGTGAGCTAAGCCCACATAAGGTGTCACAAACTGCCAGGTAAGACCTGAAAGAAGCTGTTGCATCAATTTATATCAAAACACAACTTTCTTCCCTTCCTCTTCTGGAGAAACCAGGAGTTGTGCTAGTCCTGGGGATTTGGGTGGGAGCTACAACAGCGCATCCCCAGAGAGAAGGGGCCCTTCTTGCTGTTTCTGTGAAATTGCTCTGTTCCTCAGTGTGCTGGCCCTGACAAGGACCATTGCAAAGCTCCAGTTTGTGCTACCTCCTCTGCTGAGCTGACCAAGGGCTTTGGTGGAGTTATCCGGGCAGCTGTTGTGTCTTGGTAAACTCTAAAATGACTGTTCTCCCCTGCTTCATTCAAAGAGAAAGGAATAAATCTTCTAGGTAGCTAACTCTGGGGTTCACAAATGGTGAAATGAAGTCTGTATGCTGCTCACTGGTGGATATTTAGGAAATAAAGAAATTGGCTTTTGCTATTATGTGAGAATCTTCTGGGGTTTGTGCTATCAGGTCTCCCTCGGCAGCGAGCGCTGCACAGGCTCCTTGCTCTCATGGCCACCTAATTAGACTACTCTACAAATCATGCTTTCTTCTGAATCATTTACATTACGTCCAACATGGCTACACAGTTTGGGGAACACTTATTAGGATTTGAAATAATGAGCTACTAATTATCTCTTGCTCCGGGGCTGAGTGGGGAATGCAACCTTTTGTCTCTCCTCCTAAATGAGGAAGCTGAGGAGCCGTGCAGGGACCCGCGTTCTGCTGCCTGCGAAGTCGCCTTGCTCTCTCCTGGGACATCCTTTATTTATGCTTTGCTGTTCTCCCTCCTGTGCTGACCAAGTGGTGGCTCTAATGCCTCTTCCACTGCAGAAATTCCTGATCCAAGAGGAATCCTGTGCCTCCGAGCAGGAGGAACGCGCGCAGCAGCCATCCCAACCCAGGAGACCAGGCTGCCTCGTTAGACATGTCCACTTTGGACTCCGTACAGCAGGCCAACTCCTCTCTGGTTAATAAGAAGTCCTCTTGTATCATGAACTGTAGCCTCCAGACCACTGGCTGCTGCTTAGGTGACTCTACTATGTTTTAAATAGTGCTTCTCTGAGAGTTCAACCCACCTGGTCGTGACTGTTTTCTTCCAGCTGTGAAATGAAACATGGCAACATGAGGGGCTCTTCTCAGGGAGGGCCAAACCCACCTGTCCTCTGGGTGGTCTTTTAGGGGATATAATCTGGGCTCTGTGGGTCCTCCATGCCCTCCTCTGCTTTGTTCTCCTACGAGGGCTCACCTTTGAGGTACCTCAACCTTATGTTCAGTAACAGTGTTCAACTTCTACTGAGATAATCAGAGGCTGAGTCAGCCATCTCATGGGTTCAAGCACATCCCTTGGGTTCAGTGTTGTTTAAGGTGCCTTATCACAAGGCTGTTGGTCTTCCTGCTCATACACCATTAGTTGGGGGCAGCAGAGATGCGTGTCCAAATCTCTGAAATGAGAAGTATCTCTGGAATGAAGCCCTGCAGAGCTGGCCTATGTCCCTAGCAGCATTGCTTGTGACCTTCAGTTAATGTGTCTTTTGGTGGGCAGCAGGCTGTAAATGCTGTGGTCTAAAAAGCTTGGGTTCTGCAGTAAAACTACAAATCACAAGCAGTTTCACGTTCTTGCTTCTCTGACTGGGGCCCTCACAGTTCGCTACGTGAATGAGACTCTGAAATTTTGAAGGTGCTTAAACTGGGGAGATGGATGGAGGCTCCAGTGCCTGACCTGGGAGAAAGTAGGGATCACTCATGACGAAATCAAAGCTCAGAGGCCAGCAGGTGGGTTGTGAGCACCATCCTGCCTGCAATTTTAGTGACCTGTCCTGGGTGTTTTACTCTTTAGGATAAGCAGCAGCTTTCAGAGCAATCCTTAAAGTCATAATGAGCTGGTAGCAAAACTTGGCAACACTGCCAAAGGTACACCATGCCTTATGGGCCTGAGCGTGTGAACCGACTTGCTAATTGTGATGGAATCAAGCTCTTGCCTCATAGGCAGCTCTGCCCATCTCAGGGCTGTGACTGCCCTGATGCAGAAGCAAAGTCTTGACCGTTGCTGGTTTTAGGAGGAATTGGATGCTTCTCTTGCTGCCTGTACAAAAAGCCCCAAATTCACTATAAGGACCATCTTGTCCACGAGACGCTTCAGCCAGAGTCAAGATCAGAGCATTACTCATCATTAGCCCTGTGAAATAGGAGTAGCTGGGGAAACTTCAGCCAGATTGATGTCTTTATTTATGCTGAGTGGTACTTTATACTAGCCTGCTGAAGCAAATCACCATGATTAAATGTCAGAAGCTGGTTTCTTGTAACCTTTGGTAGGAAAAGTTTCCTGTCTAGAGGAGTATTTCAAGGATGAAATACTCTCCAGTGCAGTGTGTGAGTTTAAACCCTCTTGAAATAGAATACCCTCAGAACAGGCTTTAAATACAAGTTAGGTGACATGCAGACAAGTACATGTCTCCTGTCTGGGAAAAACTTCATCTCAGATGGGTAACTAAGCTCATCTCATGCTGAAAAATCCTTCCTCTGCCCCCAAATGGCATGGCTAGAAATTTCTCTGATAATGATCCTCAAAAAAATAAAAAAAAAAAAAAAGAAAAAAGCAACTTTGTGGTCCTTTCTTGGTCATCCTTGATGTCCAGAACAGACACCTGGTTCTACTGGCTTTATCCTGCCCCGGCTCACCAGTCAGCAGCTCAGAGCTGTGGAGGCTGCTGTAGATGCAAGAAGTTTCCCTGTGGTTGCAGTGGAGTAATTACAGGGATAAAGCCCTTTGCGCACCGCTGTGTGGATGCAGGTCTGTTAACATCAGAGGTGCTGACTCACGCTGGGCTGTGTGACTCCCTGAAGTGGCTGGTGGATCGTTCATGATGCCTGGGTCACAGTTTGGGACCCCTGTCCGCAGTGCCACAGGGCTTTGTGGGGAGTGGTGAGATCATGCTGCCATTAGGAGTTGTAAAGTGTAATCAATGAAAAGTGTCCCTGCCTGTCAACCCCATCATCCCAGCCCCTGCTGAGCCACTTAAGAAATGGCTCATTTGTGAGCTATTGCTGTGGATTGTCACCTCTTTTCTCTGCCTTGCTTTTCACCTTAGACGTTAGAGATGTTAAGCTTTACCACATCCAGCCTGGTGAGTTTGTTCCTACACATACCACTTCCCTAACACCGTACAAATGTTCTCCAAGTCAGCCAAAATCTCCTTTGCCATTTATCTTTCTGTGATTGACTGCTAATAGGTTACAATTCCTTGGTAACTGGAAATCGTAAATTACCATCTCTTGTCCTTTCTGCAGTCTTCCAGGAGACAAAAGCTATATCCTCGGGTTACCGTAAATCTGCACACCTCTGTTAGCTCCAAGTAGGAAAAGCAAACAGCCCAGTTCCTTACCTGTTCTCTGGATCTAAGTAACAAAAAGACTCAAAGACTGTCTTTGCTTTGCAGGTCACACTTAAAAAATAGCTCTTCTAGTCTCTCCAGGAGATTAATACTTAGGAGAGAGGCACAAAAGCATTGCTACCTTCTAACAAATTACAAAGACGTGACAGAAGTTGTCTAATGGGGACATCTTATTCATAGGATTAATGACACATCTGAAGCAAGTTTTCTTATCTGGAAAGAGCTGTTTTAACAGAGGATCTAGCGTGTGGCTTTAAAAGCCCCCTCAAATCTGTCGTGGCTGAGTTAGAGGCAATATTTGCTTTAGAGAGCTTGTTTTGCATTTTTGACCTATTGGTGATGGTGATCAATATTTAAAGATCATTGCTGGAGAACAAGTGTAGATCAGATGGTGCCAGGCTGTTTCCAGGAGCGGGAATTGAATAGGGAAGAAAAGCCAGTGGAAAAGCAATGGTAAAATGTCATGGGGAACATCTCATCAGAGGACATGCTACCTGTTAATGCGTCTTCAGGCACGTGTACGTGCAAACCTGCCTCGGCCTCTCTCCTTTCCCTGAAAATGATGCTACAGTGACAATTCCCAGGGCACTGCGGGGCCAGGGTGTTCCCATGGCACATCTCGCCATGCCGGCTGCTGACTGCCTTCCTGCCAAGCTCGGGCGTGAAAATCCAGGGGGACCTCCTCATCAGTCTGTGAAGGTTTAACTCGTTCAGCTGAGCAACCTCTGTTAGTCTGCAGGATTAATCAGTGAATTTAACCAGAAGCAAAACAAGCCAGGAAGACAATTAAGCTATTGATTCAAGATGCTGTTGCTGTTGGGAAGGAACTTGCAGTCAGGCTATGCTAATAAAGCTACATGGATTGATCAATCATTGTCAGTAATATTGGTTTAAGCAGAAGCTCGATGTTTTCTATTTTTCAAGTCAACTTGGGTTTGGAGCATTTCTTTATGAGCCATTGAAGCAGGGGAGTTTGTTATCAATTTGTTGGCCCTGGAGTTGTGTGTGGATATTGGGAATCACGAGGATGGTGCCTGTCAAGTACAAGTAGTTGCTAAAATATTGGGATGCCAGCACAAATCCAGCATCATTCACCACTCACGATTCTGGTCCTCCCACCATCTCCCCATTTCCAGGTGCCTCTGCTTAGACAACTGCAGCGTCTAACAAGCTGTAAATCTTGCATGACTGTCGAAGTGAGGGCTCGTCAGGTTGTCACTGAAGAGCAGCCGGAGAGGCAGTGGGTGTCTACAGCCTTGATGTGGAGTCTGAGTGGCAATTGCTGCAGAAGGCAGCAAAGAGAAGAGCCCGGATCCTGGCTGAGGAGGAAGGGTAGGTGCAAGCCGTGTTGAGATCCTGGGAGTTGCTCTGTTATAACTGTTCCTAAATCTACCCGCACTTAATTCCTTGGGGCTGGAGGATAGGAACAAAGCTGTTTGGGTGTGCCGTCCCTGAGTCACACTGAGACGCTCTTGAATTAATAATACCCAGTCCTGTGGGCAGAGGATGGTCTAATCCCCATCGAAAGGCCTTGAGGGATGCAGGATTTCTGTAGCTTTCAGGGCAAAAAGGTCTTATTGTGTGTTCTATCACTCATCCAGCTTTTCTTGTTGAGCAAGTCACTGAATCTCCTGGAACCTCAGTTTTTTAATAACTTTAAAGAACCATCACCCTCCCCTCCTAGAGGGCTGCAGCGTGTGCTGACTGCCAAAACTCTCGTGGGGCAGAGCTTTTCCCCGTCTGAGCTGGTGCTTTTGTTTGCATGAAAATGCATCATAAAAACACCCTGATTTATACTGAAATGCAACTTTTCAACAGCTGAGCTCTATGTTTGGACTTTGTAAGGTCTTCTCATACATACTCTGATAGCCATAGCAGCTAGCGTGTCTGTTACTGAATTGAGACTTTTGATGGGAAACCTTAGTGTGGGGCTTTGTTCCAAATAGGGCTAAAGGGGTTTTCTTTTAACAGTAACCTGGGTTTCCTCTGGAGTGGAAACTCTGATGTTCAACCAGCGCTGATGAATAAGTTGTGGGAAGTTCAGCACAGCAGGTTGCATTTTTTTCAGCGTTCACATGGGTGTAATCCATAGTATTGTAAAGTAAATCCCTTGACTGCTCAAACTAATGTGCTCCAGTTTTGTTGGCATTTGACCTACTATTTCAGAAAGGAAAATGTCACTGCTGACCTAAATAAGATTTGCTTCTAAGAGGCTCTGGGGTGAAAACCTGCCTCCATCAAAATCTAGAGGCAGTCCTTGCATGGATTAGAGCAGAGCTAGCTCCACGTTTTCAATGCAACTCTGTGCCAATTAAAGGTAATAGGCTTCCAGGATAGTGCAGTCAGTAATGAAGGGTGAGCCTCCAAGTTTCAGAAGGTCTGTTTTTAATGAGCCCCTTGAAATGTGGATGTGTCGTGGAACACCTTGTGTCTGGGCTGGGACTGTGATGGGAAGAGTTCTACCTGAGCTAGAAAAATCCTGGGAACAGATGTTGCCTTTCAGCTTTTCCAGCTGAAGGCAGAACCCCAAACCGTGAAAGGTGGAGAAAAAGATGTGAGATTGATCAGAAAATTAAACAAGGGGAGAAGCAACGATGTTTTTTTCTAATCCTTCTGAGCAAGCATGGGAAGAAACATTCACTCGTGTATCTTTGCATAATAAATGTGCTTTTTTCTAGAAGATCTGTTTAGGACAAATTATTTCATTTCATACCTTTGCTATGAGGCTTTGTTTCAAAAACTCGTTGGCCCTTTTGGGCATAGATACGGGAACCAGGACGCCAGGTTCATTCAGCCTTTGCCAGGCTGAGCAGAGGACTCTCATATCCCTGTACATCTCTGGTCCTGTAACACTGGGACAAGAAAACCTGGTCCAGCACAGTAAGCAAAAGAACTCTCAGGTCCAGGAGGGTTTTTGAAATATGACTCGTGGGGCAAGAAAGCTTTGGGAGTATTTGGTGCCTGTTCTTTCTTATTAGCCTAAGGCTGTGAAGTTGCCTTTTGGTGGGGAAAAATATCCTCCTCTGCCTGAAAGCCAGCTCTTCAGGTCGGGGCACAATGTCAGGTGGCAAAAGAACTGAGAAGACAAGGGCTTTCAGTGACTTAAAAGAAAAACCCAAACAAAACACTTTTCAGGCATAGTTAAAAGAAAGAAATTGGGAAGGAAAAGGGTAAAGATGGAGCAGACTTTCATTTACAGAAATGTTTAAGACTTCCAATTTGCATCTGTGCAACCCTGCTGTTGTCTTAAAGCTGGTGGTACTGGTGCCCCTCCTGCTGCTCAGGGCAATGAAATCCCCAAATTCCCAGAGTAAACTGCTTCACGGAGTGGCAAGGGCATGAAGCATGGAAATGAAGTAAAAATGAGGCTGGCTTGGGAAGGAAAGTGTGACGGCTCCTCTCCAGATGTGACAGAAAGGGGCCAGGCATACACTGCTGCACTTAACCCCTTTCATTGGCTGGAAAAAAAAAGTATTTCTCCTAAATGTGCTGCATTTCCTTTTTTTTTAACCTACCCTATGAATAACACTTTCACCATTTTCAAAGCTGACATACTAATAAAAGACTATTAAATCCTGCCACTTCCTCTGTAGAGCAGGAATAAGTCAAGATAGACACAACTGTGGAGAGGGAAAGAAGGCTCCGAATGTGACGGTTTATTAAGCATTTCACCCTCAGTACGTTTAATATGTATGAGGCTTCTGTCACTGTCCTACTAATGCTCCCTGAGACCACAGTGGCAATAGAAAGGAGCTTAAAGCAGAGCAAAACATGTCCCTGGGAATGCCACCTGCGTGGGAAGCTCATCTGGCTGTTGCAATGCCAGAAAAAGGGACGGGGAGCAGCCCAGGCAACCCCAGACCCATGGCCGGTGGCATCAGGACTTCCATCTGGTCCAGGGCGATGCCTTGTCTCGCTGCAGGTGGGTCTGATGCTGCATCACCCCCTTTTGTGCCATTGCTACCTGAAACAAAAGGATGCTTTGGCCAAGAACTGGAGCCCTTCCACAAGCACGCACCACGTAGTGTGTAGCAGAAGGGGGTACAGCCTTGCAGGTCTCTCACCCTATTTCTTAGGGTCACAAAACAATTTTGTCTCATTTGACCCACTCTTGCTCCCACTGTTTAGAGAGCCAGATAGGCACCTCGCCACACTTATCTGTGGAAAAGATTTTTTTTTTTCTTGCTGCCAGCATAACGCTTTGCAGATATTTCCTAGTCTTCAGTAGCCCTGAAGAAATGATAATGCAAGCCAGTAGAGGAGGCAGATGAATTTGCTGGCTAACAAAGATAAATTTAAATTAAATTATGCTCGACTGGCCATCCTGCCACAACAACAAGAATTCTTCCCTGAACTCAGCCTTGCAGATTATCTGGAATAAACATGAAGATGCCCAGGGCTGGTAACCCAGCTAAAAAGGTTTTGTGACCCCATTTCAGGTTGAAAACCCTAGTTTGACAAATGCTGAGCTTTCTGGAAAAATAACAACCTTGCTTATAGTGGTTCAAAGTGGAGCTCTGCTTAGGAAGATGGAGGCACAGAGCTTTCTCTAAGATTAAATAAATGCAAAGTTTGGATGAGCGAAGGCAACTGCCTCCATCACCTGCACCATATTGCAGGTGTACTGCAAGAGAGAGGGAAATATTTTATTTCTGGTTACTGTGATGAGTTTCCAGCAGTCCTGGGGATTCAGATGTGCTCTGGCTTTTTCCTGCTTGCAAAAGTGCTTCCGTGAAAGATGTTGAGGCAGTATTTATTTATTCCACCAGTGCCAGATCTTTACTGTCTCTGTGGGTCCTGCTCTGTTATCCCTTGGAAAGCCAGGCAAACATTCCAAGAAGGTGACTGTGGGGAGCTGGAGCCCATTCAATCACAGGGTACCCTTAAGTTTTTATGATTGTAAAAGAAATAGGGGGGCGGAAAATAAGTTTGCTTTTGAAATGCATCCTTCCTTCCTCCATGGTGGAAGAACCTGAGGGGAGAGCGCAGGGAGTTAAACTCAGCTGGGGGCTGCTCCCGTAGAAAAGCAGAAGGACGCATATTGGGGAGCTCTTATAGATGGCGGGAGGTCCTTTTGCTCTTATCTCCTGGATTTATCTCTCCACTGCCACTTTCTTCATCTCTTTTGAATCTCTAGGTTGCGCTGGTGCAGTTCAGGTGATAACAGGCGTGGAAAGAGGGCGAGACCTCTGGGGTGGTCGGCTCTCCACTTTATGTCCAGATGATCTCTTGAATGTGATATTTATTCAGCTGAAGTTTTTAAATAGATGTGGCTGAATTATTCATAGTGCATAAATTAGCTGATGGGCACTTTTTTTTGTGACTGTTCATCATGGAGAAGCTTTTTTTTTTTCAGGTGGGACATTCGCTGCTTAGAAATTCCAGCCAGATTTGGTGGCAGTTTCGAGCAATTTGCTCAGACCATTTATTGAAGGTGGGAGTTGACCTTGGTGGTCTGCTCAGGATGGTTTCTATCTCTCAGGGGGTGACTTGTGCTCTTGACTGGATAACAGCATATAGCAAGTGCTCTTCCTGCAGGTTTCAAGCAAAGATAGCTATTGTGGACCAAAGGATTTCTTGCCTTATCCTTCTGAGAAGGAAAACAGTCATACAAGTGGCTATCGGTAGCAAATGGCCAGGATGTACTCTTGGGGAGAGGTAAGTGCCTGTGCCCCTCTGCAGGACCTTGTCTGTGCTTTTGGGGCCTCTACGACATCACCCTTTTGCATGTGCAAAAAAGAAATTTGTAGTTCTTTCCATAGCCTTTGGTTTATCAAATTTAGACAGTTTGTAGAGAAGACTTTAAAAGTCTTCACATGCACATGTCTTGCTCTTGGTTTTTTCTAATCTTCAAACTTCTCTCTGAAACTTATTTCCCAGAAAACATCATCATCACCCCCCTCCATCCCTTCAAGTTACCTTCAAATTCTCTCTCCCCTGGTTTTCCCGCATTTGAGGACCAGGGCACTATAACCATGCCTGTCATGAGTCTGCAGTCCTCTCCAGCGTCCAGTCTTTCTACACCCTGGTAGCTCTAAGGTGTCCCATACAAAAGCTCCCATCAAAATACAGTTCTCTGTGGGCTGTGTGAAGATATAGCTGTTACTGCTTGCTGTAAGCATGTTTTAGCTTTAGGGTTTTCCTAAGTAATATCCCCAAATCCCTGTTCCTGGGAGCTACTGGGCACCTGCCACTCTCAGTGGGGACTGAGGACATGTGGCACTTTGCAGGGCTCAATCCTCAACACGCTGGAAATCAGCACAGAGGCACTTTCAGCCCCAGCTGCTCCTCTCCTCTCCTCCCTCTGCCACAAAGCTCTTGGGTTAATTTTTCTGTCTCCTTTTGATTTTTTTTCCGTCAAATTATCTTGTTGTTGCACTGCCCATACTTGTTAAAGGTCGCAAAATAAATACTGTGCCACTGTCTTTTGTATCAAAGCTGCTTTCTACATTAGCTTTTCATGTGTTTTCAGACCATTAAAACTGTCTTCTTGCTCTTTGCTTTTGTGATCAAAGCATCATTCATGCAGTAATCTCATGCAGAATGTGCTTTATCTCTCCCAGCAACTATTGCCTCCTCCTGTGATGCTGCTCTTGGAGGACATTTCTTTTTCTCCAAATGCTTTTTTCCTTCTCTCTCTCTGCTCTGGCTCTGCTTGTGCAGTGCTCCAATGGACCAGCTGGGGAGAGAAATAGTTAAGTTTTTTATAAGAGGGAGGGAAAAATGGTAAAATGGGCCTTATTTGTTCTGTAATGAGACTCCTGGTACCACCATAAGCAGTTACTGACTGTTTGTCAGTAAGCCTAGCAAATAGAAAATTGTCTTATGAACTGTTTTTAAAGGCTGAAAGGTCATAAAAAGGATTTAGCACTATCGCAGGAGACAACTTTGTTTAAACAGTGTCATTAGTCTTTTTGTAGGCCTTTTATAGTGCTTTCTCTCTTGTTCGTCTCTCTCTCCTCTTGGTTTTTTTTTTTTTGTGTGTGTGTGTGTTTCTTTTTCCTTATTCAGTATTGAAGTTTTTATAATCCAAAAGCCCCCTCGAGCAGAGATGGGCTGGGTGGGTAAGCCCACAATGGGCTCTGCTGTGCAGCTGCTGGGAAATGGGGTCTTTAAGGAAAAGGGAAAAGGAAACTCAGATTCCTAAGGGGATGTGGCTGGGACAAGGATGCTCCTCGTCATTTTTGGACCATGTTTCTCAGAGTCAGAAATCCCCAAAGCTTTGTGAAAGGAAGCGACGTGGCAGAGACCCTCATGGTGCTCCCGTGAGGTTGAACAACCAAAAACCTTCAGAGTTCACACAAACTCCCCCTGTTTTCAATATCAAACAGTGCTACAAGGGGCAGGAAGCACAGGGGATTCAACTATATGAAAATAATTCAAGTTTGAAGCAGACCTTGGTGTATTGCTGGCCTGGAAATGGGGGAATCTCTGCACAGGGATCCTGAAGGGGTTGAAGCTAGGGAAAAAGGAAAAAAAAAAAAAGAAAAGAAGGACTAAAAGAAGAGTCTGTTGGCAAAGTGTTTTCACAGATGTGTCATTCAGGAGTGGTTCATATAACTGAAGAATGGCAAACAGAGTACTCCATATGAAAGGAGAAGGAAAAGCAATCCCAGCAGCGACTGGCCTTTCACAGTCTGCAAAGCTTTAGACAAATTGTGAAGGAAAGAATAATGGGATGAAAATAGGACCGAGTCCAATCCAGACTTACAAAGGCACATTGAAGCTGCTTGTCTTGATATTTTTTTGTTGGTAGGGGAACTGGTTTCCTCCACAAAAGAAAAATAAATTTCTTCTTCAGCTGGCTTTTGGTTAAGTAATGTTTCGGGGATATTTCAGTGGATGAAGAGAAATGAATCATCTATGCTAAAAGACAATGCTGGTGCAGGAAGAAGTAAGTATTAATAGGTGATTAAGAAAAAAAAATCAGCCTGGAAAACAGGTTCTTAGCAGTCAGAAGGAGGCATTTCCTGGGGCTGAAGACCCTGTTGGCGATCGGTTTGAGTAGAGCTGAAGGGTGCAGCGGTGTGGGACTGCACGCCCCAGGAGGTCCCTCCATCCCCCCAGGGATGTCAGACCCAAAAGGAGTTGCGAGGGAGGATGAGCAGAATCAAGCAAAGCAAAACTTGCTGGAATTGCACGGGTTTTCATGCAAATCAAATGTAAGTGCTCAAATATTCGTAGTGCAAAGCTAAGGCTGTGAACATGGCTGAAATGACCTTGGTGAAGACCAGGACTGCTTGCTGCAGGTGACGTGTACTCCTCCGCCAGCTCTGTCTGCACACAGCCATGGGTATTTTCATCTGATCTATGCTTTGCATCAGCAAATCTGGGATACTTGCTGTGACGCTGCTGAACTTGAGCATCACCTGATAGGTGATGGGATAAATCACTTAAATGTCCCCTTTACCTTTATTTGTTTCAGGGATGTGGTTATATTAGAAGAGTGCTCCTTGGAAGCAAAGTCTACCGAGCGTTCGGTCGGCAAGAGCTGCCACAGCGCTGCTGGGATGCAGGGGCTCCTGCAGGAACCAGCCTGGTCCAAAGAGCATCAGAAAAGGCATAATTGCATTACCTGCTACTGTGCAATGTGCAGAAGGAAATTCCCTTTTCTATTGCTACTGCTGCAGCTTTATGGCTTGTATTGTGTCTAATTATTTTCCTACATTTGAAGGAAAGACCCAAGTCCCACCTGCCCTTCTCTGCAGGGTTTTCCTGTGCTCCTGGAAAAGGAGGCTGCCAGCAGAGGGCACACAATATATGAATATGTAGATCCTATATAGGTCCTGATAGTAATTGTCCCCTAATGCTTGCCAGGGCATCCTGAGCTCCTTTTTGGAAAGGAGAAACTGAGGCAGGGAGCAAAGTGACATGCCCAAGCTTGGAAAGCATCAGGAGCAGAATGCATGTCCTGCGTGGCAAAACTGAGATACTCACTGACTTGCCACAAGCGGGCTTTGATTTGGTTTCATTTCCCTCCCTCAGACTCTATTTTTGGTGTTTGGGGCTGCTTTGGGGGTTTCTCCATTTGCCTGACTGAAGGGGACTGAGGACCCATGCTGTGGCCTTTAAAGTCTACATTGTCAATGGCCAGTAGGGATTTCTTGGGATGCTCACCCCAGAGCTCTCAGGGTAGAGAGATGGAGGCAGAGGCAAACTTGCTGCAGCCTTCCTCCTCTTGGTTGCATCCCTATCACAGGGGGCACGAGTGTGAGTGTGGAGGGTTAAACAGGAGGATCTGCTGACCTCCTTCATCCTCTGCCAGATCTGGGGGTCCTTGGCCAGCAGTTAGGTTGTGGCATTTACTCTTGTACCCAAAATATGAGTGCTTACCTCTTCTGCAGCTTGGATGCCTTCATGCCCTCTGTTAGCACAAGCACCAAAAAACTTTTTGCCTTTGGAGGCGAAGGCATCCCTGAACCACGTGTGTTTGTCAGCTCTTACCTCCTTTCTAGAGAGCTCTGATCAAAAGCAGTTTAGTGCACTTCAACCTTTGTGAATGGAAATTTCCCCCATCTCCTTCCAGGTCCTTAGGGTTTCCAAATGTCAAGTCTTCAACTGCAAATGCTGTTTGAAAATGCTTAGCAAGTTGTAGTCTGTTGGCATCAGTCAGTCACCAAAGATAACCAGCTTGTTTTCTTGCTCTTCTCTTTAATATTCCCTCCCAGCAAAGCTCTGGAGACGTCATTAGGAGCAGTGAGCTCTTTGGAGCCAGGCTAACAACTGCTGAGTAGGTCGTTCCTGTGTAAATAATTTGCTTCTCAGTTTCTCTCCATACCATGAGCTGAGATTGGCGAGTCCTGCCTCGGCATCAGCAGCTCAGCGGCAGAGAAGGTGCCGGCCCTGAGCACATGGAAATGGTGCCGCTCCTTTTGCACCAGCGGTTTCTGGAGGGGGAGCAGCAAGTGGGTGAACCTGGTAGCGACCCCAAAAAGTCTTGCACCGTTCTCCAGGGCTGGATATGTCAAAATAGCAGTGAGAGGAGAGGGAGGGAATAATGATGCTTGCAGCTCTACCGGATATAGAGCCTCAAAGCTAACACAAATGAAGCTGTGATGGGCTCTGAGCGCTGTTCTCGCCCTCTGTGGTCAATATGGGAAGTCATGTGCAATGAAGTGATTGTGGTGGGTCAGAAATTGGTTGTGTGGCAGCTTTCAGTGCAATAATCAGGCCCTGTTATTAATGTCCTTTTGTTTATTTATCCACCTAGAATTTCTCAGCAGGGTCTGGTTTTCCTTCTCTACCCACTACAACCCCTCTCCCACATCCTCTGCATTATTACAAAGAACGATCCCATTAAATAATTTCAGAAAATAACCCTGAAAATTGTACCTCAGCCTTAAAATGAAGGGCTGAAAATGTCCCTGGGAGGTCCTTATACTTGTCACCTGAAAATAATAATTCTAATTAGCTTCCATGCCTGCCTTTGGGTCCAGCATAATAAATCCTAATGAACAGTAGCTGATTGAAATATATCCTTGTGAGTTAGTTAAAACAATAAGTGTGCTCCACTCCAAGGGAACAGTTAATGATGTTGGTGGATCACCGGCAGACCCCCTTGCGATGAAAGAGGAGGGAGGTTGGAAGAGCAGAGGTCTGATGTTTTCCATGGGGCCCTGGGGGATGTGAAGTGCTGACTTGTAGCCCGACGAGGAAACCTTACCTAATAGAAATGTCTCTGTCTGCAAATCTTCAAGGCTTTTGGTGGTTGGTTACCAAGTGATCTGACTCTGCTTAAAATAGCAGTAAGGATGAGGCGACTTGGGTTTGAAATCATGTTAGCAGCGCAGTTTAAAACTGGAGGGAGCCAGGATGTGTCCACTTCTCTCCCTATGCAGACACGGGCTGAGGGAGAATAAAATGTTGTAACTTGCATGATGGGAATGAAAAAGAAGTTATCGATTAAAGTGGGTTAAGAGGCAGCTTTATTCTTGTGAATTACCCAGATGGCAGCAAATGTGAAAGCAAATCTTTACACGTTTCAGCTGCTTTGCAAATGACCTTACCCCCCCCCAAATATATATTATAACCCTTGTCCTATAAACCAAATCTTTGGAATTTTCAGTTTTTCAGTAAACTGGATGTCCCTTAACAGAAGAGATTTTGTTAGTAAAAACATCTGCTTTTGTTACAGCTGTTTCTCTTTCCCTGCCTCATCCTATGAAGGCTGAAGCAGCTTCAGGTGACACCACCAGTAAGATGGACCGAAAGGTGACCCTGGTTGCACCTGAGGATAAAGCCACGCAGAGAGACCCACCCACAGCAAACACTCCTCAGACAGCTCACAGGCTGGGATGCATTTGCTAAACCGGCACCCCCGCGTTTAAACACACAAATCGGGCTCTTCCGCTCGGTGCTGCCATGCATCCGGACTGTATTACTCAGAAATATGTTTTTTCCTATGCATCCTGATGTCTGTTTAGCTGCCCCCACCAAGCTGTTCTTTGTCCTCCAGATATGTTTAACCTATTGCTTCTAGCTTGTTTGCACCTTTATTTACTTGCCTGCCTCCATAAGTCTATAAATAAGAACGTTTTCACATACAGAGCTAAGTGAAAGGGCAAAGGTGAGGTGGAGTTGGACTTTTAACATTCATTTATCTTTGGTTTGCAGAAGGCTTGTGCTCCTGCTAAATTTTTGATACAGATTAAGCTGCATGGCTCCCATTTGAGCTAGCCAGAGCCTTGCTTCTCTAAGCATACTCTGACTTTTTAAGCTTTCATGTCCCCTTCTGTGTCTGTCCCCCACATCTGTTGGAGCCCTGTGACACGCAGAAAATGGGTAATGGAAAACTCTGGTGTGCCACGGGTATGTACACCGCTGTCACAGGGTTGACCCATAGGTGAGACCCTGGAGCATATTCCCCTATCCACTTCTAAATTACCCAGCAAAGAGGACTTTACATCCTCCTTCCCTTTTAGGATTACCCTAAATAATTCCTATTTTCTTAAGTATCAAGAGTAGCAAAGCAAAGAGAGGGTTGCCAGCTGAAAGCAACCCCTACCTACTTGGGCGCGTGGAGGATTTGCTCTCTGGTTGCTAAAACCTGCCGATGCCTTTTCCAGCAGCTCCTCTTTGATGAGGGCAGCACAGGTCCCTGGAAGCAGCGTGGCTGTTTAAACACACGCTCCGCCGCACCTTTGCCTGGCTGTGTGGGTGTATCTGTGTTCTTGCTTATCTAAAGCTTGTTGCCGTGAACAGCTTGTGACACTGATGGAAACGCTGGTTGACAGCAGACATGGGGAGATCTTTCAGAGCCAGTTTTGTCGTCCGTAGGCTTCTTTATGGCAAAACTATGTCGTCCCTAAGGCTATAGCAAGTCTGGATTTTCTCAGGAGCTTTATCTGGGCGTAACTTTAAATCTCTGGGGTTTGGAGCTGTGTCTCCAGCAGAACTGCCAGACATGCCCATTGCACGGGCGTAAACCAGCTCTGGAGTTCACGGCAGCAGCGTGTCGTGGCCATGTAAGATTCCCATCCAACCTTGGACCCGTGTTCACCTGCCTCTGCCTGGGGAATCCTGGGGTTCGTGGAGCTGAAATAACGTTGACTCTGCCTTGCCTATTTGTCCCCCCACAGCTGTCGCTCCGATCTTGGAGCAAGTCTTGGAGAAGATGATGGAGATCCTTCGCCCTTCGCTAGGACAGCGGAGCTCTGCACCGCTCTGTGGAGTTGGCCGTCCATCCCCGCGTCCTCCGTACGGTGCCACGGCGTGGCAGGGGAGCAGAAGGCCAGGTGTTTTCGGCAAGGTTTGCAAACGGGGACGTGACTGCGCTTGGCCTGGGCCCGGCACGTGCAGCTGTTCGGTGTCTACTGCCTGGGATTAAAATAGCCAACATGCTCCTCGTGTCCCACCGCGCTCCGGCTTGCGTGCGCCAAGCAGGGCACTACTGCGACGGCCGGGGGGGGCTCGGCGGGGGACAAGCCCCGGCCAAGGGCACCGTGGCAGCTCTTTCGTCCAGACGTGCTCGGTGGGGCGAGCAGTTGGACGGGCACCTACAGAGCTCTGCGGTACGACTGGTGGCACAGTCCGTGTTATTTTATATATGTATTTGGCGGGGGGGAGGGTTAACGGAGTTTCCTGAGAACAGTTTATACTTTTGCTGTGTATTTAGTCCAACTCTCTCTAAATCATGTAACTTGGTTTGTGTAAAGAGATTTTGATGGACTGAAATTTTGGCCTTACAGCAATAAAATCTTTTTAAATACTGCCTAAGCTGAAATATTTATTTTTGGCTTTGTTAGCTGTCTGAAGTGATGAAAGGATTCTTTCAGGCAGCTGTTCCTTACATCTTGTATCATCGGCTGTCCCACAGAAAGGGAGGAAAAGATGCTCTCCTGACTTCCAGATGCTCTCCATGGGTTTGCAATAGTCCCATGTCTACTTTTGCTCACCTCCTCGGAGCTGGACATCGCTCAGATGTTGCCAGCATCAACTGGCTTCTTGCAACATGCCCTGATGTCCAAGGAGGGAGATGCTAATTTTGTAATTAAGTCTCGGGGAAGTCTGGATCTGCTCTTGGCTCTGCCACAGGCTTCCTGTGTGACCCTCAGGTAAATTCTGGGGCTAAAATGTTGTTGTGTCTCTGAGGATGATAATGCTTTTGTTTTCCTGATCTCTGCCTCCCCAGGCTGTCAGCTTTTTGAGGAATATGGACTCTGTGCCAGGGACTGTATGGACAGCTGTGGGACCATGACCTCACCCAAGATCCGTAGGAGCCACCACGGAACAGTACGGTAAGGGATAACAGGAGCAGGCAGAAGAGCTAGTGGGGTTGTTGCAAAGTGGGGTTGTCCCCCAAAGCAATGGGGAGATGAAATCCCAGGGCCGTGCAGCGTGGTCCTCAGTGCGTTGGCCTGGCAGTGCTGGACCTCGGTGGGCTGCAGAAGGAGGAGGGGAGCGGAGCAGCCCTGACCCCCTGCGTGTGTCCCTGCGGGGCTCGGGGCTGGCAGGGCACTGAGCATCACGCAGGGACTTTGGGTACGGGAACCCTGAGCCGCAGGCTGCAAACTACAGGTGTTTGGGCTTTGATTAAAGACCATAAAGCCACGGCCGTTGCCTTGCCGTGCAGGGTGGCAATGCAATAAATCAAGATAAAATCAGCGGAGTGTTAAACAAGCCATGAGTGATTTACAATAAATTGTGTAAAGAACATTATATGACTTTCATAGCATGAGGAAATTACTGCTGGAGAAGGATGCGGCAGTGCTTAGGTTTTGTTTCCTGTTGCATTTAGAGTGAGCTTTCGCTCGTCTCCGCACCGTCCTCCCGCACGGCACCGAGCCCGGAGCGGGGCAGGGTGGCGGGTGAAGCACAGCTGCTCCACGCTTGTGCATCCCTCAGGCTACCTGCACGTGTCCCGGCTGAACGGTTTCCTACTCGACAGCCAAACCTCTCCAGCAATACAATATAGGGCAATATTTTTCCTCTTTGGATACGCTCCCTTACCTTGCCTTTGCTGTACATCTGTTGCCTTTGAGGGCTGGAAGAGAAATGTCAAACAACTTAGCGTGTAGAAGAGGTATCTGCTTGCTTCCCCTCCATGGACACGTAAAAGCAGAAGCCTGTGGGTCCCAAATTAAGTTATTTCTCATGCAAAGCATCCTCTAATATAGTCAGCCCATACATCTTCTGTATATATCCCCTACTATGTTAAGTTCTCTAACACATTCAGCTCTTCAGCGTCATCTTCTTGGGTAATTCATTTAAACTATTAGCAGCTATTTAAGAGACTTTTGTCCCATAAGATTTGGTTCTTAGTGCAACAGAGGTCATTTTGTCCAGTAAATTAGCTAATCTGCACTATCGGCAGTTTGCCTCAGTGATTTCAAATACTCTGTCACATCATAAATGCATTTACCAACAATATAATCAATTAGAATAATTTTACCTCTGAAGGGGCCTGACCTACAGTAAAGTCCCTTAAATGAACAAATCTATTTTAATTCATTTTAAAACTGCTCTGGTGCCTCTTTGGTTAAATTGTCTTTTATTTATCTTTCATTTTCTGTTGTCTTCTCAGTAAGAGGCACAAATTTTCAGCAAGAAATCAGATTCGTGCAGCCTTTGCCATTTTAGAGCTCCACCAAAGGCGTTTTTGATACTGGCAACAAACTGAAAATTCATTATTTTTGTCTTGTCTTGCCCATCTAATAAACAAGTGGGGATGTACCAGGCACCTGTAAAAGTGAAACTCCTCTCATTCTCACTGAATAAGACTACAGAGCAGTCGATGAAATTAAAGGATATGAAATTCCAGTTCCATGAAAGGGGAAATCATGGCCACAGTGATTTCTTGCCACAAGCAGCATTATTCACAATGTTACTCAAAACGCAGTCAGGAAATCTGGCTCACCAGAACCTGCACAATTGTTAGAAAAAGGTGTTGGGAAAGTGCTGGTAAATGGTGCACAGCGCTCAAGTCGACCTCTGAGCTTCGGAGATGAACTTATTTGCAGACATAAGTGTGGACCAACACTCCTGTCCCAAGGACTTCGAGAAGGCAACAACTCGCACTTAAGGGTCCTCCTGAAGAGAGAAGCTTCGGTCCTCAGGTCCGTGACTGAAAGAGGAGAGGTACCACTAAGTTACGTGAGGGCTTGAGCGTGAAGGCAGGGAAATGAAATGTCAAGCCACAGACCGACATGACTTTGGTTGTCAGAAAACATATTTGCAACTCTTGGGCTCCTTGACAGTACTTTCTTCTGGCTGAGCTGGTGTTCACATGAGGAGGAGGTAAGGCAAAGGGGGAATGCGGAGACCAAACTTGTCTTCCCCACTCAAGGTGGTCTCTTCCAATAAGTTCGGGGAGCTTTTTCAGGAATGCACCAAATGTTGCTGCCAACCTGGTAGCTCCTCTTCTGCCATTCTGGGGCTGTTGGCTTCAAACTAACTTCACGTGGAAATTATTTTTATCAAATGTTTATTATGGAAATATTCTATTTACAACATGTGTTAAAACCATAAAACATGAGAAGGCAGATCTGAGCAATGTATTCTTTTTCCTCAAGGACTTGGAGAATATTTTGCACAGTTATTTTGAACGTTTTTTATATTTAGCAAGTCTAAACATGATATGAGAAGTAAATAAATCAAAGCAGCAAGCACAACAGAAGAAAGAGAGAAGCCACAATGCAGATTTTGAGCCTGTCCAAAATGTGTGGGTTTGAAATACACTCACTCAGTGATGTATTTGGAAATGCTGCACATTCAGCTGTGAGACTGGAAACAGTGCAAGGTGGGTGAAGGGTTTTGAAGATGGATAGCCTTGTGCTTCTTTAGCACAATGTCAAAAGTTGTTAGGGGACGCTTTCTCTTGAAAAACAATGTTTTTCTGGAGGATAAAACATGAGTGGTAGACTTGATCTCAAAAGCATCATATTGGTTGAGGCATTATCCCTGTTTTTCTCAGGATTTAGGTGGGATTTAAAGCCTTTGTACTCCCTGCGTGGACCTCTTGGTGGATTTCTCCAGGCTTGGCTACAGAGAACCTAAACATCCTTCCATAACGGCACTAAGACCTAGTATGAGATTTTATGGCAAGGGAATACTCACTAAATTGCTGAGGGCAAGGAAAGAAAAATCCATGCCTGCTGCTGCCACCGGAACGCAGATAGAGAACTGTTGGAGGGCCTTTGAGATACCAAAAATGCATCAGGACAATCCAATATGTTTGCAGGGGCTCCCTGTGGGGCTGTTCCCGGGATAGCAGGCACCTTGCAAAGTCACCCCTAAGTAAAGGGCCAAGGAGCAGAGGGGGGATATTAGATTAAGGAATCGGATGGAGGACTGCACATGGCAAAATCAGTGGAGAAGGAAGGGAAAGGATTGGGCTGGGAGGAAGGAAAAACAAGAGGAGAAGGAGAAAGGATGCAGGAGCAAAATACTGGGGGTTTTGTCAGAAAAAAGGTGCAGATTCCAGGTGGGAAGGGAGGAAGCGCTGCGATCTGCCCAGGGGGCACAGGCAGTTTGGTATTCTGTAGTGAGAGTTGATGAAGGTGTGTTGAGTGCAATGGAAGACCTAGCCCCAGAGCAGATAACTGTTTTCTTGTACTGAGGAAGTGACAAATTATGGGTGAATTTGAAAGTCATAAAAGTAAAAATATAATTTTGGCTGGGGACCTATTTATCTATCTATTTTAAAATGCATTTTAACATCCGTGTATTTTAATTAAAAATACATTTTAGCACCAGCACAGCCAAACTGCCATGGTGCCAATCTCCTTTTTTGGAAATTTCTTCTTAACATTTTGAATTTATTATAAATTCATTGTTTCTAATACAATTTTTCCCTTCTCTCGTCAATTTATTATCTGTTTTTCATTTCCCTTCTCTTTTGTTAATCTTTCTAAATAACTTTAAAGTGGTCCTCCATCTATTTAGCTAAATGAATTCACTCCACAGATACTCATTATTTTGAGGATGATTTATGCAAGCACTATTAGCTAGATTGTTCCTTGTTTGAAGGTTTTTCTGCAATCAGAAAAAACCCAGATTTGAGTCAGCTAGAATTAGATCCAGTAAAAAAAATTATTACATAAAGTATTCAGCACCTCTGTCAGACTTCATATATAAGAGGTCAGCTTAATAGGCATAAAAACACAAAGAAGCTTTAAACTATGGGGCTAACCTACTGATCTCATCTTAGCCTGGGAAACACTGTAGCATCAAACCCCGAAAGTCAAATCGGATTTTTTTTTTTTTCTTTCCCCAGCTGATCCTTGCAACTCTATGGGAAGAGGCTGTGCATCACGTACAATCACAGACTAGGGCATTAAGCTGTGCTACGCCGCTTGATTTACTGTCTGGGTTTCATCTGACAGTACACTACGATGGCACACCCAGCACATTTTATAAATGTTGGCAAAGGCTCCCCTTCGAGCCTCGCTAGCGAGCAGGGTGTGAGTCGTGCAGGGATGCCTGGTCCCGCTCTCGCCATGCCCGTGACCTTGAGAAATTGATTTTTAATCCTGGTGGGTGTCACCTTGGCAGTGTGTCTCCTTCGGGTTGCTCCTGACTCAAGGTGTAGCAGCCGGGAGCAGCGTCCTGCCGTCCTCCCCAGAGCTGGGCAGGCTGCAGGGCTGGAGATGCTGCTCCTTCCTTCAGCAGGGTCGCTGGAAGGTTTACAGCCTTTGAGAGGTTGTAGGCAAGTTCGGAGGAGGAATATTAAATACAATTGGGTGCTTTATGGAAAATACCTGAGACGATCAGGGATTTTCTTGTAAAGTCCTATCTTGTCTTTCTGTGACAGTTTGCAAATGGCTGCTACCTGCTAAATCACATCAAACGGGGAAGATGAGGCAGAAGGTGAGGTTAGGTGTCCTCAGTCCACGTGCTGGCTGTCATGGTCGGAGCAGATCTGGTTTCTCAGCTGTTGAAAACGTTGTGGCTCCGGTAACTTTAGGAGCCCCATGAGTTTGCCCTGCTGAGATCTCACCTCAGTGAGCACCGGCTGCTGCCTTGGCCTGGGATGGGTGACGTCTCCCAGGTCGGGACGCAGCACCGCTGCCTTCCCAACGCTCACGCACCTCGCTCGTGAGTGCAGGACAGGGACCCCAGCTTTCCTTTCCAGGCTGTGTGATTTTGGGGCAGATGTGTGCATCTCCAGCCTGTCCACATGGCATGCGGACTGGAATACACCTGGGTGCATGCCAGCGGGGGACGATTTATTAGGGCCAGCTAAGAGCATTACACATCCCATTATGTCAGCTGTGATTTTGTAAGCCAAGTGCCCATTCAGGGTATACAGTGTATCCTCAGATTGGTATTGATCTTAAAATTTCTGGTGGTTTATTAATGACAGAAATGGCCAGATCCTTCTGACTCGTGTAAACCTGAAGAAGTGTTACTGCTGTTAGTGCAGTCAGCTGGAGACAAATCTGGAGTAAACGGAGCAGGATTTGGCCTACTTCTTCCAACCACTGGATGTGGGTTAAGCAGGAACTACGGGAGGAAGCAAACACCTTTGCCAACAAAATGTTGTCTCTTTTCAATAACGACCACCTTTGGAATTAATCCTGATCCTTTGCAGAATGAGCCAAAAATCCCCACTGGGGTCAGGATTGGCTCTGTTCTTTGCCAGGCTTCTTCAAAACCCTCCGTTTTATGATAAAAGTCCTTCTCAGCCGCCATCGTTGTACGGAGTTTATTAATAAGGGCTCTTGGCTTTAAATACTCCATCGGGCAACAGGTTAAGACCTTGAAAATGTCAGGCTCCCCGTGCTCTGTCTGGCTATGGGAAGGATGTCGCAGCCCGCGACAGCTTTGGGCTTCCCAGCCTCTGCCTGGGGAAGGGCAGGAGGTGGCTGCTGGTGGGCGAAGAGCTTTGGAGATGGGTTTGTTAGTCACGGGAGCAGCATCCCGCTCTCCCGACGCTGAGCTGGAGGGGAGGCATGGAGGAAAGTTTACTGCCTGGGCAGCTTCTGCCTTTGGGAGAGGGTCAAGAGGCGTTGCTGGCTCTCGAGGCTTGGCCTCTCCTTCTCCCAATTCCCATTTTAGTAAACCTCCTTTTCTTCCTCTAAAGGTCATTTTCCTGAGCAAGATAATTTATGAGTGGAAGACAGTTTGCTCAAGGAGAGCTCCACCAACTCACACGCAGATCTTCCCTTCCCACAGTAATTTATGATTTGCCCTAATTAGCTTGTATAAATGTTGGAAACTCCAAGTGCAATCTCTTCTTTGCACGTTTCACGTTCGCTTTGCAGGCTGTGTCCTGCTTGTCAGAGGCATTGTTTGTTCAATAATAAAATTGCCACATACTGTTAATCACAACCTGCAAACATCTAATAAAACAACAATTGAAAGTGTGTATGTAAAACCATCTCTTCACTAGCCCCATTAGGCTTGGCTCTTTCTGCTTTGAAAGCTGCACGACCTCCCTTTTCAATCAATTCCCAGTTATTAACCATGAAGAATAGCATTGGGAACTGCATTTGCAAATTGAATGTGGTGGTATATAATGAACTCACTCTTTAAAACATTCCAGTTGAGGGGAATGTATCTAGCTAACATTTTGTAATCCCTCTTCTCCCCCCCCGCTCCCCTCCACCTGTACTACATTCAGATATAATTCACGGTTTGAAATAACTCAAAAGAATAAAACTTCCTAAGCGGAGTTTAAGGGGACGGTGCCTGTAACGACTTTCTATTATCTGTTTATTCCGATCCCTCCAAGCTAAGCCCTTGAGAAGATTAGCTACTCAGCTAAAAATCACTGCAGTTTAAGAGCCGATCTTTATTTATTAAAATCCTCCGACCTCTAACTTGGGCTTATACATTTATTTAGTCAAACTAATGAATTAATGCCCTGGGGGGCAAGTGGGGTTGCTGGGGGGGGGGTTGCGCCTTCCCACGCAGCAGCCCCCCGGTGGGGGGGGTGCATCTCCCCCTTTGGGGGTACACGGCCGCGGGGAACCCGGCGGAGATGGAGCCGCGGCACGAAGCGGGGGACAAACCCGGTGTCCCCCCACCCTCGCCGGCTTTGCAAAGTCCTTTCCTCCCGCCCTGGGGAGGGGGTCGGTCCACCTCCCCCCCCCCACCTTCCACTCGTGACCGTGGCTCCCCGAGTGGGCCTGGGCGACTTGCCCTTCGCCACGAAGCCTGAACAAAGGCAAGGGGGGGGTTGCCACCCGCATGTGTGTGTGTGTGTGTGTCCGTCCGTCCCAATCCCGGCCCCGACCCCCCGGGGCTGCCCCGGCTCCTCCCGGCTGCCCGCCCCCGCCCTGCCCCGCCGGGTTTCCAGCCCCCCCCCCCCCCCCGCCTCCGCTTTCTCTCCTCCCCTCTCCTCTCCCTCCTCCCCCGGTAAATCCGAAGTTTCCTGTTAAACCACGGGCGAAGCTTTGCAAAGAGGCTGCCGAGCTGCCTGCTCGCTCCTTGGGATTACCGTCGGGAGAGGCTCCGCTCCGCTCGGGGAAGAGGCCCCCGCCCCCGCCGCCACCTCTTCTTCTTCCCCTCCTCCTCCTCCTCCTCCTCCTCCTCCTCCTCCTCAGCCCTCCTCCATCCTCCATCCCCGCGGGCGGGCGGGCGCCGCACGCCGAGCTCACCCACCCCCCCCGCCCCGGCTGGATTTACGGGGTGCTGGTTGTAGTGGGGGGTGTGTGTTCGCGTGGGGTGGGTTTTTTGGGTTTTGGGGTTTTTTTTTTTTTTTTTTGTGGGGGGAGAAGAGATCCGCCGCCTCCCGGCGCCCCGATTGCTGCCTGGTCCCATGTGAACTGGAAGGCACGGCTATGCTCCTGGGGACACCGCGCTCCGCCAAACTAAGGTAGGACCCCCCCCCCAGTCAATTTTCCATCCTCGAAAATAAAAAGAAAAAAAAGCCAGAGGGGGTGAGGGGAAGACCCAGCTTCCCCGGGGGGGCGGGAGCGACCGCGCCCGGGAGGAGGCTCGACCCCCATCGCCCGTCTTTGTTATGACTGGAGCGCCGGGGCCAAGGGGGGAACCCGCCGGCGGGAAGAAGGGGGGGGTCCCGCCGCCCCCCCCTCACCGACCCCCTGCCCTTGCCCCGCAGGTCCCGGCCGCTACCATGACTGATGGCGAGAGCCGAGAGCCGCTGCCGCGCCCGGCCGGCGGTGAGGTGCGGGTGCCCATCGCCGCGCCGCCCCGCCGCCCCGCCGAGCAGCAGCAGCAGCCGCCTGAGGAGGAGGAGGAGGAGGAAGATGCCGGTTCCGGTCCCGTTGGTTCTCCCTGTCGCGACCCACCACCCGACCTGGCCTCCGAGGAGGAGGAGCAGGTGCCTTACCCGGCTCTGGCACCCACCGCCTTCTTCTGCCTCAAGCAAACCACCCGGCCGCGCAGCTGGTGCCTCAGGCTGGTCTGTAACCCATATCCTTTCCCCGAGGGACACCGAACCCCCCCCCCCCCCCCCGGCCGATTGGGACACCCCCTCCCCACCACAACCACCACCCCCCGGGAGCCCTCCCCGTGCTCGGAGCATCCCGTCGGGGCTGCGGGTCCCGGGGGCTCACGGCTCCCTCCAGCACACGGGGGTGGCACGAAGCCTCTGGGGTCCCCCAGAGTGTGTGTCCCCCCCCCCCGGCTCTGTGCTGTCTTCAGGGAGGGGGATGCGGGGCTTTGCAGGAGCGGGACGGGCAGGGAGCGCATCTCCCCCCCCCGGTGTTCATCCCACTGGGGACACGCACACGCCAAGGTCCCCTCGGTTCCACCAGCATCAATCCGACCGTCCGGTGCGGGAGCGGGAGGGACGGGGCGGCAGGACGAGTTGCCCGTCCTTGGCATCGCAGGGCGGTGGAGGATGCTGAGCCGCAGCCCCCCCAAGACCTGCAAGAGGGGAGAACCCCCTCGAGTTCACTTATTTCTCGGTGGGGTGGGAAGGAGCGAAGTTGAAAGACAGCCTCGTATTTATTTTCGACGCGGTGGGGGATTTCAGACAGGCGCTGACCCTCTTGCTGTTTATATAAGAGAGCTCGGGAGTGCATGTGCGCTTTCTCGTCGCAGAAAAATGGAGCGGGTTGGAGTTGGTTTGGGGAAGGCACATGCCTCGCTCGCCTCGGGTCCCGAAAACTCCCCTTTGCTTTTGTTCTTTTGCAACTTGCAGGCAGGGAAGGAAGAGGATAGTCAAGCCTCTAAATCTCATCCCCCCTCCCCTGTGTCCTTTACCCGCTTTATTAATGTTAAGTGAAGAGCAGTGTGTTCCTCTCAGTTGTGACATCCAGAAAATTGAATTTTACCCAAAATGCTTGTGTGCAAGCAAGCAGAGAGTTGTCAGTCTGTCTTGATAATCTTCAGAAAGTGAGCTTTTAGCTGTGCTCTGCACGTCAGCTCAGAAGCATTGACATTGTGCAGATAATTAATGCTTTTACCTACCCCTGATACCTGCCTGCAGCTTGCTGCCTATATCCTGCCACTGCTATTAAAAGCATTATTTATTAATATGGTTATTATTGATCTCGCTTCAGTTAACCAAAGAAACCCGTGTGCATCTGAGATCACTGTTTTCCTCAGCAACAACACCAAGTCGAGTGTTGTCGTTCGGAGGAATTGCACAATCCTCCCCAGAATGCTGCCTTGGTCTGTTATTAGGAGAAATACTTGGAGGGAAACCCCACAATTTTTATGGCCTTGGGTTTCCTCTCATTTGAACTAGGTTTACACGAACTATTGACTTTTGCAGAGATATTTCCGCTTTACACCGTTGTGAGAGGGGAACCGAGCTTCTATACGCCTGTGAGTGGAAGGCAGAAGTAAACAAGTAAACACAGTGATGCTTTATCCATATCAATATTAACTGTAAATGATGGTTCCGTAACAAAAAAGTGATATACCTGGTCCTGGAGGGGCTTGGGGAGGGCACTGCATTCCTGTTACACCTTGGAGTGAGTCAAGACAGATCTCTTAAAATCAGGTTGTCGTGTTTCCAAACTTTGGGGGCAGGCAGGAGGGAGCAGCCTTCTCCTTTGGCTTTGGTGGGGTCTCGCTCTCGGGCGCAATGCTCTGAGTTTGGCATCCCCGAAGCCGCTACCGCTGACAAATTAACCCACAGCGGGAGGAAAACAAAGCGGTGTTGGCACGGAGCAAGGGAGGTTTGTGTAGAAGAGGGTTCAGGTGTGCTCGTGAGGCTGTGCTTTTATTTTGCCTTTCAGCGTGTCTCCTAAGAATTCACAGGAGAGCAAGTTCCTTTACAGAACTTACCTGTCTAACATAATATTAGACGGAAATTGTGACGGTTGGTTAATAGTGAAGCAGAAATTTAATAAAACTACATAAGCCCTGTGTTGTAGTATTATTGCTGTCAGAGCCGATATGTTTTGACTGTAGCAGAGCAAAGCTCACGACATATCGCAGCAATAAGGATGAGCTCCTTGCTGGGATTTTTTCCCCTTCTCCCGGTCGCCAGCAGTCCCACGCATCGCAGTGAGAATAATCCCTCGGTGTCGACTCTTAAGTTTCTTGGCGAGAGTGCTCGCGTTGCCGGTGGTTGTGATTTCTGAAGCTGCTTAACGAAGCTGCGTTGAGCAACCTCGAAGCGAGGAGATGTGTGTCTTGCTCAGGAGCTGGTGCTGTGCCCAGTCGGTGCCGGGTGCGTGTCGGACCCCGAGTACCCAGAGGTCGGGCAGCTCGGGGACGAGTGCCACTGCCACGGAGCTGGGACACTTGGAAAGCAGCTAGATGGGGAGACGGCTTGAGGAGGAGTGTGGGTGGATCAGTGCTGTCAGGACTGAGATTCCCCGGGTGCCTGTCCCGGGGGAAGAGAAACTTGAAAGAGGAGATGGCAACACAAAGGTGGTTTCTGGCCAGTTGTGCAGTTTTGGTGACTCTTCTGCTCACCCAGAAGCATAGATCCATCAACCACAATAATGAGTTTTACGTTTACATTAAAATCTCCCTCTGTTACAGAAGGAAGGGACGTGACTGTGACGTCTCCTAAAATCTGAGTCTGAAGAGCTTCACCAAGGTACTTGCTCACCTGGGAAGCGCTAACCCCTTCTGAAAAGCAGGTGCCCTCCTTCAATAGTGCTTTTTCTTGCTGGGGGAGTTGTCCTTTTGCTCTCTTTGGGCTTTATTTTGGGGTCTCGCTCTGGGCCTGCCAATGCCCACGTCCCTCCTCTGCCCATGCTCACTGAGTGTTTCTCGGTGTGGGAGTGCATCTCCCCTGTGGTGTTTCAGCTCTAAAACTTGTGCACGCTCCCCCCCCCCCACAAGCCGAAAGACTTCACCCCTGCCTGTGTCCCCAGGCTGCGAACAGAGCCGTCCGTCTGTCCAGCATGCCTCAAAAAAGCGAGGGTGTCCCATCCTGCGCATTTGGGGTCCAAATCCTGGTGGGTCCCTGTTGGCTTTTGGGGGTGATCCCGGGGGATGCTCCTGGCAGAGGCAGGGAGCTGCATCCCGCCACGCTGTGGGGTTTGCACCGCGGACCTGGGCACATCAGCATCCAAAAAACCAAATGCAACCGCGGTTTGGGGAGTGCCGTCGAGTACATCTCGCGTGGGGCTGCCGGCAAACCCCTGTCAATCCAGATCGCCTGAACCACAAAAACCGCCCGGCCGCTCTGAATATTTGTCGGTAGCAGAGATAGCCCAGACCTGTGGTCTGGAGCAGGTGGAAATCCTCCGCGGCTGGGTCAAAAGCATGGTTTGCCTCTGCAGCTTAAGCAGAAGGGGTTACTGCCAGGCTTAGAAATAGCTAAAAAAAGCTGTTGCCTGGTTCTCGGGGGGACAGGTGGGATGGGGATCAGCTTACGGGGCCGGGAGCCTGCCTAGCCGGAGGCACGCATCCGCCCAAAGGGCTGCACAGCGGAGAGAAAACGGGGGAGTGGGCAGGCAGATGTAGTAGATGCACATTGGTGTTTTTAATAGCTGTGCTGCGTTTGGGAATGTTAAGAAGAACCTGGAAAAAATCCCGCCCCACCCCCCTGTTTGCATGGTTTTGTATTAAGAAAACCTACAAACTTCTGAATTCTCAAGCGACAGAAAGCAAAAGAGCTGCAAGGAGCTGGTTTTCAGGTGTGGGAGCAATAATCAAAGAGTTGTGTCCATTAAAGTTTAATTAAAGGAGCAGAAAGTGTTTGCACTGGCTCTGGGTCTGATTTTCACGGCTGACTTTTGTCGAGCTCTTTGCTGTGCAGTGCCATTCTTCAGCTTTCTGAAGTGACGGCTCCAGCACAGGAGTCTCCTTCCAATCTTCAGGATTACCTCCAAACCCAACTTCAACCAGAAAGTCACTTGTACACGACAGAGCAAATAGCTCGAATACGGGCAATGGTTGAAATTGCATTTTCGCTGTCAAGTTGTATTGTATTTTCCCTCTTTTATTACTGATTTACTTTTAAATTGCCTTTTTTAAAAAAGATATATAATTGGAAGCAAACGTACTTCTTTCTTCAGTCCTGGATCTCCTACGTGGGTTTATTTATAGAGGGCTGTGGGTGGGACTTTGTGTACTCGGTGTGCACGTTGGGTGGAATAGAGCAGGACTGGGGTTTTTGCGATCCTGCGAGGTCCTTTCCTGGCTCTTCCCAAGCGCCGCTGCTAACTGACGGCTCTGCAGAAACACAGAGCTATGCCTGTATCCAGAAGGGTGTTTTCTTTAATATTTTTTTTTTTTTGCTGTTGCTAACGTTTCGATCGACGAAGTGTTGAGTCACTTTTTTGTCAATCCGTAGACGTCCCTGCACCTTGGCGGGGGGGACGTTTGGATGCAGCTCCTGGCCCTTGCTCGTTCGTGCCCGTGTAACGCGGCGATGGGCTGGGGTGGCAATTGGCAGCCGAGGTGGAGCGGTTGGGAGGAATGCTGACTTTGTGTCCGTCGCCAGTACGTTGCATTGCTGCGAGGGGTTTTACTGTATGACTGGCTGGAGAAACGGGCTGTGACCTGGGACGTAACATGCAGCAGAGATTAAACCTGCTTTCCATCACGGCGCCGAGCGTCAGCTTTGCAGCACGGCTTTGATAAGGCACGAGCAACTTTGCCGGTTATTTCGTGATTCATAAAAACATGCAGTGATTCATTATAGGTTGAATTCTGTGTGCCTTAGTCAGAAAAAACCCTCCCCTGATTTATTTTCTCAAGTGGCTACAGAGCTTGTTGGTGCCAGCTGATTTCTGTGGGACTTGGCTCTGTTCTCCCGTCTGGGTAGAGTCTCTGCATGCATCAAATCTGTTGGGTTTTCGTTTTGTTTTGTTTTTTGATGAAGTTCTCCTCCTTGCAGCACTTGCTAGTTGCCCTTACAAGCACTTCAGGGCAGACCTAAGGTCCACAATAACATTCTGTGTGTTATTTCCAAGCATTCCTCAGTATAGGTGTCTGTAAGTACGCTTGGATGGTGAAAAAATGCATTTAATGCAAAATGCTGGATCTGCTCTGTTTCTAGTGCTCTGGTCTTTGCTCTGTCTCCCCGTTCCTCATACTGGGCTAAACTCTCTGCTCGGCAGTGTTACAAATTTTTCTCTGACACGAGGCTTGCGGTTCTCTTCATTCCTTATTGCACAATTGATGTGTTCTGGCTCCCACGTCTGTGGGAGCATTGCCATTTGTGATTTGGGGGGTTATACTGAAGCGCACAGAGGTGTGGGTATAAGTGACCGGGTCTGGGCTCCCATCGGTTTAACAAACTTTATTTGATTGCTCCATAATAAGCATGTATCAGATTTGAGGAGCTTTATTGGAAAGCCTTTGCTTTTAATCTGTTCTTATTCAGGCTGTATCCTGACAAGTGCAACGGGGAGGGTTTGACCGAATCATAATTTGTCATCTCCGAATATAAATATTGCAGTTAAAATATTTAGCGTGCTGTGGAAAAACCCGTTAACGAATAAATGTATTTCTGGCCTCATCCTGGGAGCTGCTGAGCATCCATGACGCCCACTGAATCTGGTGAGAGGCGCAGGTGCTGTGCACCCAGCAGCATCTCCCGCTGAATGACAAGCAATTAGGAAACATACGGAAGAAAAGTCTTGTAAATTGTAACTTGTCTAAAAATATGTTGTCCACATGTGTTTTAGCTCCTTTCATTTCAGCGTTCTGTGTTGGCTCAATACATCTAATCAACAGTTTAGTCCTGAGTTTTGTCTTTAATACCAACAGAAACTATCTTTGTTAGCTTGTCGTGGTCCCTGCATCCCTGGCACTGCCAAAACCCCTCGTCTCTGACCTCTGTATTGCACCCTGAATTCCTTAAGCACTGCTCATAGCTCATACCTCTGTGAAATGCCTTTTATTCCTGTCTTCTAGCCAAACTCGGGAGTATGGATCAGTGTTGGAAATCCCTGTCCTATGGCAAAGCTGCTGTGATATTTAGGAAAAATGTCAGCGTACGCAGCGGCGTGGGCAGGGGGGTGGCTGGTTGCTCAGAGCAAGGTGTTAAGCTCTCTGCAAACTCAAGCAGGCATTAGTTGGTGCTTGGCTCCTGTTTTTGAAATGACTTTTGCAACAGGGTTAGAAAGCTAATTTACGAAAATACTTTCAAAGCGGATGAGGTTTTGCCGTAGCTTTTTGCAGCAAGGACTGATGGATGGTAATACCTGTATGCATGCAGAAGTGTGAGTGTAGGGAAACCATAAAAAAAAAGATATGATGCTGGGTGCCCAAGAAAGAAAATGTGAAATTGTCCGATGAATTTGACTCATAACAAAAAAAAAAAAAGTCCACCTGAGCAAAGTGTACAAAGTAAATCAAAAGTATAAGTAATGAAAATAAAATTAGATCTTTGACTTTAATGAAATATAATATTCAGTAAATAGAATCATGTTTAACCCCTTCTCAGCCCCCGTTCTGGTCAGGCTTGCTGCCTTTCCCTTATCGCCACTGGCCGTGGTTGGAGCCCGTGATGCCCCGTTCATCTCTGGCCCTGCTGCATTTGTGTTGGGGTTCCGAGCTGAGTGTGCAGCTCATCCGAGTTTTAGGGATTTATCTCAGTATTGTCCCAAGTCAGGACTGCAGCAGGTATCTCTGACCAAGTTTAATTCACAAATGCGCTTAGAAAAAATTTGCCTGCCTATATCTTCCTCACCCCTTAACTTAGCGCTTTTATTGCTACAAAAGCCAATGGATTCAAAAGTTAACACTCTTGGCATCCACACATCCTAATTTACTACATATACAGTTTCACTGAAGATAGTAATTAAAATTATTTTAGGATGTCTTTGTGTGTGCTTTTCCTTTTCTACTAATTTTTTTTAATTGTTCTGTACTGGGTATTCCCCTCCAGTGAGAAACTGAGAGACACTAACTTGTTGTGTCAGTTTTTACTAAAGATTACTTGTAATCTCTGCAAAATAGCTACAATTTACTTTTTATTTTCAGACTGTAATTTATAACCCTTCAGAGCAATTAATTTGCTACTTTTCAAGGCATTTACAAGATGCATCCCAGACTCCACTTTGTAAAGTTTTTCCAATTGCCTTCAGATTTCTCACCTCTCAAATCTGGTGGGAACCAATAAATGCAGTTTCAATTTGCAGTTTGTTTACAAGTTTGGTTTATGTATTGAGTCCATATGTATTTTCTTCCAGAATGTCTAGATGGCAAATCCCTTGGAAACGTAAAACAATGTATCACAGGAGTTGAACTGCACTTATTAATGGGAGCAGAAGATCAGAGCCTATAGCTAATCTCTTCTTCCTTATGTTACAGATGGATTTTGTGCAGTGTAACCCCAAGTTGGAGATGGATATTTTCTGAATTATCGTACAGCTGTCTCTAAGATGCTTTACTGTATTTTAGTGAGTTTTTTTAAAATGCAAAAGTTGTTTTAGATTTAGTCTAATTGTGTTTAAGCTCAGCTTTTCCTTGGCTTCTGTTACTCGGCGTTTTGGGGCTCGGGCTGGCTCCTGCTTACTTGGAAGCAAAACCTCAGCTTTATCTGCCATGCTCTGTCTAAATGACATGTTTGGAGTAACTCCATTAGAGCAGTCGGGATCACATTAGTTTACAGTGAATGAACTCTGAATCATGTTTTTCTCTGTGTGTTTGTGTATTGTTGATTTTTGTTTTGTTTTTAAATTGCTTCTGCAGACAAGAAGCATTGAGCTGCCTACTTACAGCGCTCCGATTAGTTTTCCACTGTATTATGCACGTAGCTTGTGGTCTGCCATTTACTTAGGCTGGTGTAAATCGGGAGGAGGCCCAGGGGTACAGCCTTGGCTCCGTGGACCACACACCCAGAGATACACAGGTGTGTTTTTTTACTTTTATCACACATCACGCTGGGAATCCAGCCTGGTCGGGAATCCAACCTGGTCGGGCATCCAACCTGTGCAGCAGCAACCTTTGCCACTAGTGTTAAAACTCATGCAAGAAATATGTTACCTCTGTTTACACAGATGTTTTAAGAGAACTGAGCTCAGATTTTGCCCTTAATTCTTAAGGTAGCATCTGGCATTTGTGTCCAATCCGTTAATCCAGCCGTTGAAGCAGCCTTGTGATTTTAAGTAAGATACACTTTTAACTGAATATTTAGCTGCCTGGGATAGGAGGAGAGTTATTACGTGATCTCCCCTAATAGTTAATTCTAAGATAACTTGGACCAACTTAAAATCATCAGGGTATGCACTGTATTTCTGAACCAGCAATTAGGAGTCATCAGCCTGCACAGAGACAAATTGGAAGTGAATTAGAGGCTGATGAGCTCTGTACAGGGCTTCCAGGACTGTTCCCAGCCTCCTGCCGCAGGGAAATATCAGAGCGGTCACTCTGGAGCTTGCTGGCCGGGCTGGGGGCGGAGGAGGGAAGCTTTGACAAGATGCAGCTGTAAAAGACAATTTTCCTCTTTCTTTCCCTTAATAAAAATCTGTTCTGAGCACTGTACCAGGCAGACTAGTTTGGCAATGGATTAAATGCACAGCTTCGAGATCTAATTTTGCCCATTTCAATTGACAGATGGAAATTGTGTGCTTTCACAATGCTACTAGTATCTTGCAATTTTGCTCAGAAGCAGTGCCTCCGAAAGCCATCCGGAGAAATAAGATGACTTTGTATGTGTGTACATCTATTTGTGATCGCAGTTGCTTCAAAGGGCGAATTCAAGCTGCGTGACTGCTCCTGGCCCCTTTCCTCCCTCCTTGTGGTGCAAAGTTAGAAGAGGATTTGCCTGAATATCTAATATTCTGGTAGATCTTGCTGCAGAAAGTAAACCACAAGTTATGGTACGGGCTGTTTGGGACATCTGTCATGTTCCAGAAGGCTGAGGAGTCACATTAGCTGGGATGTCGGATGAACGGTACAAACAGGGATGTTTTGGGGGGAGCATCCCCCGGGACCCTCACGAAGCTTGGTGTACCCAAGCTCTTTGATCCCCATCGCTCTCCTCTCCGCCCGCGCGTTTGTTTTGATTTTTCTGTTGTTCAATTAAACCCTCTGAGATTTGCGATGGGTACACAGGTATTTGCATAGAGATCTGTTCCTGTCTCAGAGGAGCTGCAGCCCGGGCTGCTTCTTGATGTGGTTAAGGAGAGAAAGCTTGAACTGACACCCCCTTCATTGGGGATGACAGAGAGAGGAAAGGATGAAGAACTCGCCGGCAGACAAAGCAAACCGTGGGGTTTGGTACCGCAAATAGAAATTCTTTGGGCTTAGGTTTTGGGCGCAGCTGATGGGAAAGCAGAGAACACAGAAATGCAATATTTGTGTGTACATACTGAATACATGCATGTTTTTATAAATATTTGTGTGTGCCCATGCTGTTGTTTCTAGCAGAATGGACTTCGCTTTGTTTGCAAAGGAATGAAAACCTGTCTCGTGGAGGTTGATGATAGCAAGCAGGTTTATTCCTTGGCTGGGTTTGTCCATAAGGGTGCTGTCAGACTTGGAGGTGCTGATTGAAGTCCTGGGGTGAAATAATGAATCCACGAGATCTTTGTCATTGCCTTTGGATTTCTACCGGTGGAGGAGTGTAGGGAAGCATCAGTTTGGGTTTGGAAAAGAAACTGAGACCTTGTTCTTCAGCCACGTGTTCCAGGTCAGGTAACTTCAATCCCAGCAAAGCTAATGGGTCCAGGAGCAGGATTTAGCCCTAGACACATTGTGTATCCCCAACCTTTTATTACCAGGCCCTTTTGTAAGTGTGTTTGTGCAGAGCCTGTAATGATATAATGTACACTGTAATTTTGTTGTTAAATCTCAGCTATTTTGGCATAGTGGGGACTAGGCGGCTTGTAGTGATTGGAACATTTATGGCTTATTGAATTTCATAGCCTGGAGGATTGAACAGTACAGAGCAACTCTTGAGGAAGGGAAAAAAGATAAAATGTCACCTATTTCTCCTGAATCTTTTTTTTTTTTCCTAGGCCAATATTCAACATACTTGGGCTTCTGGGCATGGGCAGACAGGTGGGAGAGACACCAGTAATGGGAAGCAAATCCTAGGAAGGTTGCTGTCCTGTTAAATAGGCTCCCAAGAAAAGAGATTTGGATCCGTTCCCAAGGGCACTGATAAATGTCATGTCTGTAAATATGCTGGGATTTCCTTCACCTTGCTTCCCGCTAAAGATTTTAATTTCATCTCTATCAACACTGGTAATGGAAGAGCAGAAGTCAGAAAGGCATGCGGTTTCACATGTGGTTGTGGTGTTTTCTCTTTATCGGTGATCCTGAATATTGTTTCTGCAATTTCAAGCTTATACCAGTGCTGTAAACACTTTTATTACAGTCACAACCACTGGCACGGGTCCCCTGGCCGCTCTAGTGCAAACCTGCACCTCGCAGGGGTTTATAAGGCAACAGTAAAAATTCACTTGACACTGAATCATGTCTTTTACATGAAGAGAGGCTCGTGAAAGGCCTGATTGACCACCGCGGTCTCTTAAATCTCTTATCAAGGCACAAAACGAGTGCAGGGTAAGTTCTCGCACATCATTTTGCAGCCAGCTTCCGAGGGCACGGCTCTGCCGGGCAAACGTTGGTTTAGTTTCTGTGTGCTGTTGTCCTTTGCTTTTCTGATGAGGATCAGTAAAATGTTCACTTGTGAGAGTGCCTGTCCATGGGATCTGGAACTTGATTTCATATAGGCTTTGAAGAGATTTTCCCATTTTTACTAAAAAGTATGAACCTGTTCTTCAACTGATAATTTGGTTTTTAAAAGGGGAGCTCTGGGCCTGCTGAAGTTGGGGGTAACTCTGTTGTTGAGGCCAGGGATTTCACAGTTGGGGTCTTGGCTAGCTGCTTTTCTCCCATGTCATAGGCTAGCCCTGTTTTCCTGATGCTGTCTCATGTCACACATAGGACTCCTGCTCGGATGGCTCCATCCCCAACCTACAGCTTGATACCCCCGTTATGATGAACTGAAATCTTACCCCATTGCTAGAGCAGGGTGTGCCGTGACTGGAAAAAATCAATTCTCAACCATAGCAAAATGGAGGGTCTTCTCAAGGCCATATTTATTCCATCTTTACTTTCTTAATTTTTTTTTTTTTTAAAAACATGTCTCTCATTGAAATTTCCCAGGCCCTGCTGAGTCATGGCTGGTTTCTTTGTAGCTCTGTTAAGTTTTTGACAAGTACCTATCAGGCTTTCCCGTGTATGTTCATCAAGGGATGGAGCTCGCAGAGCTACTTCTGGTGTCTACGACAATCAATTATGGAGCCCATTTTCCAGTTGGAGTATTAGCATTTGCATCAGGGCAGCACTTAGGCTGAGCCCGGAGCTGCTGCAAGTGCCGCAGAGCTCAAAGCAAGAGGCAATCTGGGGCTGAGATTGCTTCAAAGAGAGTGAGTTGGCTTCTTGCGGAAAGCAAGAAGGGAACCACCACGCCAAGAAACGGTGAGGTGACCTGCAAGGGCTCATCCAGGCAACGAGCAGTGGAGGTGGGGGAGAGGCTGCCACGTGGGTACCTGCAATTTGTCCTGTGAAGCATCTTCAAAATAGTTCGTATCCACGTGAGCAGAGCAGAACTTCATCTAAGAAATGGGTACCAGAGATGAGGATTAATTTATAAAGCCATGCAGCGCGTGTGGTCGGTGCTCTCCAGATGCTCCAGAAGAACCTCTGTCGGCTTGAGGAGGGACAGGCAGAGCTTATGGATGAAGGGAAGAGAATAACTTCAGCTAAACGGTGTAAAGCTTTGGATGCTAGGTGGACATCAGCAGTCCCATCTTGCTGTGAGTTTATCTGGTATTTTACTGTTGCTGCTTATCTGAGACCCGTTTTTGCACGTGGGCTCCGTGGGCCCGGAGCTTTCACCACAGAAAGGTGGCAGTTTCCTATTGCGCTTGTGTGTTCCCATGGTCCCGTTGCGACCTAGCGGGACTGTTCATTTCGGTAGGGGCTGTGGAGTTTGCCCTTAAGCGAGACAAGAGGGATCAGTTAGGCAAAATCAATCCCCTGCCTGCTCCGTATCACTTTGTCCTGATAAGCTGTCAGTTTAGCTCTAAATGCTGTGTTTGAAAGCACATCTCTGCTCTCCAGGATGGGTCAATGTCAGCAGCAGTATTAGTTGAAGGATGGATTTAAGCCACCAGCTCATCACAAGAAAGGGGAGCTACATCTGAGGCATCATTTCCTGGCAGCCTGTGATCTTTCATAGGTTGGAGAGAAATTCGGTGGGATAAAATATCCTTGGCTACCTCCAAGTCAGCCCTGTAGTTTAATGTCAGTCCTAATGCCGGGTTGTAGCAGCGAGGAGCTGGAGGTGGAGATGCGGTTGGGTGGGATGGAGCTGATCTCTCACCAGCCAGCTGTGGTCTGACCTGTTGTCGTGGTTTAAGCCCAGCCGGCAGCTCAGCCCCACGCGGCCCCTCGCTCACTCCCCGCCGGAGGGATGGGGAGAGAATCGGAAGGGTAGAAGTGAGAAAACTTGTGGGTTGAGATAAAGGCAGTTTAATAGGTAAAGCAAAAGCCGCGCATGCAAGCAAAGCAAAACAAGGAATGCGTTCCCCACTTCCCATGGGCAGGCAGGCGTTCAGCCATCTGCAGGAAAGCAGGGCTCCATCATGTGTAATGGTGACTTGGGAAGACAAACGCCATCCCTCCGAACACCCCCCCTTCCTTCTTCTTCCCCCAGCTTTATGTACTGAGCATGGTGTCGTATGGTCTGGAATATCCCTTGGGTCAGTTGGGGTCAGCTGTCCCAGCTGTGTCCCCTCCCAACTCCTTGTGCCCCCCCAGCCTGCCCACTGGTGGGGTGGGGTGAGAAGCAGAAAAGGCCTTGGCTCTGTGTAAGCACTGCTCAGCAGTGTGTATTATCAACACTGTTTTCAGCACAAATCCAAAACATAGCCCCATGCTAGCTACTATGAAGAAAATTAACTCTATCCCAGCCAAACCCAGCACACCTGTGTCCCAGTGCTCCATCAGTGCGAGGAAAGAGGGGCTGTGAGGGGGATCCCCAAGTCCTTCTGCAACTTCTGCTCGGGGAAGAGCCAAGGGCAAACAAGGCACAAGTCATCCCCTCGAGACAGTGGAGCTGCTGGAGTAATGTCAAGGGGTCACGTAAGGACCAAGTTCAAGCTGGCCTTAACCCTGCGTTTCCTGGCTTTGGCTGATGGAAGCCAGACCCGTTGCCTTGTTTGAACACCGGCTTTGCGGCAGGGGTGATGGATTGCAGTGTGAGCTTTACCACCCTTCATCGCTGCTTCCTCTGCTCTTTTGGCCCGTCGTGTTCAGTTCAGTCAGAGTTGATTATAAATAACTTCAGATAGCAAGCTGAAATATCCCGGGCTCGCTTTTTTTTTTCTTGGCAGTTGCAGAGCATGAATCGGCTTCAAGGCAACTGAGGTATTTTAACGTAACATTTACAGCCCATATCTATACAAAATGTGACTTGTGTTTATAGAAGTGTGCCTTTAACAGTCTCTTATCAAAACATATGGGACTGTACAGTTGGATGCTGGGGTTCCTCTGAAGCATTCCCCAGACAATACAGTTCCACATTAGATTGTCTTATGATGTCTGTAGACTTAACCGAGTCTGTTGTTCTGCACACACAGTTGTGTGTCTTCCCTGTCTGGCCCGCGGCACCCGCTTCGCCTCCTCCGAGCTCCTTCCGAGAGCCCTTTGAAACTCCCTTATCGCCGAGTCCTCCCTTCGCCCGTGCGTGTCCTTGGCAGGCAAGGCAATGTCACGATGCAGAAGAGCACATCGTGCAAAACAGGATAAGGTATCAGCAAAACGGAGTGATGGGCTGACAGGGCAGTGTGTTTGGGAGCAGGCAGTAGTGAACAAGTCCTGAGAAGTGGGGCTTGAATTTTTCCCTGTTGCAGATCTCGTGGAGGTCTCGTGTCAGAGCAATTGGTCCTTGTTTGCATGACGGTGCCCTAGCCAGAAGCTGGGGTCACGTCGGATTCCCCATCATCAGACCATGAGACAGGGAGATGCGTCCTCCCCCAAAGACGTTAGTGCATCAAGGAATGTGTTTGGCCCCGGCAGCCTGTCCTGATCCAATCTCACGTTGGATGCTGTCCAGGTTTTCTGCAACTTCAAATGGCTCTTGGTGCAATCCATTACCAAACAACCGTTATTTCGCCTGCCATAGCGAGGGGACCAGACGTCCACTGGATGCTCTCTGCCTTAAAATGCCTGGACCGGCATCCTTAAAAAGGCACACGATCCCATTGTGTTTAACAGGGCTGCCAAGAAGAACAAGATCTATCGGGCTTTGCGCTGCCGTTGTGTCCCGTGGTGTTGCTTTCCCTGGTACACTGTGACGTGCTGCCCTTTCCGGAGGGCTGGAGAGCTGAGAGCCTTCCAAAAGCTTCAGTTTCTCATTCAGAGCCCATCCGAGCTTCCATCTCGAGCTGCTTTAGTCTGTAAATTGGAAAGAAAGTTTGAGCAAAAATTGGCCTTCCCATGGAAGTTCTTGTCCTCTCCAGCCCATAAATTTTAATGGGAACTGGGCATGCTGAATCTCTAGGCAGCTGTGCAGATCTCAGCCTCTTCTGAAATGAATCACACTTACTCAGGCCTGAAGAAAGCTCCTCATTTATCCAGGTGTCTGAGATGGCCCTTAATGCTTGGGTTTATATCCTGTGCCTATTTGATAAAAGTACGATTGATCCGTTTATTTCAAGATATGCTTGCAAGGGCTGTGGGGAGTTCAGGATGATAATACTGTGTCTGAGCAGTATTGACTAAATTAACTAATAAAGTCATCTGGCTGTTGGCAGGGTCTGGTTTGCCTTTCTGGTGAGTGTAAGGGCTTTGGTTCATCCAAGTTCACGAGCTGGTGGCCCAGGTCATGCTGCAGATCCCAGGACAGACCCAGCAGCTCCTACCAGCCTTTGGAAGGGCTGATAATGGGTGACTCTCCTGAGCTGCCACTTTTGCACCCAAATCCCTTGGGTCTGGTGGGACTACGCAGCCCCTTGGGCGCCCCAGTTCCCTAGCAATGCTTCTTGGGCATCAGGGAGACAGCGGCTTGCTCACAGCACTTCAAAAATAGAGATGTATGGCTCTTGTGTTTGCTTGGTGTCCAAGCATCACCCACCTTGATCTTGTATCTCCTTCCAGCGCTGAGCCTGGATAACCTCTCCCACCAGTGACAGCTTCTCGGGAGCTGCCTGTCCACTAGATGTCAAACCTCTGCTGCAGAAGGGGTGCTCCAGCTTGGAGGGAAAGTTGCAACCACAGATGACGCGTAGGGAGAAAAATGGGATTTGAAGTCTGACACGGGCGGACGTCCACCGATTACCTCACTGCCCATCTGGGGAAAGTGTGGGATTTCAGCTGGCTTTCCCTGTTGACATATTTCAAAATAAAGCAGGGTAGGAAAGGAATGCTTTTTTTTTTTTTTCCTTTTTTTCCTGGAAGTATATGAATTATTTCAAGTGAAGTTTCGAGGGTTCAGTTGTCTTCTAGCTGAAGGCTTCAGACATGCTGCCAAAGGGACTTCCCGATTTAGAAGTAAACTTATGGGGACCCAATTCTGATCTCATGATCTTACTTTTACTCCAGTTTTTATGGGAGGCACCTGCTTTGACACGAATAGCTACTGATCATCGCAAGCATAATTTGAAGCAGAACCTCCCCCTTGAGGTATTGCTGGACAACGATGGGGTTGGAGTACAGTCAGGACCTCTGTTCTCGCACAGATTGGATGTCTCTGGTGCCATTGCTTGGTAAAATGATATTTAACAACTTATAGCAGGAATCTGGTACTTCTCTTGTAAAGTCAGGAAGTTTTGTTCCGTTTTATTTATTTTATTGACTTTTGGATCAAGAGATCCCACTGCTTGCTGAATACAGGGAAGTTTATCGCTTTACTTTCCCTTGGTTTTATGTTCTCTTTCTCTGTGTATTTGCACTGCCAAAGACAGGAGGTGGATAAACGTTTGGACTGACCCAGTTGCATTCCTTTGGTGGAACCAATTGTGAAGATATGGACATTGTTTAGGGGGTTATATCTGTTCCCCTGTGTGTGTCTGTCCCCTAAAGGCTTGGCTGGGCTCCTGCGCTTGGGTGCCCCGAGGGAAAGGAATTGTAAGTAGTCCAAAGTCTGCTGTGATCCCACCAGGCCGGGGAGCTGAAAGCATCCATCCAGTCCTTGGCACATGCTGCTCAACTTGCGTCTCAAAATTCCCATCAATTGGGGTCTCCTTTTGTCTTAATTAAGAAAAAAATATATATATACTTGTATGTTCCTTAGTTCAGACGTGAAGAGAAGATTCCTGTTTGAGATTATTTTTAGTCTCTGAAATTATTCATGAGGCTGCTTTCCCTGATTTATGACAATACCCAGCACATCGCCATGTAAATGACTTTTAAATGGAATGTTTCAGCAGTTTTATAAGAATTCCTCATGTGAGGGAAAATAAACAGTTTGTCATTTACCAGACTGTATTTGATTATTAGATTTGTTACTATAAACATCAGGCTACGCTTCCTTCAGCTGAGGCTGCCAGAGATACATGACTTCAGAGAGCCATACCATTAAATAAAACCTAACCTGACGTGAGAAATCAGCATGGGATTGATCAGGCCTGTTCCCCACTAGCCAGATAGATGCTTGTTGGCCAAAAATGAATATCTGATGTTGAGATTAACATGACTCCAGTTTTTCAGATCTCATTCAAAGAGCAGACAGGCTATGAAAGGTGAGGCACGTGGGTTTGGCATCCTGGGGTCCTGGTAGAGCACCCCATAAGGCTGTGGTGGTCCATCTCTGTGGTTGTTACTGGCCTTGTCTGGTATTTGAAGAAGTCAATGCGAAGCAGTGAGCAAGAAAATAAATGTCCAGTGGTACAGTGAAACCTTGCAGTTCTGGTGAGGGGACTGGATGGGCAGAGCATCACTCACATGCACCAATGCCTTTTATATGCAGGCACCAGAATGGAAGGACTGTCATGTGAGTGGAAATATAGCCATGGAAATTCATCAATTCATTGCTAAGGGGCATAAAATACCTCTCGGGCCCTTGGGGATCAGGCCTAGAGAGTAAAATCTTAACCCAATAACTGCATGGCAGCTTAGGAGCTTCTTATAGGACTCATCCTTTTCCCTTGAGCTAAAACGCATCCTGCACAGAAAGGAGTTTTCCATAAGACCAGTGATTTGGAGGAACATCATGGCCGTAAGGACCATGAAGAGCATTTTGGAAGTGGCTGGACTTTGCTTTTGGGCTGGCTGTGTTTCCAGGGCATGGTGCAGGGAATGGCAGGTTGTGAAGTGCAGCATCAGGTGCCTTCAGACCCCGGTGCCTGCAGTTACTGATCTCACGTGCCGACAGAGATCCTGCCCTGGCTCTGCAGATGCCGTCCCCGTGCTCACATGGCACTGGAATGTCTCGGCTACACTCGGAAGGAAATTACTCCTGCGCTGGGATGCACACAGCCAGCAACACGTGTCCCATCACAAGGCTCCAGGCAGCTCTTTGAACCCCTGAACGTCCCTGCTGCAATGCGCCCTCTCACCGGGGCGCGGGGAAGCGTGGGGGACGTGAGAGTTACAGGCAGAAACGAGCAGAGAGAAAAATCAACCATGAAATTGGTAATTTTAGGAGCTCTACGAGGGAAGAAAATGCTTGTTGTTAGACACCATGTAATTGCACCACAGTGCCCTGGGTTACAGGCAGCAGACGGCGTTGGTTTGCTCAGGAATGGTCCTCACGCCTTCTAACTCCGGTCTGCAGGGACCTGGGAAGAGTAGAGCTGATGAGAAAAGTGAGGTGTCACCATGGCGTGGACCAAAGCTGCAGGTTTGGGTCCTGGGATGGGCAGGTCTTATGCTCCCAAAGGCAGTAACCCCCCTGGTTGTGTTGCTGTGGGTTATACAGAGGAGAAGGAGATGCACCCTCACCCTGTAGAGCGATTCCCACATTCACTGTGGCTGGGACAGCGGTTCTCACTGAGCCTCCACTTCTCCTCTCCTGCACAGCGATGCATGACTCGCTTAAGGTGGATGATTTTGGGTGCTCTCCTGGGCTGGCTTCAGGGACCTGATACGATTTTTATGATTGCAGCCTCCTTGTTTTGCAAAAGTTTGGTTTTCATTCAGCCCCTCTCTGCCCTCAAAGCCTTCCACAGTGTGAGCCAAGGATAAAACACAGCGATATGGATTAAAAAAAAAACTTGCTTGGAGCAGGACAAACTGCTTTTTCCTCATTGCAAGGGATGGCTTGTTCCTCTGTGGGTCTTGAGCACTCCCCTTCTGAGGCACTACGGCTGCATTGGCATTTTTACAGGGTGTGTTTCTGGGTGCCCCTGTGATGGTGATGAGCTGAGTACCCTCGGTGCTGATGCTTTTGCTGACGGGCGTGCGAGCAGGGTGAGAAGTGAGGGATGTATAAAAGGGTAAATCAGGGAGGGCGCGGGCAGGAGCTCATGCTTTGTCCGTCATGGGAATTAAACCGGAATTGGTGGTAGAGCCGAGCCCTGTGGGATCAGCAATAAATCCTCCCAGGAATAGTGTTTGTCTGGGCTTCACCGGGTGAGCTGTCATGGGGACGGGCCCCTCGGAGGGGATGATGAGATGCAGGACATCCTGGCCATGGAGCGAGAGCTGTGTGGGGAGGAGACACCGTCCCCCCAAACCATGTCTGCGGCTGTGCTTTGGCTGTTCTGAGGGATGTGGCTGGGATCAGGGAAAGCAGGAGGTACAGGGGCTTGGTGCTACCACTGCACCTCAACTGGGATGTCTTCCATCAATTCTGATCACTTCTATCCGTGCTGGTTCCCCAGCTTAGGCGCTGTTCCTCGCTGGGGATGATGCCGTCCTCGCTGCTCCGAGGTCCCACGTGCATTTCAGTTTCTTGCAGAGTACGTGGTCGCTGGCACCACCCTGTTCAGGGGGATATAAATTGTGATTTTTTTTACATGCGTAGGTTGTTTTGTTGATTCTTTTTATTCCTCCATGAAAAGCTAACGCTGTGTTGTAAAAACAAATCTCTGGCCTTTTGCTTTCCGAATAGCAAAGGGCCGACGTGTTAATAGGAGGGAGGGATGGGGTGGCGGGCTGCCAGCGGGATGTGCTTCTTCCCTGGGGCTCCGCTTGCCAAGATGCCATCAGCCCGGCTCCAGGAAGGCTTTCCTGCGGCCGCACGCTCTCTCCGCATCTGGGAGCGGAGGGCTTTATGAGGAGGGAGGTGTTTGCTTGGTGAAGGGGGGTCCTGGTAGTGCCCGCTCCCATGGAGCACCCCTGGGTGTGTGCCCTTGCCCTGCCCTCCTTGCGCACCCCTGTCACTGCTCTTCTCACCAATCTAATTATTATTTCTGGGTGCAGAAAAGGCCTTTTTCTCCCCTTGTGCTGCAAAGGAGTCTTTTCATGGACATCTCTTGGTGCGTTTCTCTCTTTTTTTTTCTTCTTTTTTTTTTTCAGCAAAAGAGAAGCTTAGAATTTTTCTTCCCGTTTTGCCAAGGAAAAAGGCACATCTCTCTGCCTATCCTTTTTACAACTTTGGATGTTTAGAGCTGTGCTGAAACTGATTCCAGGTTTAGGAGTGTGTTTCCATGCGTGGTTTGGGTTTGGCTCCTGTTGGCATCAGGGCAGCAAGACGTGGGACGCAGCTGTCCCATGAATTCAGAGCCCTTCACATTCTTCTGTAGTGACTCATGGCAGAGGGATTATTCCATATTGGTTTAAGATGAGCAACAAAAGTGTTAGAGTCCCAATAATGCCCTCTTTAAGCTTAGCTCATTTTGACGTGCTTGTGGCAACAACCCGTGCAAGGCTGCGAAGCAAGCGAGCCGCTGCGGCAAGCTCAGGTTCGCTCTTCCCAAAGGCTGGTTCCCTGCAGCAGCCGTTTCTGCTGGCATTTATTCACCTCCTGGGAGGCTGCAACAGGCTGAGGCCTCTTTTTAAGAAAGTGCTGCTGAAACTTGTTTATCCTCATCTCTCCTTAAGATTAACATTTTGGTGTGATGCACTCAGGAGCAGTCGTCTTCTGATACAGGTCTGGCGGAGCTTTGCTGTACTGAAGGACAGAACCACGCTTGATAGGGACTGTGGGGAAAACCCACATATTGACACTAAAACCAAAAAAAAAAACAGGTTGAAAAATGCCTAATGACCATCTATTATTTCCCTTTTCCATACTGTTTTAAAAACAAAGTATGAAACTTCTAATGCTCAAAGGATCACTTTCTGGTATGCAGCTGTGCCATACATAATATGCAGTACACGTTCATGCTCAGAAACCCAATAAAACTGGTAATTAGCCCCTGAAACAAATTAGAACAGAAGATACAATTTTATTTTGCATAGTGGCTTTTCTGCAAACTGTGTCTCAAAACACGTTGGAGAGTTAAGTAATGCAGAGCTTAAATAATAAGCGCGCTGGGAGAGCAAATTAATAGAAAAGGATGTATATTGCTGCAAAGCGGGGAAAATTGAGGTTGGGGAGAACTGAGGTCGCTTGTGCGGGTACCACGTTGAGCTCGGGTCGAGCCTCGGCTCTCCTTGCATGTTTGCCTCTCCGGGGTTTGGTCTCTGTGGGTGTTAAGGAGGGGTCGTGTCTGTCTGTGCGGGGCAGGGAGGACGGAGGGCTCCGGGAACACAGCGCGGGCTGAGCCGCGAGATGGATGAAGTATGTACAGCAGGCTATAAAACTAAGGAGGGCAATTTTGAGCCAATTTGTTCATCTTTCCCTTTCATGGCTGAAGATAGAATAGCTATGGCACTGCGGCTCTCCCTTCCACTCCCTCTCTGCCTCATTGGCTCAGCAGCTCGCTTTAAATCTCAGCTGAAAACATAACTTTTTCCCCTTCCCTATAACTCTTGCTCTCCTTCTCCATGCTATTACTTTTAATGCTAACTTTGTAGCTGTATTTAACGCTGGGCAGGGCCATGGGGATGCAGGGTGTGAAATATGGCCAGACTGCCGCATGCTGCAACGCCGTGGGCAGGAGAGGCGAGGACTGTTGACCTTTTTCTCCTTATTCTCCATCCTTGGAGATAGGGCTGCTGATAAATCCTCCAGCTTTCACTTAATGCTTGGGGGAAATTTGAAGAGTGTATGAAAAAAGTTTGCAAAATAGCCACGGGTCTAATGGACCTCATCTTGGACGCACTGAAATCAATGACAGTTTGAGCTTTAGGGAGTCTGTGCCTTGCCTTACTAGAACAGAGTTCAGATTTGAGCCAGGCTGTCTTAGCATCCCAAGGAGAAAGAGGTAAAATTGGCAGAAAACAAAAGAGAGAAGTTTCTAAGCCAGGGGCGAGCACCACAGCTCAGGGAAACCTCATGTCATGGGCAGAAGAGAGCTGCTGCAGATCCCACCACCTTTGGGATGCTCTCATGATGATGGTCTCCTTCCTCCCCTGTCCCCATGGGGGTCAGCCTGTCCCTCTCACCCAGGCTGTCCCCACAGCTGGTGGGAACCCGCACACCTCGGGTCCATCACGAGTCTTTTCCGAGGACGCGTCTGCAAGAGCATCACAACCTGCCATTGATTTTCCTTGGAGTTACGCGGTTTCAGAGTGGATGTCAGCCAACCCGCAGGACCTTCACTAAATCTCCAAGCCTGTTGTGAGCTGTGCAGTTCTGGGTTTTTTTGTTGGTGTTTTTTTTTTAAATTGCTGTTGCATCTACAATTTCTCAGTTTGTATTTTTTTTTTTTTAGCACATTGATCTGAATGGTTGTTTGCTTTGAGAAATTCAAGGTGTTTTATTGAATGGAAACGTGGATGCAGGTGTCGTGGTCCAAGGACAGAAGCAAGGCAAGGTTGGGGGAAACGCTCTCTTTTTTTTGGCCAAGTGATATATCAATGGGGAAAAAAATATATCCAGCTTTTGGGTTCAGATTCATGTCTTGAGCAAAACGTGTAACTTATGGCACAAAAGCCGATGATTTTTGTTGCAGTGCATAGGAGGAGATGTTAGTTCCTGCATGCAAATTCCGCAGGCAGATCCCAAGAAGAATGCCTCTCCACCTGAATTACGGCAGGGGTTGCAGTAGTAGGAAGCTACTGCGTGGCTGTTCCCTTTGCTGGGCCAAACTCAGCCACTAAAAGTCTGTGGTGACTCCGGTAACTCCGTTATTGGTATTAAAGTAGTTGCCTGAGGAAGAAACAGTATTTTTCAGGAAGGAAGAAGCAGGTTTTATTGTGGGGTTTATGCCTGACTCAGGATGAGACATGACATGCTGCTGCAGGGAGGACGCGGTGGTGACCTTGCAGGAGGCTGTGTTTGTGCCAGTTTTGCAGACTTAAGGCTTTTGAAAGCTCTAAGTGAATGACGAACGCTAAAGCCAGAAGTTTTAATAGGAGTGAATGAGTTTTAGGTGCCTATTTCAGCCAGCCAGGGCAAGTTGGCCTCTGGTTTAATCGAGGGCCATTGAGCACCTTGACGTCTGCAGAAGTTGTTGACTTAGAGAAGTTCAGGGCTGCTGAAAATTGGGTGCAGAGAGGCTTGAGCGAAATAACTCAGGGTCTCCGACAGGAGAGTTTTTGTCTCACAGTGTCATTCTTGCTGTTCTTGTAGAAAGATTGTTTCAAGAGATCCATAACCCGCTTCTGAATGATCTCCAGATTGGGGTTGCTTTCTCATGCCAGCCAGATGCTGAGCTGAGGCCGTGGCGTAAGTTCATGGCTTTGCTTAAAGAGAAACGGGAATACTTGGACTTCTTCACATTTAAAGCAATCTTAAAGGTAATAATACAGTTCGGTGAACTGTCCTTCCCTGGTGCAGACTTTGACATAGAGAAGGAATTGTCTTCCCTCATCTCTACCCCCTTATTTCCCATTGTTTTGGTGTTCTGGAAAATCTTCCTCATACAGATCATTAATGAAGTCAGATATGTGAGAGCTCGGGAGGGACATGGCTTTCCCTATGTTTTTAGGCCATTTATATACTGAAAGGGGCCTGCAGGGCTTTTATATGCTGAAAGATGAAACCATCTCCTGAAGCCACACTGTAGAGATTCAGAGTGATTTTTGGGAACCTGGAGCAGTTTTTGCAGCACTTTTAACTCTTGCTTTAGTCTGATGGGATTTCTTCATCTCATTATGCAGCAGATAAAATACTGTCCTTGAGGAAAGGAATTACTGTTTTATACAAAGACTTAAGATACCTTGATTTTTCTTTCCTCTAGAAGCCTGCTTATTTAAAGTGAATTTTTGGCTATGGCGATAGGTACCAGAATGATGGCCTTGAAATGGAAGTCTTTATCTCATAGGAAAAAGCACAGCTTGGGCAGAAATGGTGCAAGGTGTCTTATCAGTTTGCTAAAGTGTCTCAAATTCTACCCTTGAGGGAACATCTGAAGAGGACAGGTCCTCCATGATTTGAAGCCTCTGCAAGTGGAGGTAATTGCAGCATAGGTATCCTGGAAAGCTTAGCTCTTCAAGGCCACGGTAGCATTACAATACCACAATTTCTGAAGACCTACATTAACCCAACAGCAGTATTTAATAGGGCATAACAAGTAGCATTTAAAATCCTTAGTCTAATCCTACCCAGGGTAAGTTGTTTTTAATTCCACTTGTTATGCCAATTAAACACCAGTATTAGAGTAATATTTTAGGTTAAAGCTATAGACGTTTCTAAAACCATCTTGCAATTCTACACCTCAGTTTTTCCTGAAGGACGTGTTCTTGTAGGTGGTCTTTACTGTGTGCCTCAACAGCACGTGCACATCGGAGCTGAGAGAGATGTGGAGACTTGATGGGTAGGAGTATTTCACCTTTCTCTGCTATCTTCTAAAGTGCAACCTCTGTGTCCTTGAGGCCTGAGGGGTTGTTGCTGCCTGTCACTGGGTATGTGACAGGAGAGAGAGGGACAGCCATCTCCCTTGTCTCCAGGACTTATAGCAGTGGCGTGTTTCATGTTTGCAAGGTTTCCCCGTAAGGGATCAGGGCTTCCTAACAGGGATGCTGCAAGTCCAATCCCACCGGGTACCAGGGGCTTTGTGCTCTGCAGAGCATCCCTCGTGACGTTGGGTGGCCGTGGGTACCCACGGCCGGTGCCTCTTGCCCCAGTCCCGCCTTCATACAGCACAGCTGGACTGTCTGCAGCAGCGAGCCAAGCCACTCCCTCTTGACTACTATTAATATCTTTCTTCTACAAGTCTCACAGTCTTATTATGGTGAATAATGAAAGCCTATTCCCTGACCTTTGCTCCTTTTATCCAAATTGCATTCTAACAAGTATATGTATTTTTGACCCATCACATGATGGGAAAAAGACTCTGTCCTGTTCAGACAGAATTGAAAAAAAGTCAGATTTAAGAGCATATCGAGATGAAGCCTTTCCTGTTGGCAGCTTGGTAATTTGCCGATCGCTGTCTCTCTCTTTTCAGCCCCTCTGTTAGAATGAACTTTAACAGCGTCCCAAGCAGTTGCAATAAAGAGAGGCTCTGAAGTAGCTTCTTGCCTTTGTCGTTTAATTGCTACAAGGCAAAACAGTTATGATGCCAGGTTTTATGATATCTGGGGCTAGATTTCTTAAAATTGAAATAACGAGTAATTTTAGGTTGGGAGCTCTTTGGGGGTTGGGCTGTCTTTCCAGTCTGTTTGTGCAACACCTAGCGTGATGGGATCTCATCCTGTCTTGGGCTTGGGGCTACTTCTGCATTATGAATATATCATTGTTCAGTTAATTTGTTTATGGTTGTTGCTGTTCAGAGAATTTTAAAATGCTAGAGGATTTTATCTGTAACTTAGGAACCTTGTAACAGATCTGTGTTAGATGTACATCTGCTGCTGCAGCACGCTGATTCCAAAAGGGGTCTCCTTGTCCAGAGGAGAGGCTGCAGAGGGAATAGTTTGGAAGCATTGCCCTAATATTAACAAGCAGAGAGAAACAGACATAGACCTGAGTATTTATTGATTTTATCAGATTTCTGTCTTAGATCAGCAGTCTCGTGTGGTGAACATATTCTGCTATTTATGTAAACAAAAGAACTCATGTATATATATGTGTGTGTGTGTGTGTGTATAATACATATATACATCCCAAATGTGTTAATCTGCACTATCTGACAGTTTCTCCAATGTGGGAGGCTCGCTCAGCCAAAATGTCAGTTTTACTATTTGGCATCTAGCTGAGAGATTAGGCTGGAGGTATAGGAAATAAACCTTCTCCTGGAAGTTTGACAGCTGTAGGCTGGGATCTAGTATTTGCATGTGAAATGTATTTGGTTAATATTGCCTGAGACTTTTATTGTAACTGCAGAGGATAAAAACCATGGAGATGGTTTGATGTGTTTGATATTCATATTAGTTTATGATAAGAGATTATATCTCATTTATGTAAAGCAAGCAAACATGAAAAAAAATAGAAGCCATACATTCTACCCCCAGGCTTGTTCAGTTATTATACTATTATTACAGTTAATTCAATATTATTTGGCTCTGAGAGGAATAGCTATTGTTATAGAAGTGCTTCAGAACACTTAATACTACAAACGCTACCTAATTGTCCTGTGAGCAGTCTCACTGAAATCCGTAGGAAAAATCATAGGAACGAGTTTGATATTAGCTCTTGTTTTGAACTATGGATTTGAGACAGTTTTTGAAATGCTAGAGCTCTCATTCTGAGAAAACACATGCAGAATTTCAGCAAGGCAAAGCGAGGCAAATGCTTTTCAACCCCCTTTTTGAGCTGGGTTGTGAGTTCAGCACAAGCTCCGTGTGTTGAAGTCTGCCTGGGGTTTGGGAGACCGAAAGAGGCACTAAGGCATAAAAGGGGACATCATCTCCCAGGAACAGTTATACTTTAGGGATCAAATATTGCTGTCCCTTAAACTTTTGTTGCTCCACCAAAGAGAACAAGAGATGTAAATGGAGGAAACCTCAACTCAGCTGGAAAAAAGGGAATGTTTATTAAAAGAAACAGAGCTTCTTCTATGCTGCCCGACCCCATAGTGTATATTCTGCAGGTGCTCATAGGGGATGCTCTTTCTGGTCCAGATAATTCACCATTTCCCTTTTGCAGCTCCCAGCAGCATTACACTACAGGTATTTCCTCATTCGCAGTAAATTTGCTGTTACGGCAGAGAACGTAGATATTTTCTACATTTTTATCTAAGTCATCTTAACGATCGCATCTCCTTCCCTGTCCTCTCCCAAGTCAGACTCACGCTGTCTTCTCTCACTGACACCTGAACTAGGATCTGCGTAATACAGTGAGATTTCCTGGAAGTGCTATAAAAACTCAAAGCTGGGGTATTCCCTGCCCAGAGAGGTAATTTTTCAGGAGCAAGGGAGCATGTCGTGTTTCCTGGGAAAGCCAGGAGGGAGGGAGCAGCGCTGAAGTTTGGGTCTCGTTCTCCCTGCTCCAACTTTGCCCATATTTTCCACCTTCTGCTCCTCTCTCGCATGTAGTAACACTTTTTGCAGCCCAGCTGTGTTTTTAGGACAAGAGAATTGCGGTCTTGAATCCAGGGAGAACAAATTTAGCAAGCAGAAAGTGGGTCTCGGTGGCGGGAGATGAATAGAGGGGACATGGGGGACGTGGCAGCACCCGTTGGGGTGGGCAGGAGAGAGAAAGCGGCCAGACTGGGACCACATGGTGCCTGCTTTTCGCTCTTTCTCGCTTTTAATGGAGAAATCTTATTTTTACCCTTTGCAGCAGCTCTCAGGCTGCAGCATATCCCTTAGCATGATGCTGCCCTGCAAATGGGGTGCGTCTCCACCCTAACCATTTGCTTTTATTTAATGTCATGGGTTAAAAAGGCAAGTTCTGGGGGTGGGTGATGGGGGGGTGGGTGATGGGGAGGCGGCGGGGGGGACAGCTCTGTGCCGCTCCTCGCACATGTCTGCATCTTCCCCTCCTTTTGATCAGCCTTCCCGGAGGATTTTCACACCCACGCTCAGAAAGAAGTTGGTTGGGCTTTTTTTTTTTTTTAGGGGGGGGAGGAGGGAGGGAAGGGAGAATTATTAATGAGTTTGGAGCGGTTGCCATGGGAACCTGTTGCTAATGAATCTCTGGGGTTTCCTCTCCACCTTGAGCCACGTTTCCTGGTAATAGCGTTCCCATGGCAACGGATGTCACTGATACCCTGGCTGGCTCCTGGGCCACCGCCTCGGATGGGCAGATAAAGCTCCTTATTATGTCAGCCAGGGGGATTTATATCGTGTAAGTAGGCTATCAAACCTGCAGTCCCTTAGTCCTATACCTCCTGCAAGTTCAGAGACTTTTTTTTTTTTTTTCCCCAAACAGCTTTAACATTTACCAAAAAATTCCAAACCTGATCCCTTTCTCTCTGCTAGTTTTTTCACCTAAAGCCCAGCATTGCTGCAACCTTTGCCTCCCACGTCGGTGCTTGCTATCTCCTGGCTGCCTCCTCTTCCTCGCCGTCTCCTCGCCACTGACTCACTGTCTGGCCCTGCGCTGGGGCGAGCCAGTGCTGAGCATTTTGGGAGGAAAGCCTGGGAAATGTGGGAATTTCTCCCCAGTTCTTTGTGGTGGGCAGAGTGTGGGATAATTAGCCACAAGGCAATTAATTTGCCTGCCTCTGTTTTTTCAAAAGGTGGTGTGGTCCCTTTGGGCTGGCTATGTGTTTAGCTGGGTGGCTTGGACTCTCTGTGGGTCTTTGAATAGTTCCACAGGTGTAGCTGATGGAGAAGGAAAAGTTAAAATATGCTTTGCCTCTCTCCAGCACTTGCAGATGAGGTGGGAGCTCCTAGGGCAGGGGGACGACGGGCTCAGTGCCTGGCACAGGGGCGGTGGGACAGCAGGAGAGGGCATGAGCTGAACGAGTTGCACTAGGGAATTACCTGGTGTTGGGTTTGGGGGTTTTCTGTTGGTTTTTTTTTTTTTTTTTCCTTAAAACAAGTTTTTAGTTTTATGGGGGGTTGGTTTGTCTGTGACCCAGGGGAGGAAGATGCTGCAGTGCTACCCCAAACCGTGCAACGCTCGAGCTGAAATCTCTGGCTGGAGCCAGGACCAGCTCCCCATCGCCTGTCCTACCAAAGTTGCTCAGCTTCAGATCCTAACTTATTTGTCTGATGGTATAAAGTGGATTGATTCAGGAGCTTCGATCCAGGCTTGCTCTGTGGATGTTTGCAGACCTGTGGCCCTGTTCCCCAGGAGGTGGTATGGGATGGGGACAGTCCCCATTTTCATGCTGTGGGTGGCTGTGCCCAAGCCAACAAGGGCTGACACTGTGGTTTGGGGTTTTTTTTAAGGCCCAGTTTTGAAACATTTCAATCCTTATTGCCTGGCTTCCCCCCAGCACCTCTCACAAGCAGATACCAATGCTGCCAGGGTCGGGAGAAGCCTCTCTCCATCCTTGCTTTAGAGAGCTAAAAGCAAAGGAGGAAAATAAAGTGGGGACCAAAAGCACTGCTGATTTCTCAATGGACAACATCTCCGAGCACCGCCAAAAGCAGGGCTTGAACCTCCTCTTGGAGAGATTTTTTTGGAAGAGTTCAGGGTTCTGATTCCCAGGATTTTCCTGGCACTCCTTGCAGAGGGGGATTTTTGAGTCCGGTATGTATCCAGCATGCTGGGCACCCACAAAACTCTTCTCACCTCCTAAAGGGGATTTTCAGCTCTGAAAATCAGCTAGACCCAGTGCTGCTGTTTCAGCTGATGGGCTAATTGTGCTGGTGGGAAGCACTGGTGCAAGGAGCTGGCTTCTCTGGGAGGGACAACGGGGGACAAATGCGGGTGGGCGAGTGACACCTCGCACGGAGAGCCGGATCCCGCTGGGTGGTCAGCTTGCTGGACTGACACTGAATTTGTGTGCTTGTCTACTTGATAACGGTTCTCTGCAAAAAAATTATGTCTTTGGTTTACTGTAGCAAGATTAATTATCCGCGCTAGGAGTGATGTTCAGGCAGCACCATCCCCATACAAAGTGCATATGTGAGAAAGGCAGTTAGAGGCAAGAAAAAACACATTTTCATTCCTGTTTAATACCAACGTTCTGGTACCAATGGTAAATGAGGTGCATTTCATTAATGGAGAATGTGCCTCTGTATAATTGCCTGGTAGCCGCTGTTGTCCGGAACAGACGGCAAAGCCTGGCACCTTCAGCTCATTATGTAACGCAAATTCATTAGGAGAGACCACAACTCTAATGGCAGTCCTTGACAGAGATTTGCCTCGGAGTCACGTACGTGGCAGTGCTCGGAGTGGTATGGCTGGTCAACAGTTTTCCAGCCATCTAAAAGCTGGTTTTCAGCTGGCAAAGTGAGTGTTTGAACAAAAATGGAACAATTGAGAAGATCCAGTAATGCACAGTAACAAAAAAAAAAAAGTGTTTTTTCTTTAATTTATGGGATGAATGCAACAGGACAAAAATCTCCTCTGTATCAGCAATGTCTCATTGGCAAGCAATGGAAAAGAGTATAACAGATGATTAGTATCTTAGGGGCCTGGCAGTTTATCTACTCATGCCAGTTATCTTCCAGCCACTAGCCCTGGTTGTAAATTGTCAATGAAGGGAGCAGCAGTCTGCGTAAGCACTTAAGTGCTTTTGCTATTCAAGGCAGAGCAGACACTGAAATCCATCAGAAGGTCTATTTTTCACCAGGCAGTATTGACTAATCTGTTAAAGCCAAGTCATCTCTCATCATGGCCTTTGGGCATGATGATATTTTTCCCTCTCATAGCACCTTTCATAGAGGAATTTTTTTTTTTTTTTCTTGTTTTGGTAGCACTTTGTACGTGTGAATAAATCAAACCTCAGCAACTGAGATGGAAGAACTGAGGCAGAAGAGGGCTGGAGTACTAGGGGAGAGCAAGAACAAGACTAGTAGTGCTGAGAAGTCCCAAATCCTTATTCCATGATCAGACTTTGGCTCCTTAATAAAATCAGGATAGCAGAGGGCATTTCTCCCAGGATTGCTATCACTGAGATGAAAGCTATCGAGCATTAAGGGTGATCATCTAAAGCTTTCCATACGTGTGTGTATTCCCAGGTATGAAAGAGCATGGCTAATGATACCTTGTAAAACAATGAATAATTTATCTAGTGATTGATGGTAGCTCTGAAGTAGATACAAGATCCTGTACCCATCTCACAGATGAGTAAACTGAAGCTAATTGAGTCTTTGAGAGATCATAAATAAATTGAATGTGTTGTAATACAGGATGTTGCTGTTGATATTGTTTATCTGAAAGAGAAGGTAGGCTCTTGGCAGCATGAAATTACCATGGTGCAGGGAAAGGAAAATTAAGTAAATGCAACCCACTGAGTGATTGGCAGGTGGAGTGGGATTCGACAGAGCGAGTCAGTCTTTGTTCGTGTCTGTCCAGATTCCCAACAGTTCGATAAGAGTTGTTGTACCGTAGTTTCATGCAATGACATGTGGTTAGAGGATGGACAGAGACACGGACAAAAATACCTGATGGGAAAGACATGCTCCATCTCAGTGCTGTTTATTGTCTTATATCAGCTCAGTAAATGGGAGATGCAAATATAATGCATTGCAAACAGTGCTAGTTTGCTTTCCTTGTATTGTGGTACACAAGCCACCACGGGAACACATGGACCACGTCTGTCTCTAGGTGCTGGGTGGCTGTCACCCTTGTCCCACGCACCCTCATGGTGCTGAGAGCTTTGGAAAATCTGCTTCCAAGAAGGGAAGATGCAGAAGGAGGTCAGTGTCCTGCTGATGTCCCTAGGAATTGAAATCTCTCCAGTTCAGGCCATCAGTTTTAGGGTGGAGGAGCAAAAGGCCGCAGTGGAAAGCCCATAGTTGTCTTTGATACACCTCCGCGTAAAAAAGCCTCTTCCTCCACCAGCTATTTCAGAAGAATATCAGCTCTGAGAGTCCCTGGGAGGGAACAGGTTTATGGAGCTTGGAGGAGGACTTTGTGGTCAGACTGCCCATCGCTACATGTTCTTCCCATGTTCCACAAAGGGAGTGGGACCTGGCAGCTGGTCAGCAGCCTGTCTGGATTCAGCCGCTCACCAGTGCTACCAGATGTGATTATATCTCTTGAATGCTTCAGTCAGTAATCTGAAAAAGGTTATTTGCATCCGTGGCATCTCAGAGGAGGATCTGTAGGCAAAAATGCTTCCCCTTCATTTCTCCTGGAGGCTTCATTGCCTCCTGACCTGGTGCGTGCCAGGCGGTCCTCCCCATCCCACGCACTCCTCTCTCCTGGCAACTACTGCCCCGCACAGAGTTCCTCCGGTATTAAAAAAATCCCATCTCATCCTTCGGCAGCCGTTGGGCTGTTGCTGGAGTTCTCTCATCTGCTCTGACGTTCCTACCACACACAACGGGTGGAAGAGAGATGACCTCCCCACTCGCTCCCTTCCCAGCAGCTCCTGACTGTGGCGAGGACCACGCGGGTGATGTCCTCCCCACCGCTCCGGGACGTTTGCTGCCGATCTTTCCACGTGCTGCCATGGGAAAAGGCAGCAGTACAGCCTTAACGAGAAGGGGCTGGTCCCTGCTGATGAGGTCTCCGTCTGCCTCCTTATCTGCTCCTGTTATTCATTACGCCTTACAGATATGTTGTTGTTGTTCCCAGCGTTCTTCCTCAGAGCTGCGCATTGCAAAGAAGCCTTTTAAAAAATACACTTCCCTTCTTGTTGTTTTTTCATTGGTTTTGAATGATAAATATTTCATCAAATGCCTGCCTTCTAGTCTGTGCTTTTCAGTGCTTTCCAGTTCAGTATGTGCAGTGATCTAAACAGATTTATTTAAATGAGAAGCACTCAAAAGTGCTGTGTGCTTTTCCAAAGAAACTTGAGTTCTGGAGTAAACTGGTCACTTTGTGTTCAAATCTGTGGAAGGCCACTTGGAGTCACCGTAAAATGTTTTGATGTCCCGTGGCCATCTCCAGTAGACGCCTTGCTTTCCAAGGGCTTCTCTGAAACGGACGGCTTTGCTAGGAAGCCTGGAATGTTTTGCTGCTTAATTTAGACTGTTTATCTCAAGAGGTCCTGGAGTTCAAAGACTAAGAGATGCGCTGAAGCTGTTCTCTCTCTCCCGAGCAGCTGCCTCTCCGCAGCACCCATCTGCACTGCAGGTTGAACCATCTTGGGCTGCCTGTGCAGACCAGAGCATGCTCACCCACCCGCAGTAGGACTTCTACTTCTTAACAGTTTGATAATCCAGTCTGATGCTTCTTGCTCTTCTTTTTTTTCTGGGACTCCAAAATTTGCATGGAAAACCACACCAACCATCACGACGCTGCCATTCTCCTCGTGTTTGCAGCTCTCACCAGCCCATTGCTGGCTTCCAAGCAGTGCCCGGAGAAGAAAGGTTGGCTTTGAGGAAGATTTATTAAATCTGGCAGCCTTTCTCCAAGGCTGTCATTCCAGTTCTGCCATCCTTGACCTTGGATGAGAGGCTGATGGGCAGGACTGCAGGTTGCCATTTGGCTCATTGGCATGAAGTCCCCAGCCTGTCAAGCTTGGTAGAAATGCTGATGTTTTCAGTGAGGTTCAGATTTCAATTTAGTGGGTGCGATTTCATCTCACCCAGAGTGTTAGAAATCGGGGATAATTACAGTGGAATTGTATCATTGCATGTGAGAGGCTGTTCACAGCCGGTTCTTCTTAATCTGAGGGAATGATTTAGGCTTTATTCACAATTTCTGCTATTATTGTTTAAATTTAAAAAAAAAGAAGAAAAAATCCTCTGTTCAATTAAAAGAGGATGTAAGTGTTGCATTTAGATCAAAGCCAGACCATTATTAAGTCCTTCAGTTGCAAGAAAATAACCATTTCTAAAACAAAATGTTAAGTGGTCACACTCTGATAAATGCTACCTTTTATGAATTTAATTAGAAAACATTTATTTCATCCAATAATCTTGGAGTGCTGGAAAGGTATGCCAGTTGCCAGGACAACTCATTTCTTTTTTTTTTTTTTTTTTAATCTTTATTTTTCCTCCCCCCTTTATTTCTCTTATGTCACTTTTGATCACATCATCTTGAAAGGAGATTTTATTATTTAGGTATTCAGGCTAACTTGATTGAAAGGCAGATTTTTTTTTTAATTTTTTTTTTTTTTTAAAGCTAATGTAGTTTGTGGAGCTCTTCTTGCATTTGTGCCCGTCCTTTACGGAAAGTCATGGCAAGACAAGAAAAGCAGCGGGAACAACAGGGAACACTTGCAAAATCAGAGCAGAAGCAAACAAATGGCATGTCTCCCCTCTTCCCCCAAACGCCTCTTTCCTGCAGATCTCAGCTGTGCAAGTCCTTGAGCTGTCTGCCCGAGTTAGTTTTTGTGACATGGGACACGGCGTGAGATTCGTGAGGGCAAGCGGCAGCAAAACTCCTGTGGGAAAATGAGGGTGGCTCAGAAAGTCTGTGTGACGCGGGCTGGTTTCCTGGAAAACCTCTTTTCTCTCTCCCATCCTTCCCTCCCCACTGTAATATTCTGAATTTCAGGTTGGAATTTATTTTTAATAACTTAAGAAGCAAATAAACCCAGAAGAAGTCAGGCATGCAAAGCTTTTCTTTCCTGACCAAGGCTGATTAAGCCCAACTAGTCATCTTGCAGCAACTAGATGCCACCTGCAGCCCTTGCTGAAACCCTGCGGAGGAGTTATTTGTGGCAGGTCCGTCCACATACCGTGGGAGCGGGTCGGTCGCTGGGACTGGGGAAAGGAGCCCTGGCAAAATACCAAAAAATCTGAAGTCTTCCATGCAGCCATCTTAAACGGGGTGAAACCCTGGAAAGCTGCATTCGGTCCTTACTAGGGCAACCCTTGGATCGATGCCACAGATTTCCTACGTGTTTTACAGAGGAGGGTTATCTGTCACTCCGCTCGTGGGATGCGGCCGTCCCTGGGGTGAAGCTCTGAGTGTTCTGCAGAGGACGGGTTGACGGATTGATTTAAGCCAGGCAGAGGAAGAATGATCTCTCTGGTCCGCGGGTTCAAAGGCTGTGGGTAGCCAGGGTGAGTTATGCAGGGACTTGGGCAAGGTGCATGGGGGAAACACCTTTATATAGGAAAAAAACCCGTATTTAATCCACAGTTATGGGGATTTCACTTTGCAGTCATGAGAAGACAAAATGTGTTAGTGTCTAGCGCAATGCCAGGACTTTTATACCTCCCAAATTCCTCTTGATTTTAGGATGGCAGACTGCAACCCCTCAAGCAGTAACCGTGACTTACCCCCTGTCAAGGTCAGGTCCCAGCTCTCCCCGGGGAGCTCCTGCTCGGGCTGTCACCCTTGCGAAAGGAGCAGCGTCAGAAAAATTCTTCGTTTGCTGCAGATGGTGGGAGATGCTCCATTAGTATTCATGGGGTGCGGTGTCAATGCTAATTTTTTTTTTTGAAATGTGAATTGCATGCATATGCAATTTTGGAACAAAATGTTCCAAGTGTATTATTTACATATAAAAATGCAACGGTGTGGGGTGGGGAGATGATTCAGGTCAGTCTTGACTGGTGGGGGCGGTTTCTGTCCTCCCGGTGTAACTGTGGCTTTGGGTTACAAAGATATTTGTTTCTTATTCAACCTAGATAGCAGAGAAAAATGGAAAAAGCTACAGAATACGTAAAATAATTGTAGCTGGACTGCTGTGATTTACAGGGAGATAATTTTGTTGATTAGTTTTGGTGCTGTTCCCACATTACACAATGTCATACAAATCCCAGTGTGCAACCAGCCCAGCTGTTTGATTTTTATTGCTTTTACATAAGATTGGGAATCAGGAACGGGTTCTGAGCGCATTTCCTTTTTTGTGAAGTATTTGGGAAGCCCAAATGGTCTCCTGCCAGATGATGTATTGCCTCTCTGCCTGGATTATACTGCTTTGCGTCAGGCCTTATAGAAACACTTGATGGAACTGGTGGACTTTTCACTCCTTCTTTTCCTAATTTGAAGTAATTACGATTGCTGTGTCTTCTTCAATAACGATACGATATGGTTGTGTTTAACAAAACACCATTGAGTCGAAAATTCAACTGAAATTCATCTTTGCTTTTACTGCTGGTGGAGCTGTGAGGGGAATATGGGTAGCAATGTTTAAAGCAAAGATGCAGGGTTGGCAGTGCTAGAGTAGGCTGTGACTCGGGCTTGGTGCTTCTGAGTTGTTTGCATGAGGCAAAGCAGAAGATAATCAGATTTTCAATTCAGACGTCTCAAAATGGAACTGTATAGTTTCTTTTCTTTGCATCTGCTTTGGGTTTTAAAATTTTCATCAACCTTGTTTTAGAGTAGAACTTTCTCTGTGGAAAAAAACACACCAAAAAAACCAAATTGGAAACTAAGCCCTGAGCCGATAACGGTTTACTTTGACCTGCAAAAACCAGAGGAGGATACAAGGAGATGAATTACAAAAAATCTCCCAGGGCTCCGTCCTGGAAATAATGGACCAGTGGGTGTCAAAAGACTTGAATTTTGAATCCTGCCTTTGCACAGACTTGCCATGTGATCTTGGGGAAATCACTTACTACCTCTTCCTGCATTTTAGACCCTCTATAAGAATCTAAAAGAACTTGGAGCTACTATGATAAAAAGCTATATGTGTCTCCAAAGCTTTACTGATTGCACTGACAAGTCTACTCCACGTGGGCAATGCCGTGTCGTCTCCTCCTCCTCTGCAAAATCTGGTTGCTCCAGAGGTGACGTCTGGACGTGGCACTGGGGGAACGTATGTGAGAGCTCAGAGCTCTCCTGAAGCAGACGTGACTTGTTGGAGAGGGAGAAGTCTGGCAAGAACAGGAGAAAACAAGTGACACTTAGAGCTGAGAGTGGTGGCCCAAAGGGCTGGTAGATACGGCTGGGAAAAGCCGAAAGACAAACCACCGTGTCCTGATGGAGGGCAGGAGCATCCTGAGGGATGATGCTGGCCAAGGATGAGAGCCAGCGGCCAAGCAGGGAGGGTGGCTGGGAAGGACAGACGGACAACGGGCATGCAGGGTCCCGGGCATGGGCTTTTGTGGGAAAAAATCTCAGCTGAGCCTTAGGAGGGCTGAGATCCTCCACGGGGATCTCAACTTGCATGCGGTGATCTGGCCCTTAATCAATGGGGCTTTTTGGTTCCTTATCCTGGAAGGAAGAATCTCCTACAGATAAGCCCAATTCAATTTGTGGGTCAATAGCATTCCTAGGGATGATTTTGACTGGCATGATCCAGATTTTACAAGTTTTTCACTTCAACTTCTGTCAAAACATATGAATGAGTTGGAACGCAAAGCCTGTCTCCAAAATGCAGAAAATATAATTAAAAAGGGATTTTGCATGTATTTCAGAGAACATTTAAATGTTAAGGGTGTTTCAATCTTTCATTTCAAATTTAATAGCGCTGAATGGGTGAGACGAAGGATGTAGAGTTTTTTGTTCCTTGATGGGGGCAAACCTGTTAATGGACTTCATAAATTGATTTTTGTGTTGTACTTTCTCTAATCAAACAAAACTAACTAGAAAATCCTTTAACAAATTTCTGCACGGCCAGTGTTTGAATTAGCAGTACATCCTCGTGTTACAGAACCAGCGTTTGTTGTTTAATGAGAGAAACCGTAAACCCAAATGTTAATAGAAATATTTTCATGAACCATTAATTTTATGCAGACCTTCGCCCCAACTAAACTAATGAGTGTGGCTGTTTGTTTGGCTTTTGGGGGCAGCCCAGATGTTGCAGCAGGATGCCTGGGCATGGGGACCAGCCACTGAACATGATGGGGACCGAGGCTGGTTGAGCCATCTGCTTTTATTGCTCACAAATCAGTAGAAAGCAAAAAGGAAAATGTAAAATTACTAAATATTATGCTGAATGTAAAGCGTTCCCATTTTGAGAGACTTAAAATTGCTTCATGTATTTCTTTCATGACCAAAATCATGAAACTGGCTTCAAAATGATAACCTAAAAAAAACCAAAAACCTCAACCTTTCCCTCCCCCAAAAGCTAACCCCATACAAACCTCCCAACCTCAAGGCATTAAGACGTTAAGATGTTCCTTTTCATCTTTGGCTTTCTGGCTTAGCCTGCCCTGCATGCACTTTTGGGTGAATAAGACTATGTGGACGGAGCTTTTTGAAAAAGGAAAGTGAGCTGATTTCGAGACAGACACCTGACTTCAGAAGTTACAAAGAAAAGCCTCAAAAAAGGTTATTCCCATAAAATTATGATGATTTGCTGGGATCCTTTGAAATCCCAGTGCCTGCCAGGCTCCTGCTGATCCTGTGGCATATGTGCTGCTGGAGGTGGCTCTGCGCTCCTGAAGTTGTCTGGTACCTGATGTGTCCCTGAGGCTGTCGAAGGGATTTCAGAAAGACGGTGGCTTTCCAGTCCTCTGCCTTTGAGGGACGGCAGATAAATAAGCCAAATAATTAAGCCAGCAGCTTCTGCCGCCCCAGTCGCAGGCTCACGAGAGCTGTTGGGAATGATGCCGAACGGGGTGGAGATTCCAGGTCTGGAAGAGCGCTGTGAAAGCAGGAGCCTGCTTATGACACCAGCTTTTTTTTTGATGATCAACATTTTTTAGCTTAACTCTTCCGCTTAACTCTTTTGCATGCTCTTGACCTACTGTTGTCTTTTGCCCTGAGGCCAGCTGTTGACCTTCGATGTGTCTCAGCACTGGCTGTCCTGTCCTGATTCCCAGGAGACTTTTGATGTTTTCCCAGTACACTGGCTGCTCCACGGCACTCGTGGCCGCTGCATCTTTCCCCGGCCTTTGCGTCCTGAAGGGACATCTCCCTGAGTCAAGGGAGAAAAATCTTCTCTCTCATTTTTGACAGCAAGCTGTTACCGAATTTCATTGCGCAGGGTTGGCCAGCGGAAGAGAGGAAGCCATCGCCGTGCTCAGAAGCAGCAAAGTGGTAATGTTTTATAGCTTACTTCAAAATGAGATTAGCAGTTCCTGCTGCCTCTTTGTCCTGCTGGTTTCCCTTATAATTTAATCAATAGCATCGATTGGTCAGTAACGGCATGTGCAATGCCTGGGAGCTTTATTTTTTGGCCAGAAAGGCTGCGATAGAGATGAGGGACTTGTTGCTGTTTGGTGTGTGATGTTTGGATGGGAAAGCCCTGCTGGAGGAAAGCCACCAGCCTGCTCTTGGAGGTGACGGAGGAGGACGTCCGTGTCTGCTGTCACCAAACCCTCTTGCACTTTGTAACTCTGCAGTTGCACCCTGGGGGTTCACCGTGGACGTCAGCGAGTGAAGGGGATGAGGATGATGGAGACGAAGGGTGAAACCGTGAGATGTGTGGTGGTTTGGTGGTTGAGGTCCTCTGCAGGAGGGGCATCGACAGCTCTTTGCTGTGTGACTTTCTGTCACCTCCTGGCACGGCTTTGCTTGATGTCTTGTCTTGAGTTCTGGGTTTGGACACAACTGGGGCAAAGTAGACCCTGGATGGCCGGTCGAGCTTAGTGCAATAACATGCACGTGGCATGAAGGGAGGTAGGAGAAGCACCCATCACCTGGGAAGTGAAGTCCTTGCCCCAGCAGGATTACCTCCCTCCAGGATTACTTGTCCTCTTGGATACCAGTTGCTCTTAGCTCTCTTTGGGAGGTTTTTCTGAGGTCTAAGAGCTCATGGGACCCAGATCTCTTTTTGCTGTTGCTACTTGCTTGGGTTGTGTTCCACCCAGGCAAACATTGGCCATAGGATGCCTCTGAGGTCACAAATTTATTATGGCTTTGTCTCTTGGGGACCCACCTTAAAAACAGATCACCATAAATAGGAATCAACTGGTTTATTCTGCAGCAAATATGTCTAGATACAGGAGTTGTTCGGGAATAGTGAGCTTCAAGTTAACCCTTTAGAAAAATCAAACCCTCAAATTCAAAGGAGATTTGTGGATCATTTATGGATGTGGGGAGGAAGAAACCCTCAGATAAAACCCTTGATTTTTGGAAGAGAGGATGAGCTAGGTGCAGCCAAGCTCCGAGTGCTCCCAGGAAAGGACTAGGAGGATAATTTGATATATATATAAAGAGAGAGGTTATTCCCGATCTCTCCACTGAGTCACCAGTCTCCCCAGGATGGTGGGCAGGGTGTAGCCGTGCTGCTTTTCCACTAAAACCCTACAGAGAGTGTCCGTTGGGTTTGCCGGGATCCCTCCTCAGCCCCTCACGCTGCTGATGGCAGCTACGAAACCTGGAGGGCTTGGAGGACAGCAGACCACTGAGACGCGTTCTGCGTATGTCCACACCTCTCGTGTCTTTTAAACCCCGCGTAGGTGAAGAGGTGAAGCACGTCTCCAGGTTGGCACCTGCAGGGGACAACGTCCTGGCCAGGGCTTTATCACTGCTTAAGGAAAGGCCACACTAAACTAAGCTCGAGGCTGAGGAGCTAATGGGGACGAAAAGCAAGAGAAACTGTACAGCTGCTGTTTAACTGATAGCAACATTGATTTTTCAAACTGACATTTCGAAAGCAGATATGACAGCCTCTCTGCAGAGCCCGTCCCCCACTGTCACTTCTCCCCGCTCACTCGGTTTGTTTGCTTTCTGCAAGAGAGGATTTTGTAAACCTCTGCCCACCGTCCATGTGGTCCCACTGCTGGAATACCACAGAGGTTTCCCTAAGGACAAATACTTGATTCGGGAAGGTTCAGACTGAAAAATCAAAGCCCATTGTGTATCTGTGCAGCAGTCGGGTGTTGCCACGTTCTGCGCCCGTACCTCGACGTGGGTGTTTCTCTGATAAGCGAAGTGCAGGTCACCTTCCTACTGAAGGTTTCCTCTGGCTCTTGGCCGCGTGTCTAATGGGGGTCCCTGGGGACACGGGCACCCACCGTGCTCAGCAGCCCTGTAAAGCCAGTATTGCACCATCCCAAAGTTTTCCCCACGTTTTCAACCAGCAGCAGCTTTCAGAAGGGGCTTCATGAATGAGAAGAGCCATTACCTCAACTTGGACAGGGTTGGGACTGACTTGGCTTTGAATGTCAAACTTCGAGCCCTTTTTGGGGGGAGAAAATAGTGGTGTTTATTTCCAGGAGTCTTGCCACCTTTTCGTTTCAATTCTTCGCTCATCTCAGTCCTGGCTTTGTGCAGATTTTCTTGGGGTTTTTGTCTGGTCTGCGTCAAGTTCTCAGGCAAAGACTTGTTCTTCGAAGATGTCTCCCCCAAGCTGGAGACCTCGGATGCCTCAGTCGGTGCCAGGGGTACGGCAGGTGCTCGGCCGAATGGCAAAGAGCTGATGCTCCCCCTGCCCATCACGCCAGGTCGGGGCTTTTAACCCCATCTTTGCCCCTTTCAGCAATTTCTGTAGTGAAATTGGGGTGAAGTAACCCTCATCTTGGGACATCAGGGGACACCCCGGGGTTTGAGACCTTGCTGCAATTAAGAAATGAGGTTTCTTAGCAAGGAGCAGTCAGGAACCTGTCATATGGCCCAGCCAGTAGAAAGAGGCAGAGGTTCCCACTGGATTAAGGTGGATTATGGAGGGATTAACCAGTTTGGGGTTTCCTGCTGTGTTTAGGTCCAAAATGCTAATTATCGAGTGGTCCCAGCCTTCCCCGATGCTGCGTCTTGTAGAGCTCATTGGTGCTGAGGGTATAAATCTGTTTACTCCAGACCTATCTCTGATTCATTATTTATTGCTCAACATTTACTTTGTAAAACATCTTGCTGTAGTCGGCGCAGCGTCGGCTGCCAGAACCAAACAGACCTTTTGATCCCCATTTGGATTTTGTTTGTTTAATTCGGTCTCAGGGGGCAGGGAAGGGGGTTCGAGGGGATGCTGGGAGGGGGAGACGTTAAATGGAGCAGCTGATTTCCACTTCGGGTTTTTTTGCTGCCATTAGTTGTTCCAGTTTTGTAGATGATATCCTTCCAGTGAGTGAGATCAAAGCAAGAGGGAAAATAAATATATGCTGAAACACACAGCACTGGGGTGGAACTGCCACTTGTTACGCTCTCCCCTTTGAGACGCCTAAATTGCAGCTTTGCTGTTCCACATACTAATTACCCATTGTTCGATTTTTGCATTTAATTAGGAAAATAAACCAATTTTTTTTAGTTTAAAGAAAGTTTTTTTTTAAAAAGAGGTGGTCTTAAAACTTTCTGGTGGCATGTTGCGCAGTTCTGCAGGCTGGGCTTTGCCTGGGGTGGTCTGGAGAGCTGATCCGTCCCAGCCCAAGGATGCTCCTGGTTTTGCAGGAGGGAGCCGTGTAGGGACCACGGCCCCACGTATCTGCGCTCTCCTCCCCTCCCACAACCATGAGTGCTGGACCCGCCGGGCATTTGGGAGCCTGTTGGCATTGATCTTGCTCTAAGGTAATAGGATGATATATTTTCCATTTGCAAAAGTGTGAAATAATCCATATCTGTGTACTTCTAGACTCTCATCCTTCTTCTTTTTCCCCAGGGTGATTGCATTCAGTGTGGGGTTTTTTTAAAGCGTTTTTCCCAGAGTTGCCTGATTCTGAATTAAAAATAAGAGTGGCTCAAAAAACAGTCTGTAAATACAAAATGAACGTATGCTGAATATTTTTAGTAAATTTGTCCTTTCCCCATGATGTCATTGCAATTTTTTTTTTTATCTTGAAATTGCCACCCCCACCATCATTCTCCCAACTTCCTTACCCAAGGATCAAAAATTACAAATCCTTAAAAAACCAGAGGACTCAGCGTAGTTTCCTGGCTCACCACCCAGCGCAGTCCCCTCCCATCACAGGCATCGCATCCTATATAAACTCTTCCATAAACTTAATGGACTGCAAAGGATTCAGATTTCCCTCTCCTGCTAATTTGGGAGTGAGCGAACCAGCCAGGCTTGCACGGGACACAGTGCGTCATGGAAAAGGCTGCTTTTACCCCCTAAATGGAGGCAAAAAAAAAAAAAGAAAAAAAAAAAAGAAGAAATTGGAGGAACACAGCCGCTGCCATTAGCAAGGACAATATTTCCAGCAGCCCCTGATCATTGGAGGGTGCTGCTCTCCATTTGTGGTGCAGCGGTGGCATGTGAGCATAACAGCAATGTATAATCTGTTGCAGCATCACTGATTCCCATCAATAAATTAACAGTGGTTGAGATCACTTGATATTGTTCTGCGTGCCAAAGCAAATGCTGCTCGCCCTTACACATAGGTACCAATTCAAAACGTCTTGCGTAACCTCCAGCCCTCCATAGGTATTGATTTTGACTATCAAAAGGTTTTCGTATTGGTTGTATTTTGTGACAGAATCAGTTGCCCTTTTTTTTTCAGTGCATTAGTTTAATTGATAGATCTGTATTTTTTTGTTTTGGTGTGTGTGGTTTTTTTTTCTTTTTTTGTTTTTTTTTGTTCATGAATTTTTATGATTGGAAGATACATTCTCCTGTGTAGCAAGCATGAAAGATTTATGTTGGAATAAATGGATCGGCTTGGCATACGTACAGTGGCCACACAAATTACTTTTTTAAGCTCCGTGAAGATAATTAAAAGTGTCTGCGTGGGCGTGAGAGAAACAACAGACCAAATTCTGTCTCGGTTGCACGGGGTCACCCCTCTCCCTTCTGCCCAGCTGATGCTGGTGATTGGGAGCAGACCCAGAAGGTTCTGTGATCTCCTATTTCATATTAATTAATTAAATTTTGCAGTCATGAAAACACGTCTTTTAATGGAAAAATGAAAACTGATGTATGCAGCCTCAGTGAGTGGCTGATATTGAGGCACTTTGTCACGAGGGAATTGATGCTGAACCTTTAAGAGAAATACAGTGACAAGAGAGGATCTAAACAGGATTAATGGAAGAGGAAATTGCTCAGAGGAAATATTGAGAGGAGCACAGCATGAGCTGCCCATAGTCCACCAAAGAGATGAGGGAAGAGCTGATTTCTGGAAATATTTTGAACCAGTTTGGGTTATGGACAGGTTGTGAGACAAGATGGGATCAAGGGGAGTGGAGCCTTTGCCAAACACACCAACCTGATCACATCTGATTGTGTGAGTGTATTTCTTATGGGTAAGAAATACACAGCAGAGAACAGGTTTGTGATGGCTTTGGATAAGCAAGAAAACCTCAAATTTTGCTTTCTACTCTGTTTTTTCTTGTTCTGTCAAATACTGTTACAGACTGTGTATGGCTGAAATGATTTTTTAAGTTCTTTTTTTTTAACTTTCTTTAGCTTGAATTCCACATTTGATACGGTGGTAAAGTAGGCAGCTAAATCCCAGTTTCCCTTTTTTAATTAAAAGTAATATGGTGAGTTGTGCAGCTCTGTGCAGTGGTGAGAAAAGCGGTCCCCGTGGTCCCCTCCCGGCTGACAAAGTGTCACCTCTGAAAACCCAGCTGGCTTTTCTGAGATGTGGGAAAACCCCTCCACAGTAAAACAGTGCAGTAATTTGTTTTTTAATATTGCTTTGTTGCTACACTGGCTAGGAGTGCTCTTCCTGAGCTCTGCTGACAGCAGTTTTAGGCTGGGGGAAGTCCATTTTTTTAGTAATAATTCAGGACTTGAGCATAAAATTCCATTTTTTTTTCTGCTTTTGTATGAATTCTGGGATTTTTGACCTAAGAATAGATAAGAACAAGGAATGGTCCAGGTGGAGGAGGTCAGAGTGTTTCTTTCCTCTGCCTTCCTCTTGCAAGAGGTTATCAGTAGTGACCTGCTGCTGGTCTGGGATCTCCTGCTCTGTAGATCTAGAATAGCTCTAAAAGTTGTGTTTTCTGTCCATAATTTTGGACTGAAGGTTGCGTAATTGAAATAAGAGTTGTCTTTTCTTCTGGTTTTTGGCTATGGAGGCTATTTTGGCTGACACGTGGGGGCTGGTCGTACCTGTTTCAGACCTACAAGCATGAGCTGCCGTGGTTTAAGGGATGGGGATGCCTGGGATGTCGTTCGTCCTCCCAAACTGGTCCTGTGCCAGGCAAAGGGAGCCCCAAATGGCTGCCACGTGTCATAGTGGTCATAGATGGGTCTATCTAGGCCAGTTCCTGAGTATTTCCACTCTGCTGGAGAAAACACTTTGAACGCGCCGGAGATTTGGTGGAGCAATTTGTTCGTTTGTCCTTACTCCCCTCCTGCAGCCGGGGTTGGAGTTGGTCCTCTCGCTGCTGACAGGATTTGGCATGGGTGATTTGATTGATCTGTGTGACCCAAGTTACATGCTCTACTCTAAGCAGAGGTGAGCTAGAGGAGATGTTCGACCCAAACCTTTGCTCTGACAAGCTTTTTGTGGGGTCCTCCTTTCCCCTCCAAACCCCTGCATAATGTTCTAACCTGATTAATATGCACAGACTGTGGGAAGAAGCAGGTCACCATGCTAAAACCAGGACTTTTTTCTTTCTCTACACTGTCCCTGCAACACGGACATAGCTGAATCCTGGTTCGTGGTTTGCAATTTCGGTTGGTGGACTGCTATGCATGTTGAGCTGGATGGTGTCCGGGACGTTTTCCCAGCCCACGGTTCAGTGGGCCATGCCTGTTGCTGCTCCACCAAAGTCCCGATCAGCCTTGCTGTGCCATGCCGTGCCTGAAATAAATAGCGGGAAGGAGGCAAATACACTTGGAGAGAGCAATGCAAGTCATTTAAACCCTCTTCTTTCTGTTTTTTTGGAAGCAGGGCTGAACTTTTTTCACCACTTCTATGAACATCTTTCCTTGAAGTCCTTTGAGCTGGCTTTCCTGACATGTCATTTTAGTCCCCTGCACTTAATGGTTTCTAAATACAGAGTTTATTATTTTTTGGTTTTTTTCCTCTCTGCAAGTCTGGTGACAGAATAGCTCTGCTGGGTTCCTCCAACAGGAGTGGAGCACGTTAAACAAAAATAATGTGACATTTGCAATATTTGTGCTGGCACCATCTGTGCCAGACACTTAGAGCAGCAATTAACACCTGATCCAAAACGTGAATTGGCTGATTGAGTGCCTTATAAAAATTAACCCACTTTTTATCTGATCCTTTCTTTCTATTGTCTTCCGCTATGTGGTGGCAGACAAGTATTCAGCGCCGAGAAGAGAATGGTCCCGGCGCAAGGCTGTCGCTCAGGGCTGCATCTGGTTTTGATTGCTGCCTCCAGATAACATCCAGCAAGTGCTTGGCACTGGTGATACTGCTTGGGAATTGATGGGTGCTGCCCATAGCCTGCAGACACCATTTGAGTGGGTCCCTGTGAGACCCCGCAGCATCCTTGGTCTCCCCAAAACTTCGAGTATGCACAGAAACACGCTAGGTGTCTTGGCAGAGATTTTTATAACAATATAGAAAAATACTAAAATATCTTAGTGGGCAGGGATTAATATATGAGAAATATTTATATACATAAACTATATATACACATATATGCTATGTGTATATAAATTACATAAATTTATATAATATGCAAGTACTCTATTGGAGCTAATCTTTAATTGGGTAAATTTGTTGCACCGCGGTATTAAAAAAATGATCGCAGCCTGGATTACAGGTATGAGATTTCTGGGGTTTTAATTCTGGAGACTGCTGGAATAAGGCAACTGATGTCTAATCTTTTCTTATTGATCAGATACGAGATGAGGCACGGATGTTTGAATGCTTGAATGCAGATTGGTACCTGTGCTTACGCTCATCTGTAGAGAAAGGTACAGTAAGTGCTGACGTAGAGGCAAAGAACGGGGAGGGGTGTGTGTACTTGCAGTGATGCCACTTATCCCCTCCAGCCAAGAGAGGTGCCTTTGACGTATGTGAGGAACAAAGGCTGAGATTTAAAGCCCAGAAAGTCCTTTAAAATAAATATATCCAGCTCCCACTGTGTCAGTAACAACATGCACCAACTACAGTTATTCTGTGTCGAAGGTCAAGTTTGGAGCAGAAAAGAGCCCGTGAGCTATTTATATAATCCCCACTGACACCATATCTCAAAATTTTTAATGTATTTATCTTCACAGCACCCTGGGGAGGGGGAGTCCTACTGTCCTTTCTTGGCAGGTTAGAGGCTGGAGAGAGTTAGTAATTTATCTGAGGTCGAAAGTAGCGGTGCAGGGAGCGGAGCTGCGCTCTGCAGTCCCCGGCGCAGGCATTAATCACCAGCCCGTGGTTTTCCCTCCGTAAGTGAAGGTTACCCAACCTATAGATGGAGTCTGGAGAGCTTCAAGGTGTCACAGCAGCAGGAGCAATAATAAACTCTGCCGCTAATAAACTGTCAGAAATCCGGGTGATTTTGTTGTTGTTGTTTGCTGAGAAAGACGTGCAAATGGGTGCTCTTGTTTGTGGTCACGTATTTTGGGAAGAAGGGGATGTTGAAACAGGATCCGTAGATGTGCCTGCAAGGAACCCGAGCGCCGCCGGTGGCTGGCACGGTGCGCACCCGGCGATGGGTGCTGGGGACACTCCAAAAACCACTGCAGAGTCGAGTCCCATCGCCTCCTGCCCCAGCAGGGCTTTGCTGGTTACCGCTTGCTGTTAAATAACTTTTCAAGGAAATCGTAATACCACGGATTCATGGCACTGCCCACCTGCAAGCGTGGGGATTGTGGAGAATAAAGGGGCAGCATTAATGGCTTGTAGAGACCGAAAAAGAATTTAATAGTGAGGTCGGTGCTGGGAAAGCTTCTGTTAGATGCCCAAATACCACTGCTTAAAGCTGGCTGTTAGCTATGACAGCAGGAAGGAGAAAGCTTTTGAAGTAAAAAGAACTCAATGAGAGTTTCATTTTCCCCCCCTTCAGTAAAATTCCTTCAAAATCTGATAAATCTCTAATAAAGCCACATGCCTATGCACAGACCTTGTCCTTTCCCTCCGTGCAAGGTAGTGAGCTGCAGGAGATGTTGTTTGGGGCAAGAGCAGGACTGGCTATGGCAAGAGTTTGTAAAAAGCGTGGAGATATCCAGGCTTTCTCCTACAGAAGGTGAAAAATGCACCGAACCCTTCCATGTGCCTGAGGTTTGCCAGGAGATCTTTTCTAATGACTTCACTCCTTGTCTCTGCTCTTGGTTTCAAGTTTAGAGTGTTTAGAGGGGAGGACATCTGTAAAGATGAATAACAATGATAATTTCACAAGGAGTCCGGCCAATTTTACTTTTAAATCAAATTTCAACAAGGCAGGCTGTACCACTATAAATGCCAGGGCTATTTATAGTTCAAGTGGAGAGCAGGGATAAAGGGAAGATTTAGAAAACTTCGGTATTTCAGCAGCTTGTTATCAGAACGCAATTTGTAAAGAGGCAGAAGCCATTAATACTGACGCAGACCATGATGTGACTTGTCTGGAGGGAGGTGGTGTGTTTTAAAAGCCCTGTGCTTTGAGCGGGATGCTTGGCTGGTGCTCCGGTTCCTTTTCCAAGGAACCAAGGAAACCAAAGGAGGCATCAGCAAGAGCTGCCCTTGCAAAACCTCCTGCCTGTGCGTCCTCCCCACTTTGGCTGCATTCAAGGACAGGGACCTCCAGGGTGGGTTTTGGTCATTTTGGATGAGCAGATGCATCCTTGTTTCTCCTACTCAGCTGCCTCAGAAAGGCGATTACAGCGGTCTTATTTGGTGACAATCACCGTGTTTTTGCTGAGAACGAGCCTTGCCTGGCATTGTTTGGCCTTTTCTTATTTTTTTTTTCCTGTGGGCTGAGGAACCACCATGAGCCCAAGTACTCGAAAGCATTTGACCTAATCAGTCAATTCAATGTTGAGTCTGGTTTTGGCAGGAATGCGAAACAGCCTCGGTCTTAGGGCAAGTTGGGTAATAGATATTAAACAATGTTCTGCCAAAGCAAATCACGTCGGGCAGTAAGGGAGATGTCGCTGGTTGAGCTGAGGATCTGGCGGCTTCGCAAAGTGCGTCTTTGCATAGTGATGGAGATGTGCTATGGATTTGCAGCGCTGGATTTGGCCCTGGGCTGCCAGAACTCACGGACTATGGGAATAAGGGAGTTTATCCACTCCAATTCGTGCTCCTTTCAAATGAATGACACATTAAAAAGGGCAATTTCTGTTTGTATGTGGAAGGGTTGCTTTAATAACCAGAATGGAAAATGTTGACTTCTCCTTTCGAAGACCAGACCCAGAGCAATGCAGGAGAACAGAGGGGTGATCAACCACTTCATGGTCCAGGGAATTGCAGATCCCAAGTCTTGACTTTTAAGAAAAAATTCAGTGTTTGGGAATTGGGCGACAGGTTTGTATCAGAGGAAACAGCATTTCCTTCCATTGGGCAGTGTAAAAGTGGCAAGAAAAGGAGATTTAGGTAATGTCATCCAACTGGTGGCACGATCTCCGCATATTTTATTGTGCTGAACTGTTAAGTAATCAAATGACCAGGTGGGAAGAGAGGAAGGACATCTTTTCAACCCCACTTGAACCCTCTAACTCTTCCCAGTACCACTTATTGGGTTGCTCTTGGCTCTGTCTTCCTCTGCTGGCAGCGATTGCCAGATCTCACTTCTGACTCGGAGGTCCGTCAGGACGCTGAGACATCACGGGAGAGATTTGCTAGAGAATAGCAGAGAATTGCCCTAATTTATTTCCCGCTTCTTCCCTGGCAGTTGTCCCTGATGCCTCATTCCAGCGAGCTGGACCTCGCAGGCTCTCCTCAGCTCCCAGCAAGGGGAGCCCACCCGGGACACGAGCCGGCAGCAAACCCCGGCATCGATGACAGGGATGCTTGTGACTGCCGAGTCCAAAATACTGCTCCATTCCTGCTTTTTGTTCTCCTTGTGAAATCCATATATGGGGTGTTTCCAGGAGAAACCTCCCAGTAGGGCTCTAATCTAAACAGTGGCAGCATCCCAGTACTTCTGCATAAACGTGCAAGTACAACCTCCCGCTCGCAGCAGCAGGGAACCGACTCGAACTAAAATTAAGAGATTATTAGGAATACCGAGCAGTACTTGTTTCATATAAAAACCGCACCTGGAAGTTGGCTTTTAAGTAGCTGTGACTTTATTAGAAATCTGAAAGCAAGAAACCTCTGCCTACTTGAAATGCAGGAGCTGGTGGGATTTGAGCTAATACATTGCATGTTCATTTTTAAGGGTTTTCTCTTCTTTTTTTTTTCTTTGCTGTACAAAGCTCTGCTCCCACCTCCGTTAAATGAAGCTAACTATCCGTATCTAGTTTTATGCAATGCAGCCTGCATCTGCAGAGATTACATTTTAGCATTTATGCTGTTAGATTCATAAGAAGACCATGCTGCATTCAGAATTCACTGAATTTCTGTGGTCAGACCACAAAGGAAGCATAAGGGGGGAAAAAGAGGAATATCCCCTCTCCCCCATGCTTATGCATCCGTGAGTTGGCAGGGAAGGCTGTATCTGTGCTAACTCCCTGCAATGGCATCACTGAACAAAGGATGAAAGAAGTTTTTGAAAATCACGTCTGTGTTGGCATAGCGCGGATGCCAATACTTTACTGCTGAAACTCAGGTCTGTGGTAGCCTGGGGATCACATTTTGCAGGTCTCCATCTGCAGCTGGTTGGAAGGAGAGGCAGAAGAGAGCTGTGCCATGGACTGATGGTCCCGTAATGCAAAAAAGCAATGAAACTGTATTTGGAGGTGGATGGCGGTTTTACAGCAGGCTGAATTCCGGTTCATATCCATTGAAGGAAACGTAGAGACAGATTTTATTACTGCAAAATCTTCTGACTTCACCAAAACTGGTTTTTATCCTTTTGTTTTGGTTTGGGGGTTGTGCTTCGAGGGTGAAGCGGCAAGCTGCGGAGAAAAGCAGGCCCTTCGCGTGAACGCTTTCATGTAGCAACTCCCACCATCTAAATACGCGATGGGAAATCTGTGATCAGCCCTAAAAATTTGTCATTTGAAAAACAGCAGCACCCTCCGCCCAGCTCTGGAGCCACTGATGGTTTTGTGCATTTCTGTGAGAACTCCGGGATATTTTATATGTTCACAGGGTATGTGTATCATGAATGAATTCATTTGTCTGGGAACAAGTCGATGGCAGCAATTAAATTGGCTCCGTAGCTGCCAGCGCATCTCTAACTGGCATGAGCTTTGCAGGGCACTGGGACAAAAACTTTAAAGCTTATAGAGAAGAAAGGGGTAGGCATTGCTGTCGTCTGGTGTTCGTGTACCAGGGATGTCCTTGGGGACAGTATGTTTCACGTTAAAGCACTTTGAAGGGCTCGAATAAGGTCCTTATTGCCATAATCGATGCCAAACTAACTGCATGGGGCAGGGCAAGGTTTTCTCAGCCATGCCTCCACATCCCATCACGTTGTTAACGCCATGCACAGTTTTTAGGGTTTTCGAGGATTCTTCCAGCCGGTACCCAAATAATCCCACCCTTATTTTGGGGGTGAGGTGGGAGGATATGTCTGCATGTATATATGTTTGTGTGTGTGAATTATGAGGCTGGAAAACGCCTGCTGGGAGGTGTGAGTCTGCTCTCGCGGGTCCCACCTGCAGCATCTTTCAATAAATAATGCTGGGGTGATGCTGTTAGTAAGTAGTATTACATGCTACTGGTTTTCTCCTTGGTAGTTTGTGGGTGATGGGGCTGTGGACATTTCAGGTTTGTCACCATAGAAAGTGGAATATGGTGGGGGGGGAACAAAACAACCCCCCCTCCCCCTCTATGTGAGTTGTAGAAGGGACTGAGCTTTTCAGGGCTAACTGGAGCGTTGGATTTTTTTCTCATCTGCAGTAGCCAGGGACTCTGGGCTCACTTTAGTCTCCCCATCCCTCTTGAGGACCTTTGCTCCCAAGGGACAGTGAGAGATTAGGGAGGAAGATCTTCAGCCCACAGTGCACAAAAAAATAGGGAAAATAATCCAGTGAGGGAGGAATAATGTTGGTTCTGTTCCCTCATCTTCCTCCTGTTGGTTGTTAATTACTGTAACAGATAAGAAGGGCTGGTAACCGTGGAGAGTGTGGCTTTTTCATAGACTTAAACTTGGCCAGTGATGCCGTAATCTTGAATTTGTGACATCAGAGTTCATGTCCTGACAGCAGAGAAGGTTCGTGGTGTCATGCCAGAGGCTTTGGGTTTGGATGAGGAGGAGCAGGGAAGCACTTATAAATAGTTATAAATAGCCCTTTTACCTAATAAGCGCTAGTGAAAAAAAAAAAATCCCATCCTGGTTTTGGCTTTTCTTTCCCCTTGCAACCAGCCAGTTTGAAATTTCCCATTCACAACACCTTTTTAAAAATATTTCTTTAAGATTTTATTTTTCTTCTCTGCCTTAATAAATGTTAAACACAAACTGCTTTTGCCCCAGTCCACTCTTCATGTGATGTGAACAAAGATATTAAAATACCTGATGTAGGAGCAATGCTACAGCTTTCCAGCTCGCTGGGATTGGGGGCTGGGACGAGGAGCTCCCAAGCTCCTGTATGGCATCTTTACCTCTGGGTCACTGTGGTCCAGATCAGCTCATTTATTCTCCTGTTGTATCATTGTTACAAAATCAGGCTATTTTGAACAAGTGTGGTGTGATGCCAAACCATAGGAGTTAATGGTATTTTTTCGGTCTCTTCATGAGACTTTGGGTTGACCCAGTAAGTGACTAAGCACTAAGAGCAGGCATCAAGAGAAAGAGGCGGTTTGCCATGAAAATGCACTGAGTAGCGGTTGATGAGAGCAGGTTTGAAGCTGATACCCAGACCCGGAGCAGTCAGCTGCCTCTTTGGCGAGAGCTGGGTTTTGGGTGGAGGTAGCCTTTAACTGATGGCACATATGAAAACAAGGATCCTCAGGCTGAATTTTTTTTTTTTTAATGACAGTGTTTTATTTAGCTGGCAGCTCTCCCTGTGAGTGGAGCAAAGAGCTGCCACCTTTATTACTTGCAGGAGTAAGGAGGAGGGGGAAAAATGCAGCGACTTAGTGCAAATATTGCCAGGCAGCAGAGGCGAGCCAGATGAATTTGTTGTTTATTGAGCTGGGTTGCCTGACAGATATGAAATTCTTCGCGTGAATTGTGTTGGGATTTCTCTGGAGAGCAGCTGTTCCCCCCCTTTTTTTTCCCCTTTCTCTCTTTCTGCGTGTAGTCACTAAGTAATTTAGGAGGACCTGGGATGGGGGGACATACTGGAAATAAAAAAAAGTAATCAGATTTGTGTGGCTGGGAAAAAAAATGCAAAATAATAGCTGCAAAGTTTGGATAAATGAGTTTGGGGTTTGGTTGTGAGATTTTTGGGGTTTTTTTTAATAAGTGCTTTCCTGCAGCCAACTGCTTCACAAAGTGAATGGACCTTCTCTAGCTACCAGTAAATAATGAGATATTCCTTTTGGCTGTTTATTTTAGTTGGGCTGCTTTTTCAACTGAAGTAAACAGTTTTTACAATATCTGGCGCTGTAAAATGTAAAGCGTAGCATGTGTTAGGAAAAATAAATGCCTAAATAAATGCAGTAAAGTGAGGTGAAACATGATTTTGAGCATGAGGGAAAGTGCTGACCCACCTGGCGAGATACTCCTCTTGTCTTCAGCTTCAGCGGGAGGTTACGTTGCTAACACGAGTTAGGAATTTGGAAATGAAAAGCATCCTCTGGGCCCAGCTCAGGAGGGACTGGAGTCAGCAGTGAGACACAGGCTGACTTGCATAAGGTTTGGATTCTCCCCTATTTCAAAGAAATAATGTTCCTGGGAGCAAAGGGCAAGTTGAACATTTGTACTACCGTAAAAACTCTTAATAAAAAGAGCAGGGGTGCTGGCAAAGTGCCCCTGCTCACACATCGCTTTGCATCCAGCTGCCTTCCCTCCCCAAGGAGCTTAAAGCCCCCCCCGGGTGGGTACATCCCCATTTATATCCCTATTTTCCTCTGCTGCATTAAGAAGTTGTGTCGCTTCTTGCAAACCTAGTGAAGAGCTCAGGAAGACCCAGCAGCAGCCCCCGTGTTGCTGTGAGCTCCAACACCCACCGCTTTTAGATTATGCTTTTCGATATCTAGCGAAGTACAGCAATTTTAAATGACCTTTAAGGTTTTTGAAACTCAACAGCTTGATTCTGCAGTGTGTTTGCGGAGCCCCGTGCTTCTGGGGTGGTGCTGAGGGTGAGGAGGGCCGGGGGGTGTGAAGGCAGTATAAATAATCATGCTGCGTTATTGGTCTTGCTGTGCAGGGACGATGGAGGCTCTCCGAAGGTTTGTTCTTCTCCAATATCCTTCACAGCCCTGAAAGTTTTAGCTATTTTGTTTTCTTTGCCTGTGGAACAAATAGCAAAGCTGGTTGGACACTGGTTGTTCCCTAGTCAGTTGATAAAACAAATTAATGGAAATTATGCTGTGCATATATTCAGGAATTTTTTGTTTGGGTGTGGGGAAGTCTGTAGCTATTTTGTTTTTGTTTTTGCAGATTGCTCCAACTTCACCTGGGAATTAATTTCTGCCTGGTTTTTGCTTACCACAAGCAATTGTGTAGATTATAATTTCCTAGGACAGACTCCTTAACTGATTCTTATTTCCTCTTTACCCTCTTCAGTGCCAGCAGACTATCAGCGATAGTAATTTCCTTTTCACTGACTTTATTAAAATGTGCTACAATGAATTGCCTCAACACGTGCAAGCCCACCAAATTGGTGTAGATATTTTAGACCGTGCAAAGTGTTTCCCAGGCAGAGTCCCCGCTCAGAAGGCTCAGCTGCCATAGGGACAGCGCTCTCGCTCGTAGTAAGAGCATTGTCACCGTGGGCCAAGAGGCAGATAGCAAAAGCAAGACTGTCTAGTTTTGTGGCATGGACACTAGTGTGCTCTGACCTGGACTTTGCATGGTCAAGACTTGTTCTTTTCCGCTGGATAAGAGCAGTTGACCAAAAAAAACCAGAGGAGGTGCCCATGTCTGTTGGCATCTGCCATGTCTTCCCACGAGAGGAGGCAAAATCCCCAAGCGCTCCATCCACATTGTGTTTAATGGCTCTCAGAGTATATTTTCACTCTCGGGGCAAAACCCACAATATTTAACGCTGCCCAAAAGCTTTCACAGTGTGGGGCATAATGCTCCTGGCGAGCACCTAAGCCAGTGCAGAGGTGGTGGACACCCGTTCCGTGAGCTTGATAGGAGCTGGGCATGTTGAAAGCCAATGTGTGTCATTCCCAGAGCTGCGAGCCTTGAATGTCCCAGCTAGGGTCTCTCATGCCGTATGAAACAATTTCTTGTGGCTGTCCCCTTATCCCAAATCGCTCTGGTTGAGAGATTAAACCATTGCGTCTTTTAACAGTAGTTCAACGTGTAGCTGAATCCAAGCAAAGATCTTGCATCTAAAAGATGCTCTGCTCAAAACTCTCTGTTTCCAGAGGAGATGGGCAGAAACTCCCCAAATTACTGCGGTTTGAGTGTGAGGGAGAGCCCGGGACCGTGGCCTGCTCGAGCTACAGTATTAATTAGTAGAGGTCGATGGTACTTTGTGAAGCTTTCCAATTGAAATGAGATTATCCCCTGGGTTGTGTAGGGCTCATGTGGTGGGCAGGTACCAGGCAGATTTATGACAACTGGAACAGAATACATTATTGGATGGGATGGTGCTTATAGCTCCTATCAGTAGCTGATATCCTAAGGGAGAAGATGAAAAGCTGGAAGAGAAGTGTCAAAACACATGCTTTTATATTCTTCTTCCTCTCTCTGTCTTCATAGATTGGTAATATCCTACCCAAACCCATAAATCCAGTTCCTGGCTATCTATCTGCAGTGGAGAGTTTTCTCCACCCTGTGAAATGTAATTTCAGGTGTTATGTGCTGTGCATAACCTGGCAACCCACCTACACACAGCAGAGGCAAAGTTATCTAATAACAATTGAATATTTTACTTGAAGCAACTTACTTTGCAGCCTTGAACTATTGACTTGCATTGGTACCTGAGAATTAAAAATACAGGCAAGAAAAAGGAAACTGGCATCTTAAAAGGTGACTGACATGAGCAATCTATTCTGCCTTAATGAGGTTTTCTTTTCTATTTCCTATGGCAGCAAAGACAAAGCCACCTGCCTTAAGTTGGGCTAATACCCATCACTGATGTGGACATCGCATTTGGGTATTATCTGGCAGTGGAGAAGCCCCAGCCAGGTCCCCTGGCTTCACGTGCAGCACTCGTGCTCTCCAGAAACCTCAGATCATTCCCGAAGCCTTCAGAGATGCTGGTGACTGAAGTGCAGCCGACTCCAGGGCAGAGCATATTGGCTGCTTCGTAATACCTAGATATACAATATAACGTTCAGCCAGGAGTAGGCACTGAAAATAAGTATTTGCTTAAAACCCTCTGGGAATTTAACCCCAAGTAAAATTCTAGTTAAACCCCAGTTCTCAGGAGTTGTCTAATGACTGGTTTTGAAAAGGAAAAGCAATGAGAAGAAAACATCTTAACAAGCAAATGGCACAAGTCTGGCTGAGCTCGTGCCTCTTTTTTAGAAAGAAAATTCTTGTGCTATTAGGGATGTTTACACATTGGGATACAGGGAGCATACCGGAGTAATGCAATTCTCCATGTAGTTAGTCACTAAATTAATTCCTGTGTTTCTTTGTCAGAAAGTTGGCAACACATCCTGTCATTGTGAGCAGCGGGGTTAATGAGCACATTCTTCAATATTAATCTTATAATCAAATTCTATTGACTCATCATCTCGTACACATCCTACAAAAGTCTTACTTTGTGAAAAGCTGGAGAGTTGTGCTGGCGGGAGGGAAGGGTTTGGTTCGGGGGCAGGAGCCAGGCGCTGGCTTTGGGCTCTGCAGTTCGTGCCCTGGGGGGGACCCATCTCTCGTGGGATACGTGTGCTGCGGGGGCATCATCGGTACTGATGATTTGTGGAATATTTTGGTTATGACAGGTCCACACGCCAGAACGCGTGGTGCTGTTTGCAGCTTTGGGTTTGGAGCTTCCCACTGGTAGCGGTTTCTGTTGGGGGTAACTTGCTCTTGGGAAGCCAAAATAAAAGGATTAAGTTGATATATGGCAGTAAATAGACTTTGGCCATTTAGATGCTGGCTTTGGATGATTCCTCCTAGAAAGGTGATATTTATTCCTGAGGATAAGCCCAGGTGCCGTGGGTAGGTGTGGGCTCTCTTTTTGCTTTTCTGTGGTGCTTTTCCTGATCTGTGTCCATTGGGCCCCAGAAGAATTCTTGTTACTGAACAACCATGGCACTTTCACACAGTTTTTCCTTTCCTCCTCTTATTCTTTCATCCCCTCTCCTGCCTTTCACCTTGCTCCACTTTTCCCAGACCCTCCAAGTTCAAACCCTAGTCGCAGTCAAGTTTGAATAGGACTGAAACGAGGCCAAACTCACTATGTCCCCATTAGAAGATGAGGAACGTTTTTAATGTTGAAAAATACATTTACAGTGTCACTTTGTGTTAGACATGAAGCCAAAGCCAGTACAGCCTTTCCTCGATCAGGTCTGAGATATCGCTCGATAGCCATGTTTATTGTCGAAGTACATCTTTTTGCATTTTCAAAGACAAATCAGGTACTCAGCAGTCAGGGATGTCTCCTTTGGTGCTTTTACGTATTATTTATCATGTCAGTGAGTAATGCAGGGCCCCCTCTGTGTTGATGTGAATAAGGATGCCGAAATGAGTGTTTAAAATGATGGTGCATGCTGTAACTCAAGGGTTTGGTGTTCAGAGGCCACTGTCACCAGCAGATCTAAATCCTGCTTTCTGCCTAATCGTTGTTGGAAATAATCTAAGCTCTCAAGGGAATTTAAAACGAAGAGGGTGAATGGAGAGGGCTAAAGAGTGCAGCTGGGTTTGGGTGCCGCTTTGGGACCTGCTTTGCTTGGTTGGGACCAAAGGTTGGTGCCAGCAGTCACTGCATAGCCTGGGCATTGGTCACAGGTCATCGTGTCCCCCAAGAGTCCCCAAAGCCCTGAGCAGCCCCACAGCAGCCCTCTCATGGGTCAGAGACTTCAGGAGATGCAGTTCTGCCAAGTTGTTTTGCTGAGGTGCTGCATCTTCCAGCATTTCCCAGCGAATCTCAGTTCAGAAGTGACAAAAATCTGCATTTCCACTCCAAAACTGCCAGCCCGGCTGACCTAGTCTGGTCTTGCAGCTGAACGGGATTTTCCTCTGTATGTGGTGCTGCCAAGGGCTGTGTTCGTGCCAGAGCTGAGAGCCCTCCGTCCCCCCGGTGAGCCCCTCCGCTCGGCGTTGCGCCCGCTGTCCCGCAGCGCGTCACTCCAGCATAGGGCATCAAACCATTCGATTGCTGATCTGCCACCCCCTGCCTGGCTAAAGGGGTTGGAAAACAGCGGAAAGGCTCGTTTTGTCCCCAGAGCCAGGTCTGGACACCAAACACCCCCAGGGACACGCATCTTTAGGAGGAAGCAGCAGTTTTAGAGTCGTTTCTCAGAGCAGCATCGGGATGGGTCCAGCTGCGGCATCTCTGCTGCTGCCGTGGACCAAGATTGCTTTGGGCATGATGTGGCAATAATTAATCCCCTGTCCATTCACCCCCCAGCAGTTCAAACTAGGTCTGGATCTGGTATGCACACATGGGGTAATTTCTGTCTAACTGACCTGAGCCATAAATACAGAGTTTGTGTCAGCTTTATGCTTTTGTGTTGGCATCTTGCAGACCGTAGAGGACCAAAAATGCCTGATACAGCATTTATGTGATAGAAAAAGCCCTAAGCCAGAGTTATCGTAGGACAGAAGAGCCTTGGTTTCCAAGGCTGTCGTTTTGATGTCTTCTCTTTTCTTTCCAAATGGAAAGGGAGTGAGCTGGAAAGCTGGGAAGTGCTGGAAAAATGCCGTATGAAAACCTTCTCCTACCACCCTCCTGGAGAACTGTTTAAAAAATAATTTATGAGAATTTTAATAATTCCATTTGGGGGTTTCTTTGAGGCTGTGAGGAGTGTACATGCCCTTGCTCTGCGCCGTGGTTATTGGGGTGCACTGGGGCATGGCAGGGGGGCCAGGGAGTTGGAGGAAGCAGCAGGTCCCTACTTTTGCCTCCTCCGCTGCTTAAAAGTGGTTAATGGAGGAGTTGGGGGAAAGGGAGAAAAATCCAGTCGAGAGTATGTGTGTTCGCTGCCGAGCTATAAACTTCTTGCAGATACGGACTTATAAGGCAACACTTAAAAGAATCTCATTTTGAGCCTTGTTGCATTAATGGGTAGTGGGTCTATTTTTAAATAAATTTACAAGAGGAGAAAACTTCCATTTTGTGAAATGGAGCAAAAAGGAAAAGTATTCTGAACCTGATCGTTTTAAATGGAGCATCCTCACTTTAGCAGCCCAGCAGCTAGTTATCAAAAGCCGCTGGTTTTCTTTCATTTCCCATCTCTCCCAGTAAAATCAGGGATGGGGAAGGAAGTGACAGGCGTGAAACGAGCAATGACATGGAGGGCGATCGCGCGGGGTGGGCGCTGAGCCTGGGAGAAGCCTCTGACAACCCAGACATTAGCAGCGCCTGATCCCACCGTAGCTGCCATCTTTGCCCTGTCTCTTAACAGTTGCTTCCAGTTGTAAATGTCAAATTTGGCTTCAAAGGGGGGGGTTGAAGGGGAGGAAGGAGCAGAAGGCTCGTGCCTTGGTGTCTGTGTGTTCATCTGTGCAGATCTCAGGGATGCACGTGTGCTTTGTTGATGAGTTTATGTTAGTTGTGTGGGTAAGAAGAAGCTTAAGCACATGCCTGAGTTTCAGTACAGGTATGACTCCCACCTACAGTAATTAACTGGCATTAACGAGCAGTTGGCAGCAAAAGCTTTGCACACAGATGGGTCAGCGAAGCGGGGCCGGGTACTCCGAGGCAGCTCGTGGGAAGGCTGGGCTGGAAAGGCTCTTTCCTCACCCTGATTTGGGCTCCATTTGAGCCATCCCCACCCCAAATCCTCCTGCTTCAGCTCAGCAAAACAGCAGGTCTTGGCAGTGTAGGAAGCAAAGGAACCATTTCTGCATCATCCCACCCGCTGGCCCCTCGTGGGTAAAGATCGGAGAGCCGGCTGTTACAATTTACAGTACATCATTTGGGTCTTACTTTTTTCCAAAAGGCTTGCAGAGGGGAAAGCAGGCTTGGATCTTAGAATTTCAAAATATCTAAAACGTCTTTTTTTGTTTCAACTTCTCAAATTGCCCTTCCAGGGGCACAAAAAGTCTCATGCAGGAGGGTTTTGCAGCATATCTCCTGCTGCGCTGTGACGTGCCAGGGTGGCTGGGGGAAGGCACAGAGAAGTTGTGTGTCCAGCACATTTTTTGGCCACTGTGAAATTGTGGGTGATGATACCGTCACCCCCGATGCCAAGGCTCGCTCGAAGCTGAGGCTGAGCTGCCTTTGCAGTCGGAGCAGCCTCGGTTTGCTCCGTTTGGCAACGGCCATGGCACATCAGCTGCCTGTGGGTCCAACCTCAGTAGCCGCAGGGCCACGGCAGCAGACAACGGGGTGTCAGCCAGCAGCAAAGCCTGCACGGGGAGGGAGTTTTGGGGGGTTAATTCCCGGGTGTTCATAAGCAGTCATTTGTATTCCTGCAGCCTCGTGCCAGGGAAGCCTCTGTCCTGCCCCATCCTGCTCTCCGCAGGGAAAAGCTCTCTCTAACCCTGCAAAGCACCCAGACACGGGCAGCCCACGCAGCACAGCCGGGAGATGGTTGCCACACATGTGGGGCTGACCTCAGCTAACCGACAGCCCCCCGAAAGCCACGGTGGGGCTGCCAACCCAAAGTGCTTTCTTGGCAGGGTGCTGGCACCCTTCAAAATGGGAGCGGTAGCAAGGTCCTGCTGGGATCCTGGTCCAGAGAGGTTTTTCTCCTCGTCGCCGCTGACATCTGCACAGACATCCTACACCCTTGCGCAGCTCGGGCTCAAGACACTGGAGCTCTCCCAGGCAGAGAAACTCGATAGGACAGTTTAATCCTTGGCTGCGACAGTGAAAATATCAAGGTCAAATGTGCACTGTCATGAAGGTTTCGTTTTTCCCCCTCGCTCCTCTAACCTTTCCTTTTATACAAGATACATATGTCAGCATGACTCCTCTCCAACTGACGGAGCTCAGCTGATGTTTCTGTCCCCATTGCACGTGTGACGGTCTGGTGGCAAGAAGCCTCCTCTCCTTCATCCCCCCCCGGCTGGGCATCGCCGCTCCCCATGGTGGTCCCCAAAAGTATGTGCCTGGGGGGGGATGCAGCAGCCCTGGCCAGCAGCTTTGGGGCATTCTGCTCCCCCTTTGCATGGCCAAGAAACTCTTGCAGAGGCTGCAGCACGGGGGACTCCTGCTTGCCCGCGGTCTCCAGCTGCATCCCATCACAGCCAGAAAATATGGAAAAATCCCAAAGTGTCTGCCTAGCCCTTGCCAAGCGTGAAAGCTCGGCAGCAGAGAAGGGCTGCGCTGCGTCGGCAGAGCCTTGCTCTCCTAAAGGAGCGTGAAAAGCCGCCCTGTCCCTTGCTGCGTGCGTGCTTTGCAGGGGAGAAGGTATCTCGCGCAGGGACAGCTGCGCCATGGGAGGTTTGGCACGTTGCTATTGGTCCCGACAGCAGGAATGCATCGTCCTCCTCCTCGGAATGCCGGGCGGGCCGTAGTTCCCGCTCCCACCCCAGCGGGACCCCCCCATCACTCGCACCCCTAGCACGGGAGCGAGGGAAGGTGGGTCCAGCCCCTTGCCGTGCACGGGGCGAGATCACAAAATGCTGATGGGTGGAAAGTCCTGCCTGGGCAAGAGCAAATGCAGCAGGACGAGCCCTGCACTGAAGAGGGTTTGCTGCCGGCAGTGTGCGGAGGTGGGTCTGGAGTCACCGAGGTCCTGCCAAACCTCGCTGGGGCTTTCTCCAAGCTCTTTATGTGGGATCTCAGTTACGAAAGCCCACAGCCACCTCTGAAGCCATGAAAGCCATTGTGGCCGCCTGTTTGGATGCCGTTGCCTGTGCCGATACTTTTTCTGTCTGAGGCTGAAAGCAAAGGTTTTACACAAGGTGGTATTTTTACTCTTGATCAGGGAAGAGGAGCTGGAGGGGGTTTGACCTTTGGAGTTTTTCTGCATTTTTACATAGTGGGCTGAATGCATGAAACCATCTCCTTTCCTGAGCAAACCAGCAGCACACGCTGCTCTTTTGCTGCTGCAAAACCTGCTGCGGGCACGGTCTGCTCCCATCCAGGCGTGCCTGGACACAGGGAGATGGGACGCTCGGCTCCGTGTCCCCCGGTGCTGCTCCCATGCTCGCCCCCTCGTTAGTGTGGCAGCAGCCGGCGTTTCCGCTCGGCGAACGAGCCAGATATATTTGTAACTTAATAGGATTTAGGAAGGCAGTGGAGAGCGTGTACGCCCGGTGTGTGGGAAATCTATTGATACTAAACTGGAGGAGATTGTTTAGCAAACTTTGTCACCGGGCTTGCAAGGCAATGAATCAGCCGCGGCGCAGCGGGGACGTGAGAAGGGGGTGCGGGATGCAAGGCTCGTCTTTGCAACTGAAATAGGGGCAGCTCAGATGGGAAATACCTAGCCTGGGTATGCAGTCCCCCAAAACCCCACGTCCTCTGTAAGGGCAGTGCCTTGGGGCCTCTGCTCTGTCCCCTGCAGCCAGGAGGCCAGCTGAGCATTGCAGTACGCTCACCCTAAAGTTTTGCTTTTCTTTATGCGTTTACCAGCAGTTGAAATAGCAGTTCATCACACGAACAGCTCATTTAGCATCGCCCCACGGTTGCACGTATAGTCCAGGTACGTTAACCATGCTGCACTGACACGTAATTATTCTCCATCAGGTAGTGAACTTCCTGGTTAAATGAATTAGGAGTAATTATAGGTATCACAGCGTAATTGCAACGTGACTGCTGTTTGCAGGATGACTAATTGCCGTATCCCGTGAAGCAGCTCTGCCATGTGTACACACACACCGGGGTCGAGGAGCTTGCGTTTGCTTCACCTCTTGCACTTTGAAACTGTGAGGTTCAGCTGGCTGTTCTAGTGTCGGGAAGCAGCGTATCGACTCATCTTCATGATGGAAATACAGACTTTTTCCAAGAACTTCCTTCTTCCCCTATCCTCTGCCTCCTTTTGGACTTGTGTCTGGTTCAAATGCCTGGGGACCGGCTGCGCTGGGGGAGGCTTGCTGCCGCTTCCTTGCCCCCACGGGCATCTCCAGTTCTGTCCACCTGCAAAACAGCAGGGAATCCACGCAGGAACAACATAGTCCTTGCTTTAACCTCAGCCCAAAATATCTCCCTGATGTTTGCATGCTGCAATGTGCTCGCGTTGTATTCGTGCACGCTAGGTGATGCGGTGGAAGAGCATTTCAGGACTGAGGAGATTCTCCCAGCAGAGAAGAAAATTGCAGTCCTAATTCCTTTGGTGAATTAATGTTTTGCTGTGTGTTGCTCCATCCCTTCCCTCTACGCCCCAACCCGCTCCCCCCCCGCCAGCCGGGATGTGTGTCCCATCAGAAATGATGCTGAGTCTGTAGTTGCGATTTGCTACCTGCCATAATTATCCTACCTGAGTTTTCCGTGACTTGGAGCCAAAAGTTTGCTGCTGAGCTTGGCTCGCTGGGAGCCTTGTGTTGGTGGGATATGGATGACGTGAGCTCAGGTCACGAGTCCTGGTGCAGAAAAGCAGTGGCTGCAGCCTGGGCTGCAGCTCAGGAGACAGCTGTTTAAGTGATACGCAACATCTGGCCTGGTTAAACAAAGCAAATAATCACATTGTAATCGGCCAACCTGTGAAATACCTGCTTCTGTTGGGAGAACGCTCTTTATGGCAAGGAAAAACATTGCTGGGGTTATTTTTGTGCCTGTGTGCACTGTGCTTTGCAACACTCTCAGTTCTGTTTCTTTGGACCGCTGGTGACATCCAGTAGCCAGCAAGCTTAATCACAAGAAAATATTTTCTATAGATCTTTCAGAATATCTACTTCAGCCTGAATTTCAAATAAACATTGCCATGTTTGGAAATCTCCCTGGTGCACCCCCCCCCTCCATCCTCTCTGCGTGAACTTTTGCTGAAGGGTGACTCATCATAATCCCTTCCCTAACAACAGAAACACCAGGCTGAGCTGCCTTTTGGGATCTGGAGGGTCTGCACTCGGGTTTTGGATATAACAAAAGACAAGCCACTCGCACACTCTCGGCCACCAGATGGATTTTCCCCATTTTTTTGCCCTTTTTTCCCCCGTTTTCTGATTTTGCTGTGCAGTTTGAGCTCTTTCTCAAGCGGCAGGAGCGATGCCCCAGGATGGATGTGCCATGCTGATGCCGATGCGGCGCGCTCCTGGGTGCTTCCCAAGCAGGGACATCTTTCCCCTGGGAGCTCATTAAACATGGCCAAAGGCACAACCGGGATGTATTTATTCCCTCCTCCCTGCCCTCTCTCTTCTGTGTAGTGGATTTAAATGTAAATGTTAACTTCTGGCTTTAATCCTCCTGGGCGGTGGGTTTGGGAGGTGGATGAGCATAAAAATCAGCGGAGGCTGTTCTGCTGGTTGCCCAGGCTCTTTAGTTAATGCTCTGCAAAATTGGACTTTGATGAGGGATGACTTTAAAGGTATAATTATAGAGGTGCAACAATTAGCTAGGCTGGTGTGGATGTAAGTATTTCCAATTTACAGCCAACAGAAAGCTCGCTCTTTGGCAATCAATAGATATCAATCTATGAACTCCAGTGCATCAAAGGGGACCAAATCAGTCAAATACATCCTAAAACACATTATTTGTTTCTCCAAAAAAAGGCGAAATGAAATGATGACAACCCACCAGTGACGAAGGCGTGTTTCCTTCGGCTGTGGACTTCTTAATTAAGTTACTCACATGTTAAGCGTTAGACAAATCCGACATTTAGGACTGCAGGGAGCATTTCCAGGGGAGTGCTGTTGGTTTAGTTAAACCTTGACAGCAGTGCTCTGGGCTGAAACCTAACCCAGCAAAGTGCACGTGGCGGGGAGACTTCCCGAGGCCTATTTACTTTTTGATAAAAGTCACTAAAAATTACCTCAAAGCCCAGGATAAAAGCACCAATTTGTTACACACGCAATACGCAGTCAATTTTATGCAAGTTAAATCACTTCCCTCCTCTCCCTTGTCGCCATCCCCATCCCCAGTTCATCTTCTAAGGATGTTTCATTACAAAACTGACAATTTCAAGCTCAAAACCTCCTTTTTAGGGTTTGCACAGCACGAGCCAGCAGCAGTCCCCAATGATTCATAATCATAACCTGCCCTTGGCTGCGGTTTGTTTTCCAGCTCAATTGGCCTCTTCCCATCGATCCCCCAACGGAGTGCCCGTGCGTTGTCCCCGCTGCGAGGGTGGGCGCTTGCAAGGTGGTTAGAAAATCAAGTATCCCCTGCTTTTCTTTTGGGGTGTTTTACACAAACGCATATATGTGTGTTGAGAGGCCTGCCCCAGAGAGCGGCTTTAATACTTGTCTGCTCACTGGCAAATACCCAGTAAGGAGAAAAACATATAAAAGAGAAGAAAGAAAGAAAGAGAAAGTGTGCTGCCATTACCCTAGCTTATACTTCTTAATTTATTTTAAAAAAATACAATATCCAAAGGTTCCAGCTGCCAACTTTTTCTCTTTGATGGCCTCATAAATCCTTTAAATTAAAATTCAGCATTTTCCCCTAAATTGAAGTTAAAATCTATTGATTTAGTAGAGAGAGGATGAAGCTAAATGTGTATTTGTATGTATGTCTGAACACTCTACTTAAAAACGTTTGGGGAAAGGCCTTTAAATGAAATAGTTTTGCATTCATCCCTCCTGTTTCTTGGTAATTCTGTGCTCAGTGGTAACACTGAGCTCTCCAGGTGGAGAACTCGAACGCTGCCTGGAAAATCATAGCTTCAAATATAGGCAATTGCAGAGATATACATAAAATAAATAGCTTTGCAAGAAGCGTGTGAGACTACCTCCATTTCCGATGCACAATAGCACAAATCCTTTTATCAAAATTCAGATTTGTATTTAGACTTGTGAGATTAAATTTATTTGGGGGAGGGAAAAAACCTTCCTGTAAGACTTTCAAAATACCGAATAAGGGAGCATGGCTGAGAACTGGATGGGGCATCTGGGAATGGTCCTGAAATTGGGGCTGAAAGGGGTTCACCAAAGACATCATTACTGTGATGGGCTCGCGCGCCGGGTGCTCGCTGGGTTCGAACACCCTCGTGCACGGCACAACTATTTTGCAGGCATCTGGGAGGGATCGTAATGAATTCTTCATTCAGCGATTGAGCAAGTAGCCAGCCTGATGAGTGCGGGGATAGATGATGCTTCGATCGGATTGCTGCCAAAACAGCCGCTGCTGAAGGTGCTGCTGCCATGGGAGGGGATTTTCCACATGTGCATTTATTTCCCCGGGCTTTTCCAGCTGTGGAGAGCTGCTGGGCTGTTGCAGAAGGACTTGTACGGTGCTGGCAAGGAGCTGTACGTGGCCACTGGGCACCTAAAAATAGGTGGGCTCAGTGCTAAAATACCGGGCTTGCAACTGCTGCCTGTCTTTGGGTTCGTCTTGGTTTTGGGGGGGATGATTTCTGGCTGTCAACCCATCCCCGTGTGTTCCCTAACTGCTTGCCTGGCTCCATACAATTATTTTAAGGCTACCTCCTCTGTCAAAAACTGACATGCTGGGAAGGCATTCGTTGCTTTAGTTCCTTTCTTAATTTCTCTGGGCTGGTTTCAGCCAGGCAGTCGTCTGCTGGTCGGATCTGGGACTGGAAGGGAAACAAGAATTCATGTCTCCCGAGGCACCGGGTGGGAGGGAGGGAGCTCTGGGAGCTCCCGGCCGAGCCCCGAGTCTCCCGTGTCCCTGCCTGCACCCCGTCCTCACCTCCACCAAAAGGGTGGGCTCCTTCCCCTGACTACAGCCAGTTTTTCATCAAAATAAAAACAAAAAAATTAATTGCAATTAATTTGCATTTTCCAGCGGGGTTCGTAGTGGCACAAACAAAGAAAATCCCAATTTGTTTTAATGTATGTGAGCCAGTCCTAGCGCTCCCTATCCTGCTAAGATTAATTCACGTTTGCATTTACGCCCATAAATAGTCCTGCTGAATTCATAGGGACCAAAGGTACGTGGTGATGAAGTCTAAAAGGGGGCTCTGAAGGATCGGGGCTGTGGCTTTGCAGTAATAGCAAACCAGGGCACTAACATATGACTCATATAAATTGTGTGAAACTCCCTCTCTGATTTCGATGAGCTGTTATCTTTCCTTGCTTTGATATGTAGTGAAGGGGATGGTGGTGTTGTAATTAAGAAAAAAATGAAAAATGCACTGATGTTTCACTTTTAGATCTTTTCTCCCACTTTTCTACTCACTTCCTCATTATTTAAGGAATATAGTCTATATATATACATATGGAGGTATATACATACGCAGATATATGCGTACACGTATGTATGTGCGTATACGCATGTGATGGGTATATATCTCTCCCACCCCTGAGCTAGGTCAAAACTATATTGTCTTCCGAGTTCAAAATGCCATGCCTTTTTTTCCCAGTGGATTTGGCATTCCTCTCGGAGCCAGCAGGATGTTTTAGGCCGGGAGCCACAAATAATACAAAAAGCAAAGCCAGGACTGTGACTTTGTTTTTGAGCTTTGCTTGTAGATCATTGCCATGGAGCAGGCTTCAACACAGAGATGCAGCAGTTTCGGGGGAATCGAGAGAGGTAGCAGGGGTGGCATTTTGAAGCCAGGCTCTTAATTTAATTTTTCCAATGCTCCAGTAATTGCACTTCACCTACCTGTGCTGCCAGGTTGAGAGCAAGTTTGTACCTCCCTTCCAGAGTGATTAGAAACCAGCTTCCCTAGAAACCTTCTGGGAATGTATTTAATTGGGCTCTAAACAATAAAATGGGAACTTCATAGATTGTTATGCATATGTGACTTTTTTTTTTTTTTTCTTGCTTTTATACCTTGTCAGCAGCTTGCAGCTATGGTAACAACAAAAAGATGAAACAGAAACTTGATTAAATCAATACATCAGACAAGTACCTAACATATACTCTGCTTCTTCAGCCCCCAAATAGAAAAACTGCTGAAGAGCAAGATTGAGCTAGACGGTAAGGTGTTTTTTTTCCCCCCTGGCAAATCATTTGGGATCACTGTATTTATTTTTTCAACTCTTGCTTTTTCATTTTTCCCCCTTTTTAACAAAATTGGGCCTGTCATTTAGATTGCAATGTTTTGCATACTTTCAAAGTCATAGGGCAGAGAAGAAAAATGAAATACAAGTTGTTTGGGTTGGTTTTTTTTTTACTTGGGAAACTAGATGGTGGTCCTAAAAGCAATTTAAACAGTGTTTTTGCAAAGCTCTACCTGTGCGCGGAGAAGCACGCAGCACTTGGACTTTCATGTTGCAAAGCAGCCAGGAACCCACGTCCACCCTTTATATTGTATTTCCCTAGCACGTTTGCACGAGGGTTGCAAAGTGCTTTGAAAATTCTCATTCGGCCCCATAATAAACGTGTCGAGGAGGGTGATAGTAATTTCAGAGGTGGAGGTAGTGCAGCCCCATTCCTCCAGCCTGCGGTGAATAGGTGCCGTCCCTCCAGCTGCAGCTCTCGGGATGCTCCGAGGATGATGTTGTTCCAGCTTCACCCCGTGACTCAGCCGTTGAAGCGGGAATTGCATTCAGCCCTCTGCTTCCCATCCCAATGGCATGCGTAAACAATTACTGTCATCCTAAACCTCCCTTCTAATTTGTAAAAGCCTACTTTTAGTGGGGCTTGAGTTTCCCAGGCTGACAGGCAGATAAATGCCGGGGAGAGCCGGCGGGGATGTGCACGGCAAGGATGGGAGCCCGGTGCGGCGTTCCTTGCATGCTGGGAGGAGAGGGATAAATCCAGCCAGGAAACATCGCTCCATACTTAGCCTATGCGCTGGTGCAGAAGGAATGCAGGATGCGGCCCGCAGGACTGATGAACAAAGCGAGGCACCAGAGTTTGTGAACCCTTAAAATAAACACGAGGGGTTTTGGTTTGGTTCGGTTTGGCGGTTTTTTTTTTTGTAGTGCACAAACTAATTTTTACTAAGTTTAATTATTTTCGTGGACAAATTTGAACTGACAAGGGTATGCAATTGTAAGGAGCCTTAGCAATCTGAGTAATAAAGAATCTCAGATGAATGTAATTCCTGCTCTGTTTCTACCAGGAGACTAAATAAAAGATGCCGAGAACCAGACTTCTCACTTGCTAGAAGCAGACAGGATTGGGGCCCCAAATTGAAAGCACATTCTTAAATCATGTTAATGGCCCTGGGATGTGGTTCCTCATTCAAGCTCCATTGTCAGCCATGGGAAGGCTCCTTCTCCGGGTTGGGCTGGAGACAGTTTGTTCCTGTTTGGTAGAACCAGCTGGTAAAATCACAGCCAGTTCCCAAAATTGCCTATTTAAAAAATTGCCGTCAGCAAGTTTCACTCCTGGCCTCTCCTGCACCACCCCCCAGGAGCAAATCTCCCCTGGCATCTCTTCTTGGGCTTTTCCTGCCTGCTCAGCCTCAGCTGGGGAAATCCTCATCCCTTATGGGAGTGGATGGAGAGGGACCCCTTGCCTTCCTCATTGCTGGTCCCGCTGTGTTGCCCTGCAGCTCTCAGGGCGAGGTGGTTGAGTTTTCTGTATGGTTTCCATACGGTTGGGTGCTGCTCATTGCAAAACCTCACCGGGGAGATTTTGTGTTGCTCTAAATGAGGCTGCAGTTTCCATCGTAGCGGATCGGGGTCTTCCCTCTGCCTTACTCTGTAGACAGCCCCCAAAATGCGAATGTTCCCGTGCCCTCTGACAGGCTGAGTGTCTTGCTTGCTCACTCCTTTTCTCTTTGGACACTTAGACATAGTTATAGCCAATTTGGGGGTACTCTGAATTGCAAGCTGTTACAGAATCAGAGAGTCATGGGACGGTTTGGGTCAGCAGGGACCTTTAACGATCATGTAGTCTGAACCCCTGCTGTAGGAAGGGACATCTTCCATTGGATCAGGTGGCTCAAAGCCCTGTCCAAACTGACCTTGAGCACTTCCAGGGATGGGGCATCCAACTTTATGAGTAAGCTGGTCCAGTGTCTCACCACCCTCAGAGGAAAGATTTTCTTCCATATATCTAATCTAAATCTATTTTAGTTTAAAACCATTGCCCCTTGTCCTATCACTACAGACCCTGGTAAAAAGTCTCTCTCCATTATCCATTACAGTTACATAGTCGTGATTTTGGAAGTGCTGTTCTTGTGGTATCTATTAGCAAAACTGCCTCAGTTGATGTGATCTCCTTGGCAGTGGCTGGCACGAGGTGAAATCTCTTATCTTTTATACATTTGTATTCTTGTGAAACATGGATTTCAAAGTCTCAGTAGATGCATTCGGGCAGTTTCTTTAAATAACCAGGGACGATAAAACGTTATCAGTGGAAAGGCCATCTGTTCGCCTTGCATTGTCAGAGGAGTGGAAGTGCAACTTCTCTCCACGCATCCCTTCCTCCATCCAGCCTTCCCGGGCTCTCCAGCTCAGGCACCGATGGCTGTCATACCCATTTTCAAACCTCTTCTTCCAGTGTGCTTTTTCCAGCTATTTGTGTGCCCAAAATCCAGGTGTCCTTGGAGGAAAGGTCGCTCTCTCTGTAGCTGGCTGATATACCGGGAGCTCTTCATCCCTTTGAATTTCTCTATCGTTTGACACTGCTCACGTGTGTTTGTTTGGCCCAGACCAGGGGGACCAGTTAACCTTAATCAAGGAAGGCAAATGAAAGGCTGGGAAATAGTCTTGTTGAATTGTTTAGATTTAAAGATCTGACATTAGAGAGAGTAAATGTCAAATTGAGTTTAAACAACAGAATAACACTTGAAGGGACAAATTTTTCTCTGGTGTATATGGCTGTGAATCCACTTACTTCCCGCAAAGAATTTGGCTGTATTTCTAAGCAAGCCTTGCCTTGCTGTTCGGAATCACGGGGCTGAACTTCACAGCAGCCACCCACTAACTAACCTGCGGCACTCCAGCCTCTCCAGCCGCGGGGACTCTCCGCAGCCCACCGCAGATGCCGGCGGGAGCTGCTGCCTTTCAGACCAGCGAGAGGCTTTTTTTGCTCTTCCTTATCCTATAACCTTCCTTTTATTTGGATAGCCCTTGTTTTTTCCTTGCTCTTTCCACCATACCTTGCTTTCTGTGTTGACTGGGTCCCTGTCCAGTGTATTTTCCACTAACCCCACCAGCCAGGATCCCCCCCGAGCACTCCAGGACCTCCGGTGTCATTTCCCACCCGCAGTCGCCCTTTGAGGATGAGCAGGGACGAGCTGCAAATTGAAAACCCCCATTTTGAATCTATTTGTGTTTCTTCTGAAGGGCTTTTCGTTTCCATGCAGATGCTGTGCTCAGGAAACGATGTTTAATCATCCCTTGATTGAACAGAAAAACGGCGAATATGCTCACATTCAGGTTTTTCTCAGAAGCTGTTAGACGATTGATCAAATGATGAGAAATCTCATTTGGCTCAGTGGGAGCATGGTCTTCAGTTGGGAACTTATTTATGAGGTCCTGTAATGAAGATAGATGATGCTTATGGTACCTGAAATAGAAAACAGAGCTTGTAATTGAGAATGCAGGAAGGTAGTGGTTGTATTGTTAAGTACAAGCGCCAAGAAAGCACCTGAAAAAATGTCAGGACCCTGATGCTGCCGTCAGGTGCGCGTGCTTGAGCATACTTCCAAATGCTTTGAGCCAAAATTATTCCATGTAGCCATACCCACCAGGAGTCTGTCAAAGGCAGCGGTCCTTGCAGCAATACGGAGTGTAAGTAGCAGGAGCAGCATGGAAGGAACATTAATTAAAGAGTGCTTATGAAGTAATTGGCATTAAACATCACTGGAACCGCCTTGCTGAAGGGTTGTAATTATTGCAGAACACGATTGCCGGAGGCTATACACAAAATATGTTATCACAGAGCGCAGGCGCAGCCCAGAGAAATAGCACGTGGATGGTTTGTGTGGTGGGATGGAGAGCGGGTGAGATAACGCCCGGCGTGCTCCCAGGGCGGCTGCTGCCGTGCTCCTCTGCCACGCGAGCAAAGTTAACGTCGTTACATCTCCCTAATGAACAAGTTCTGGTGGGCAGAGGTTGGGAGCAGAGAGCCAGCGCTGCTCACGGGGCTTTCCTTTGGGAGTTCCGCCGCAGGGCTTGCTGTGGCCAACGGATGGTGATGAATGGGATAAAATTCATGAAATCTTGTTAAGCAGGCAGCGAGGAAGGCTCAGGAGGGTTTGGTTATGAGAGCTTGACAAAGTGGTGGCAGGGAATGTTTGAAAGGTGCAGGTATGTTGGAAAAACATTAATATCGCAGGTAAAGAGGGGGGTTGTGTGTGTAGGTCACAAGGATGAGCTTAACTGGATGAACTGAAGGTGCAGTAGGATGGTGCGTGACTATCAGATAAAATAATAACCTTGTCTAAAAGGTGAGGCTGGACATGGTCCAAACTACAACTGATTTTCAGGTCTGTTTGTGCATTTGCTTTTCAGAGGCAGAAGGTTTATTTTTCCAAGGGTTATGCTTTCTGTCGGATTCCCTAAACAATTTAGGGATGGCTTAAATTTTGCACACCCCTCCCACCCCAATAAATCCATATTGGATTCTCCATCATTGGGAGTCAAGCGCCCAGCTGGACAGGCAGCTCTAGCCAACGTTTGTAGCCTTGCGGTAGGTCTCTTCTGCAGGATGCTGAAGGAGATGGTTCTGCTATGACTGTATTTAGCACGGAATAAAAAATTTGGTTTGCATAAAGAGAAGACCACCATCGTAACAGCGGGCTGGTTCTGGTTAGCTCGCTGGTGGCTTTGCAGAACCCTGCTTCCCAGCACTTCATTTCTCCGTGGCCACTTCTGGAATAACGTGTTATTCGAGAATAACAGCGCACGACAGCACAAGTCAGGCCATCGACATTCGCGAATTAGGTTCTACACATTTATAATTTGGGATGATATAAGGGCAATGTGCTATCCTCTGGGAGCAGCACTCGCATCACATGTGCCGGATTCCCACTCCCGTATTATCTTTCAGGGCTTTCCCCCGCCACGGCTCCCCGTCCTCCGTCCCTTCTCCAGGCAATTACTCAGCTGTTTCTCAGCTGTTCCTTGTAGCGTGTTGCTGTTGGGGATGAGAAGGCAGTACTGCTGCTCCATGGGTAGAGGTATTACTTCTATTTTTTTCCCCTTTTTTTATGGCTGGGATAAGCTGCCGCCAAGCTGCTGGAACAGCTGTGGGTCGGCGACAGCCGAGTGCCGGGCGTAGCAGTGCCCAGGTCCGGAGGGAGCGGTGAATTGAACATCTCGAGATGGATATTTATGTTTCTTGAGCCTGGCATCACTCATGTTTGTAAGAGACTGGTTCCTGAGCTTTACAAAATGAGGCCCTTCGGAGGTGTGTAATTAGGGAAGGGCTAGTAAAATAAAACTGATCTCCTTAGGCTCAAGTCCTAACAAATTCTCGTGCTCCCTGAGCGGTTGCTGGTTTTCACACCGTGTTCAACTCGAGGCTGATGAATGAGGACCTGCTTCCCTTCCTCACCCCTTTAATCTACCGGGAAGCCCATTTGCAGTTACTGTTAGATTTGTTTCTAACCTGGTTTCTTTTTGAACCCGGTTTTCTTTTTTCCATATCTGACAGCATTCCGCTCTCAGCCACACACGCTAACAGCCTGTTATTATTGCTGCTTATCAGACCATGCCCCAGTGGCTCTGCAAGTTGATGCTTTTCTTTTCCTGATGGAGACACAAATCTGGGTTTCTCTGAGAGGATTCTTTATATTGACCGCAAGGTTTTCCAAAACTTGCAACCTCCTTATCCTCTGCGAGGGGAAATGGGGATGAAGCCATGGCACAAGAGGGGTGCTGTGCTGGGCTCTGCCTTGGGAAGGAGATCGTGTCACTTGGGCACATTTCTGAGATGCATGCCTTGCAGGTTGGTCTTAGTTCAATTTTGAGGCAGTAAAGGCTTATTTAACTAGAGTAGGAAAAACAGCAGCGATAATCATTGTCATCTGGCTGTGTGTGAGGTTTTAATTAAATACCCTTCATTGTTCCTATTAGTTGCTTTTACCAACCTGGCACCTTTCATGCTGCTGAGCAGCTTTCACGTGCTGTCAGGAGGAGAAGCCTGATCAGGTCAGACCCACTTGTTCTCCTCCAGCTCTTCTTGTTAGTTCATTTGTCTTCAAAGGCTGCTGTCAGCACTTCTCCTTACAGGCACCAAAGGTGCTCTCCTGTGTTTCTAGAGCTCATGGGTGATTCAAAGAAAGGCACAAGCTTCTCTGTCCCATTTGCATCTTCCAAGCCCTATATCCCAGTGCAAAGCCTTTTGCTCTGCAGCTTTGTGCATTGGTTCATGGGTGCCTCCCTGGGAGCTCTGCCTGGAGATGCTCCGCTGGCTGGGGCACGGGCAGGCCAGTGGTGGTGGAGACCTGGCAGCACAGAGAAGCTCCTGGGCAGGGTCCACCCTGGGTCTTCATCCATCTCTTCATGTTTTGAGGTTGTCTTTCTGCTCTAGTGTCCTTTGGGAAAGGAGGTCCTGCTATCTTCAAGGCACAAACCTCTCCGTTCTCCCTTGATCCTTTCATGTCCCCTCTCCTGAACGCTGCTGGGATGTGAATCCTCAGAAGTAGGACCCTGCAGCTCCGTACCCTCATGTCAATATCAAGATGATGGATCAGGGATTAATACCCAAAATCTGAGCCCAGCCAGGGCATCCATAGTCATCTAATACCTTCAACAGCTCTGCGACCTAAGGAAACAACTGGAAAGTAATGTGTTAATAATTTTCTGCCGTTTCCTTATCTTGCTTGCTGGATCCCTTTCAGTGTTTGTCCTGACCTCAGAGTTAGGCTCATTCATTCATTGCGTGGTGTGGCCGACTGCAGCGCCCCGACGCGTCCTGCGTTTCTCCCAGGCTTGGTGGGAGACATTTCGGCACTGAATTTTTTCCCAACGTGCCCGTTGAGTTTCTTTTACGGAAAAAGTGATGCTGGGGGGTCCTGAAGAAATTCCTAATTTCGAAATAACAAATTGATTTGGGGAAGGTACATTGTATTTGTGCATGTTTCCTGAGCTGTGCAGAGGGAACCGCTCGACTTGGCTTCGCATGTTTGTGGGAAACAAAAGCGTGTGCGTGTAAGGACACAAACCCAACCTAATGCCTCCGAAGTGCCGGTTGCTTTTCACAGATCCAGCCGTCTGTTGATTATCACAAGAGCAAGTTGTTATCTCGCTGTTACGTGTTGAGTTTGGAGAGTAAATGGAGCGTACGTTGTGCGGCGCCTTGTAAGGCTCCCAACCCTCGGCAGTGGCAGAGCTGAGAACGTGGAGGGAGCTGCTCACGCGCCGTGTCACGGCGTTTGCTGCCGTTTTCTCTCGCTGCGACTTAGGGCGAGAGACGTGTTCTTTCCTTGCAGGGGGCACACCAGCATTTTCCTGGGGATTGCATGGTGGATTTGCCTTTGGCGGGGCATCTTCGTGACCCAAGAGGTCCCTCCTTGTCCTATCATCCCTACTATGCTCCAGCCACAGTGGTGGGGGAGAGCTGGAGTATCTGAAGCCCCCAGGGAGATGGCTGGTGGAGCTCAGTAAAGCGGCACCTGCTCCTGGGGCCAACTCGCTGCCGTCACTTAGAGGCACAGCCCATGTAATCCACACTGTCCCCTGAACTCCAGTTTCTTCCCCACATCCACAGCTGCTGCGAGAGTTGTGCTTGCTCGGGGCTTTTCCAGCGCACTACGTTTTTACGCGGCGTTCAGTTTTTGCAAGCTGCTTCAGCCTAGTTTTTTTTCTTTATTTGTATAAAAAGTGAGCGTCGGCTCCTCGAGTTACCCTGCGTCTCAGAGAACTCTTTGTCCGCCTCATGGCAGATGCCTCAGATGGGACAGGGTTGGTCACGGTGGTTTTCTTCTTGCAGAAATTTGCAGCTCAAAGGAAAGAAGTCAATGCAGTGAACATTTCACGTTTTCAGGAAAAAAAGGTTGACTGAGAAACCTGAGCCCCCAAACGTTACACAAACCCAACTGAAAATGGCTTCATCTTTATAAATGGGAAATGGTGCTCCTCTCTGAAGAGGGAACTCTTCAGGGATGTTTTTGTTTCATTCACAAGCCCACTTTCCCCTCGTTTGGATAAAAGCTCCCTCAGAAAATTTATGACCGTTGCTATGGTGGGAGTTGAGCTACTGAAGGACAAACTCCTCATAATTGGGAAAGAGGGGAAATAAGGAGGCAAAGAATGAAATACATCAGTTATTTCATAAATTTAGGACAGCCAGAAGAAGTCCATGCTGAAGACTGAGTTATGTATGTGGGCTATATATATAATTGAGGTTTATGGCCTGCAGGAGCAACTGTAACCAAAATGCAGAAGAGTCCCTGCCCTTCCCCTGTGCCAGGTTGTCCCAGGCTGACATTTCGAAGGGGGAAATAATTTCTCCATCACTGCTGCTGCTTTTCTGCCACTGAGCACATTCACATTCCCAGTGTCGCACATGGAGATAACTGAAAAGCTGTTCTGGGCTTGTTTAGCAAAAGGAAATTGTATCATCTCCTTCAGCCTTTAAGGAAAAATCATGTCACTAGTCAAGTATAAAGAATTGCTGACCCTTGTTGCTGAGATAAGGGTGTAATATCAGGCTCTTTTCTTCCCTCTTGTCCCTGCGCGATAGAAGTTAGGAGTGTGCGGGCCTAAAGACACAAATCAAAGCCCATCGCTTTTACCTTGAGTGAGATAACGCCGCCAAGAACAGAAGGACCCAGAAGAGCAGCTGGTTCGCAGAAGCTGGTGGGACCCCATCCCCACGTCTCCTGCACCAGGACCCCCGTGCACGGCAGGAATTGCCCCGCCGGGGCTGCTGCCCGTGCCGTTCAGCGTGAAGCCCAGTGCTCGGGCGGAGGATGGCTAAATCCCGGCACCTGCGGTTTTCCGCCTGCCGGGTCCTGCTGCCATTCCAGTGGGTGGAAAGAATTCCCCGAGCCCGGCGGGAGCTGCTTTTATCTGTGCTGATACTGGGTCCCCATTTGGAAACTCTGCTGGGGAGAGGAAGATAATATAATAAGAATGCGACAGTGAGAAGGAAAGGTAAAGCAATGAGAAAAGACAATGCCTGACAGCCCGGGATGGAAAGAGATACTTACAGGAGGAGACAATTCCTATCTTTATGCCTAGGGAGGTTTCTGTCCATTAGTCACTTTTACATTAATAAGAGTTGTGTGGCCAAGTCCTAAAGAGCGGCTTATGAAGAGTGCAGCCCACTATAAAACATGTCATCCAGAGTGATAGACTTGCCTTGCAGCTCCGTTATCCCAGAAATGTGATGATAAAGAGAAATGAGGGCTGCAGCCTGCTGCAGCTGCTCTCTGGGAAGAGGCGTCCGGCTCGCGCTCGGCTGCCGGTGGCACACGGCAGTCCCGTGCTCTCTGCTTGCACCCTGGGCCACCTCGCTGACGTCGGCCCTGCTGCCGGCTACGTTTTGGAAGAAGCTACAGAGCTCTCCAGCATGGCTGGAGAAGTGGGCATTTTGAATTCTTCATCCCAGTGTGCCTGGAGGACTTGGATGCCCAAAGGGCCGTTGAGTAGGATGAAGACCTCCGCGCTGTTGGGCTCACTTGCTCAAGCTTGTTATCTCTAGTAGCATCCAGCCTTCACCCGCCAAGAGCCCACTGTTGTGAGCTGACGGCGTCCGTCCAAGTTCTGCAGACCACCCGCTGTACACATCCGTGGGGCTCATTAGTTCCCTTATAGCAGACAGAAGTCAAAAGACAGGTTGTGCTGTAGGTGCTGGACTTCACTTTTCATGGGTGCCCAGTCAAGTGAGACGCGAGGACATTTGGTGCGTCTCTGCTCAAGGTTACTGGGTTGGGTTGATGTTTAAGAAGTGAAACAAGAGGCTGCCTGTGAGTGGAAGAGGGATGATCCCTGATTATCTGGGCTTGTTCTTGGTGCTCAGTGCTTTGGAGTCAAGAGCTCATTCCTCGCCGTGCGAGGGTGGAGCAAGACAGCCGTGTGTTTAGTTTAACAGCCAGGAAAGAGAAGCCAAGAGGGAGAGTCCAGGGCCGGCCACTTTCCAAGGCTGACAATCACCTCCTTCAGCAGCTTATGGGATGATTTGATGGTGCAAAGAGCCACCCGATAAGACTCATGCAAGGCTCACCTGAAGGATGCTCAGGTGCCAGCCGGCGGCTCTCATCCGCACGCTTTCTGGGGAGACCCGCAACGGCAGCAGCCGCCTTGTCTCGCCCACGTACACAGGTTGCCCTTTCCAATTTGGCAGCTGCCAGGTACTTTTTAAATGCTTCAGCAGTGTTCCCTTGGTAACACTTTCAGATGCAGATCGCAACGTGTGTAGGAGAAATATTGAACTCTCCATCCAGCCACTTAATTACACAGTGAGCACCGTCCCGTTAGCGCATTAAACGCATGGCTATTCCTACTTCTCAAATGCAGATGTTATTTTTAGCTCTGACACGTTGCAAGTATCAAGTAACGGCAGGATCGGGTGCTCTCGACGCAGTGCCGGGGAATTTGCACAGGGGAACCCTTGGGATTTACCATGTAAGTTAAGACTGGCCCCGGCTGCCAAGGACGAGGCTGGATTTCCCCAGCCATCCCGACTGGCTGCCACTACGTGCCCGGTGGGTTTGGGGTTGTTCTGGTGTTGGGCTGGACCCGTCCCAGTGTCTGTTTGGGGGATCCAACCCAGCATCGCTTGCTGTGGACTTGGTGCCACCTCCAGTGGGTGCTCATGGGTGCTGCTCTGTGCAGCGCTCGCCATCCCAAGGAATGACTGACAGCATGCAAAATTATTTATGCCGAGATTTTAAAGCAAAGGGGAAAGAAAAGTAACTTTGTGTTGAATCCATGGCAATCTGGGTTCGTTATAGCTCCCTGCCAGCTCTGGTTTCCTTCTACCAGCTGCTCGTTTTATTAATTTGTCCATCTGCTTTGAGGGAAAGTGAGTGAAGTGGTACGGGGGGGGTTCTCTTTCCTTTTTCCGGGAAACCAGAGAGAAAAATCAGCTGGGAAATCTAGGCCATCCCATTGTGGCTCGATCTGGGCCTTGAAACCATCAAGCTGGGCTTATTTGAAAGTGGCCATTTCTTTCTCGGTCTCACTCTTTTGATTTTATTTTGACTTTATTTTATTCAGTCATCTGGAACAAGCAAGCACAGAGGGGAGGTAAGAGCAGAGAATGCTGATAATAGTTCTTTGGCAGCAAGTTGGGCATAAAATAGCTTTATCTGTTGGTTTTGCCTTTTTTTGCTCCCATTTGCAGCAGTTGAAAGGCATTCGCAGAGGGGCCGGGGCAGGCGGGCGCCGTAGGAAGGCTAGTTATCCCCGGGCTTTGCAAAGACGAATGCTGGCAGGGGTTGTGCCGTGTGAGCCGAGCGGCCCACCCCGATAGTTGATATTTTGCTGGAAATCTCTGTCCTTTCTGCACATTGAGCATCGTGGGGAGGCCGCTGGCAATTGCTCCCGTGTCCCTTCCTCTGACCTCGGCTGCAGGGCAGCGGTGCCTGCATCCGCCCCGCTCCTGTGCCAACCGCTGCCCCAACAGCATCCCTAATCTTAGGATAAACACATCAGTAAGTTGAAGGCTTGCATGTTCAGACTGTGGGGTTTTTTGGCCCACATATCACAGCTGACAGCCATGCTGACTTGGCTTTTTACCCCCAGAGGGTTTCCGTTGGGTTTTGCTGCCTGCAAACCCAGAGCTTGCTGCTTTGATGCAAACTCCTTCCCTGCAGTGTCTGAATGCGGCGCTCGCAACTTCTTCCTAGTTTATTTTAATCATGTCATTAGCCCAAAACTTCGCAGTTCCCTGCTCTCATGGCGGGATGCTCAGAGGTGTGCACTGCAGCCAGCGTGGGAAGCCCACTCACAGTTTCCCATGGTAGGGAGAGATGCGGATCCCCTGTACTCTGCGTGTTGCTCCATGCCCTCTCTTGCATTAGTTCACCCTTTTCTATCTGAATCTTTCTTTAAACCCATAATGTGGATTTTTCCTCCTTCCCCCAGCCTGTCTGTTATCCCTGCAAGGTCTCACAAGGTGGCAGTGTTATTGCTAGTCCACCACTGCGTTGCTTGCTATTTGTTCAGCGCAGTAAATATATGTGTTTAAAGTCAGCTTTGACATTGGTTATGATGCTGCAGAATGCGTTTTATAATATAGGAGGAAATATTGGGCGCAGGTGGCTGAGAGCAGCCTGTCTCCTTGCCCACCATGGAGGGCTTGCATGGTTTGTCCCCCAGCATCCACTGGAGCATGTGGGACATGGGACATGGGACATGGGACATGGCCAGCACCTCCTTCTCCCAGGGAGCAACTTGCAAGGGCAGACATTAAAGCAGCCAGAAATGTTTTCCCCTACTAGGAAGCAAAACCTCATCTGTGCCATTGTAGCAAGGTCCCCAACCATTAACAGAGGCAATCTTTGTCACTGTTGTCTGGTTTCTATGTTGTTTTGTTTCCCTGGTTCTCCAAAGGGGCTGGTGAGCAGCAACCACAGCAACAGAAGTGCACTTCTGTGAGAACAGCCGATGTGTTTGTTCAGAGCGTGTTGCCTGGGGCTGCTGCTCCCTGCGGGGAGAAACTGGGTTTGGGGAGGCAAGGTGAAGATGAGGATGGGAAGCGTGAGGCTGGGACGGTGCCACTCTTTGTATTAGCATGGCAGCTCAGCGGCTTGGCAGAGATGGAGATCAGCCCAGAGCATGGGGTGCAGAGGGCACCCCGGCACCAGGGTCTGCCCTGCGGCTTCCCACATCCACCACTGTAGTTCAACACCAACATGGAAATCCATCTTTAACAGGCAAAATTGGAGGCTAATATTAGCTCAGGCTCTAGGAGGCTGGGAGCTAAGAGGAAGCCCAGAATCTGCCTGTGTTTTTCTGTAAACCATCCCCGTCCTCTGCTGCTCCCCGGTGCTTTGAAGCAAAGCCTTGGGCTAGAGGATGGACACACGAGCATTTTCCTTGGCAGTATTTCCTGCATTATCTGCTGCTGCTCTGCCTCCTGCATTGCTGTCTCATGAACGCTTAAATTTCCTACTGTGTGGGCGCACGGAGCTCAGGGCTCTCAGAGCCAAAGCCCCCAGGAATACTGGGGGGGTGATGGTTGACATGGGATGTCAGGGTGGGAAGGAGCCAGGGCGGGTCGAACATAGAGGCTGCATTACTGCCGGACACACGGACACCATCCCAGTGCTGCCGCATGGCCGGGCAAGTCCTCCCACTCCTCCCGTGCTGTTGGAGACCCCTGTAAGATCCCAAGGCTGGGATTGCTGGCCCTGCCAAAACACACGCCTCAGCTCCCATCGTGTTTTGGGGTGCAGGCGGTGGGGAGCCGAGGCATCCATCCTCAGCTGCCTGCACGCTGCCACTTCCCGGCGATAATGAACTTTATGGCTCACAAATGCGGTTTCCCATCTTTGCAGTTCCTTCTGCATCGCTTATTGATGGAGCAGATATGAGGTAGCCGGGCACCACCGTTATTTGCCTTATTGAAAAGCTTCTGTGTGCCTCTGTTTCTATAGTATGGCAGGAGTAGGGTTTCAGAAAGCTTATTATTTGCCCAGACTGACAGATTTTAACCTAAAATGCTTAACGTTGCACACGTCCTTAAGTGCTTGGCTGAATGGGAACCCATAGGAGCGTGCGAGCGCTGAAATGTTTTAGGTAGAAATCATCACAAATGTCGAGCTGATCTCTAAATCCTCGCTGTTGCCGAATATCAGTGGGAGTAAATGTCATTTTGAATGGCTGAGCCTGCGCCAATATGTGGTTGGGGGTCCACTGGAAGGCCTGGAGAGGGGTTTGTTAATTTTACGAGCTCCATCAGGCAGCAGAAGCAGAAGAGGTGGGGGCTGTGGGACTCCCCTGAGAACCCCCATTAAAACAAGCAGCCCCGGAGCTCGGCGGTGGCAGCGATGCTCTGCTCGGTGGCCACAGGCACGCACACATCTGCCGGCCAGAGCTCTTGGCTCTTCGCTGGGTTTCTCATTTCTTTGGTGTGAAAGCAGCTTTTGAAACCCGAGGGACTCCTCGTGAGTGGTGGGGTGACCGGGATCTCTGAACAACAAACACTGGAGAGCTTTTCTGAAGAGCGAGCTGTAGGCTTTGTAGTTTGCACCCTCTCCACCCGTCTCCCCATGGGCGAGGGGTGATGAAATCAGAGCAGCACCAGCCAACGCTCCTGCCGGAGCAGTGGCCGCACGAAGCATGGGCAGATAAAGCATTAGACCCAAAGCGTTAGACTCCCTGCGAGGAGCGTAGATTGGACTCCTTGGTAGGACAAGGGGTAATGGTTTGAAACTAGAGGAGGGTAGATTCAGACTAGATATAAAGGAGAAATTTTTTACGATGAGGCTGGTGAAACACTGACACAGGTTGCCTGGAGAGGTGGGAGATGCCCCATCCCTGGAAACATTCCAGGTCAGGTTGGTCGAGGCTCGGAGCAACCTGATCTAGTTGAAGATGTCACTGCTCATGGCAGAAGGGTTGGACTAGATGACCTTTAAAGGTCCCTTCCAACCCAAACCAGTCTATGATTCTACAATCCTTATGGGTCCCTTCCAATTTAATACCGTCTCCTTTTATACTGAAGAATTAAAAAATTCTCTCTCTGTGAGTTCCCATCATTTAGCAGCATCCAGAGGAGCGGGTCTCGCCTTCAGCATCGTGCTGCGATGCTGCGGTCATTGGGGGAGCCTTCGGGGAAGTGCCTGATGCTGCTGCCCCGCGGCAGCGAGGACGGGAGCGCTTCACGCCTACCCATCATGTAAATGACCGGGGACCCAGAGAGCTAGATTAAATTGCGATGGAGTTGGGCATTCTCCAAGCCTCAGCTTTAGGCTTATAGCCCAGCCATATGGCCAAGGACACCACTAACTTCTCTCCAACCTCCCTGCAGAAGGCATCTTGCGACGCCTCGCGTGCACCGCCGGAGGCTTTCAGCGTCGTTACGCTCGTTGCCGATAAGAGTAATATATAATATTGATGTAGATCATCTGGCAGTCTTAAAGTGCTTTTAAATTGATGATCTGAGCATCAGAACAAGTGTTGGTTGTAAAAACCAAACCGCTGCTGTTCTGCGGTATTGCAGGCACAGGCTGAGCCAAGATTTTGAAGTAAAAGGCGGTTTTGGGGACTGCAGGACCCTCTTTTTCGTCAGCCTCTTTTGAAAAAAATTGGTGTGTTTTCTCTCAATTAATATATATGCTTTTCCAAAATGTGTCAGTTAAAAAAATCCTGAAGAGGATTCATGAAATTAACACTTTTTTTTCCCTGGATTTGGTTTTGTTGGGTGTTTCAGAGCTTTCCTTTAAGAACGTGAAGCTTTTTGTTGGGAATTTTCTGCGGAGGGTTTTTTCCACGCATTTCTCTGTGCTGTTTCGTAGCATGTCAGAAGTGGCAGGGCACAGAGTGCGACTGTTTTATTATTGCACAAAGATGAGGCGTTGCTCCAAAATGTTTCAGTCTGTCCCCTGTAGCATCTGCCCTTAATGACTTTAAAAAAGTAAATTAAAAAAAATGCTTCAGTTCATGCGTCAGTAGCACATGTCAGTAGTGGATAATTCCATACTGCTATTAGTACTGCACCAGGGAACTACAGAAACCTCATCAAAATAACCTACAAAACCACAAGGAGGAAAAAAAAAATCAGAATTTCTAACTCCTTGTCTTTTTTTTACTCCGCCGTGTTTTTTTCAGAAATGCTCTTGTCAGCCTTTCTCCGGGGACCGCGAGGGCTGTGCGAGTCCGAGGTGTCCTGGGAGCAGGGCAGACCCTCGACAAGAAGGTGGTGGTGTTAATTTGGGGTGCTGGTAGTATTTCTGTTGGGGTGGGAAGAGCAAATGCCTGCACCGAGATGTGCTGAGGAGCTCGCTGAGCAATTCATCCTGGGCAAATACTCAGTACAGTGTTTCCCCATATGCCTGTTTGAGGCAAGGCACGGGAAAGGAGGCAAGCAAATGAAAATCCAAGCTTGACCAAAATTTTCAATTTTGGCAGAGGAGGCAAGAGTTCGGGTTTGCAAACTCGCCCCATAGCAAGAAAATAGGAAATGCCTAATTAGCAATCTGGAAACGTATCCCTAAAAGATGTGACACAGTGTGCCCAGCTTTGTGGCAAGGAAAATCTGTGATTTAAATTTTAATTCCAAAGGTGCTGGATAAAAACCAGGAAATCTGGAAGTGTAAGAGGGCACAGGGAGGCCTGAGGAACACAGGGCACAAAATGTCTTCATGAAGATGAAAACCTATATTGCTGCTTTAGCTTTGAGATGATTGTGCAAGAGAATTGTTATGAAAATATGGAACTAATAGTTCTATTATCCTCTAATATCAAATGCAAACAAAAGCCTATTATGTTTTTGTATCTGAAATAACTTTTGTGTATGCGCTGTGGAGCACGGTGCAGGCAGGCTCCTGCTGCAGATTCGTCATCTCTCGAGGTGCCTTTGTCGGGGCTGGAGACATTTTCTCTGGCCGGTCTTGCTCACCCAGGTAAAGGACGGGACCAGTGACATGAGGACAGGCTGGGTGTCACCTGTAGTCACCTGGGAACGGTGGGTGCGTGGCTGGCCCCAGCCTTGCCCCAGCGATGCCCCATGTCTTTTGTGAAGTTACTGGTCCTGGCTGGGATATCGCGGGCTCCTCGACTTTTTTGTGGGGTATTAAGTGTCCCTTTGTCCTCGTCAGTGCGGGGGAAATGTCACACGATTTGTACATCTTCGTGCGGACAAGGGGAAAATTGCGGCTAGTCGCAGGTCTGGCTTTCTGGGGGGTATTTCTGCAACATACAACACAATAACTAGGAATATAAGCTCAGCAGCATCAAGCATGAGCAGAGGGAGCCAGCAAATATGGCTTTGTCCTTTGCTCTGCCTTGCAACAGTGAGAAAACCTCCCTGCGGGTCGTCTTTGGCTCCGTCTCAGCATCTCCCTGTAGAATGGACATCCCCTGTCTCGTTAACCTGGCCAGGAGCTCAGCAGGGAGAGCTCTCCCAAAGCTGCAGGAGGTGGCTGAAGGAGACCCCTCACCTTTCCCTGCACATATGGTCGTGGCAAGAAACATCCCTCCAGTGCCCGAGAGCCCGCTTGGGGTGGCAGGTCCCACAGAAAGTTTCTGGAGCAACTCTGAATTTCATAGCTTGGCATGGAGGCACCCGGGCCACCCGCCTGTAGCAGAAGAGCCAGCTCCCAGCACCGTGCACAAAACCAGATGGAAGAAGAAGCGTTTCTCTCCCACGTTTCTCCCCAAGAGGCCCTTCTAAGAGATGACATTTTTTCTTTAACCCCTCTGATATTTTTTCCAGGATCTGAATTAACATGTGAAGCCCACAAATGAAGATGCTTTTTTTTTTTTTCTCCCTTCCTTTTTCTATTTTTCTTTCCCTAAGGGCTCCAGCGTGGGGATGTGATTCGAGGAATGGTCTGCTCTTAGTATTTTAGTCATTTGGGTATCCAGAAAAAGCCAACCTAAAGGCATCTCTGTGTGGGGTAGGCTCACTCAAGATATGCCTCATTAAGTGGATCTCTAGGAAAAGATGAGAGCTGAGGGGAGATAATTTTGACACTGTATCCCAGCCTTGCAGGGATGGGTTGCAAGTGTGTACGTCACCTCCAGCAAGGCTTGGCTTCCTAAATCCCCAGGCAGTTTGAAAATGTCACCCTTCATCTTAACCCTGTTCATCAAGTTTCATTTTACCAGGGAATGGCCCCAAAAAGGGACAAAGGGTGCTGTATGATGAGACTTTCCGGGGTGTAGCATTGTATGGAGAACAAATGTCCCTGAAAGTATATAAACTTCTGCTGCTTTATACCTTACCCGCTAAGTCCCAAAGCTTGTTAAATCCAAAGGTTTGTAGCAGTGGTTTAATGTCTTAAGCATTGACCCAAATTACCTGCTATCTGTCCTATAAGTGATTAGAAACGCTGCGGCTTGGGGAAAGATTGTCTCTTCCACAAGCCTTCCCATGGCCTGACAGTTCTGCATTTACAAGTTTTATTGGTTTAGAGTGCATTTGATAGCAACAATTTGACTTTGCTTATTGTAATGCTTTTTTTGTAAGCAGATTGGTTTGGTTTGAGTTTGTTTTTAAAAGCCTTATTCATCTCTAATCCAGAATAATACTATCTCCATGGCTTTTAACGTGATTAAATAAGGACAGCCTATGACGACACCGGGCAATTCGGTTTCCCAAAGTATATTGGATTTAGCACCGAGTGAGGCTGCTGGGCCATAAAAGGAAGAATTTTGGTGGGCTGGTTCAGGCAGTCCTTAGTTCAACCCCCATGTTCTCCCTGAAGGTCACTGTAGTACAAGTGCTCTGTAATTAAAGGGTGGAGAAGGAGAGCCTTTTTCAATCAGTTTTAGCCCCATCTCTGGATCTATTGCACTAAGCTGCGCCGCATTCCCCGCCCGTGATGCAGGAGCTCTTAACATCATGGGATTTCCTTGCTTAAAAGCTCATCGGTGACCAGTGATGGGAGAAGGAGCGGGGTGATCTCTGCATTGCCATGGCCATGGACTTCTCCGCTATTAAGTAACCGCTCTGCAAAGCTCTTGGGATTGCACAGCCAGCACCATGGCATCTCCCATCCTCCCTCCATCACCCTCATGCAGGTACTCTGCTCTCAAAGGGAGATGCTGAAGCACCCAGGCAGGACCCAGGAGCGATTAGTTCCCTGTGTGATCTTGTGCCAGTCACTCAGCCTCATTATGTCCTGCTTCCTTTGTGCTTAACTGGCGGATAATCTCTGGCAAAGTAGCTTTCCGTAAGGTGCTATAGGATAAACCCGTTGGCGGCTCCAAGGTGCTCGAAGGTGCTGTGCTGCAGGGATGTGCCAGCAGCTGAGCCCATGGCACGGAGGGGTGATGAATCGGCTGAGCATGGCAGAAACCTGTATATACAGCAGAGAAAAGAAGTTACTAGGAAAAATAAAGTGCCTACTTACTATTATTGCTGCTCCTCGTAATAGCAGAGTGCTGTAAAAGTAAGTTGCAATTCACAGACAAGGGAAAGCCACAGGCCAAATCGTCCACTGGTAGAAAGTAATCTGGGGATTGGGCTTATTACGCCTGCTTGCATAAACTCACGCGTCTCTCTTGGTGTAATCTTAAAGCTCTTCAAATCCAAATTCCTAATGTGTCTGTAAAAATGTGCAATTTTTCAGGTCTTTTTTTCCCCAGTCCTGCCAGTCCCTAAAAAAGACGCTGCTTGTCTTCAGCTGTGAGGGATCAGGTGAGGGTGCGTGTGTCTTCTAGGCTGGGACCAGGATTCTGAACCTGCATCCCCAAAGCTCACTGCCGGTCGTGGACACACAACTCCCATGAAACCGTATCTCATTGCCATGTCTGCCACCAGCTCACAAAACCAAAGGGAAATATTATGGCATGTCTTCAGCTTCCTATTTTCCTGGCTCCCTGGAAGATGGTTCGTAATTATGGGGCAGTTTCTCTGTGTCTACAGTGTCATTAGTAGCTGTCAGAGATAATGGAAGGTGATGGTGGTGGGATGAAAGCAAAGCCACTTCTTCTGCTTCTCTGAGTGTAGTTGCCCTTTAGGTAAATGATAGTCACTTCCACAGCAATTAGTGCTTTCTGAAGTGTGTTTGATTAAATTAGATATCCCTCTTCCAAAAGTAGGAATAATTAATCTGTCCGTGACTTGAGTGCTGGCAACTTTGTCGCTTTGCTGTCAACTTTCAAAGACATCTTCAAGTAGTTGGGGAAAGGAGAACTTATTTTCAAGTCCTTATTTCTGTGAATTCTGAGACTACTCATTGGGGCCTTTTCTCTTAAACATATGTTTAATTTCTGAAGCCTTGACTTAGCGTGCAGTCAGGTGACTGGTACATTAAGCGCTGAAATGAGGCATATGTCTCGTATTTTGTTGAATTGAGACCACATCTCATGGTTGACAGGTCTCTACTCTAGATTCCCTTTTTTAGCAGAAGTAGACGTGCTGCAGGGAAGCATGAAAAGCAAGTCTTCCCGGTGAGCAAAGTGCAGGACGGGTCTCTGCGCCCGTTCATCTCCCGGCATTTCTGAGCTGGCAAACGCCAGTGCCTGCCAATGGTGGGAGGATGCTGGCCCCGGTCCAGCAGCTTGTTTCGGAGCTTCGTCACCGCCGTGGCTGCAGAAGCTGTTCCTGGCACCGAGACGGCCGGGACCCTGCCAGCGGGGTGGCCTCAGTGGCCTTGGCCAAGGCTATGTGGAGGTGGCCACCATGCACACCAAACTCCGTGTGCCCCAGGGACGTGCCGGCTCGCCTCGGCGCTGCTTTGCACACCTCTGTGCCAGGCTCCATTGGCAGACGTGGCTTTACCGTCCTCCCTTCCTCGCAGGAGCTTTGCCGGCGAGGTCAGCTCATGGCACACCAGTCTGCTGACAACAAGGGAAGGAGGCATGAAGTATAATTAAATTGAAAGCATATTTAAACTGTTTTCTGAGCACTACTTGTGAAAGAGCACAGATATTCAGAGCATATTAAACTGTCAAATTTAATAAATCTTAAGCGGCATGGCCGTGGTCCAACACCAATGCATATTTTTTGCAGCACCATTTAATTAAGAGTGAGTATTGTTCTTTAAGCTTATTCATTGTTCATCTGAAACAGAGTGCACAGTAAGAGCCGTGGAAATGGGTTGGTTCAATAAATCAGACCTGGCTGCCGCTTTTTCATTCGATAGCATTGAATCTTAACCCAGAAAAAGGAAACACCATGGAAAAGATAAGGGCAGTACAGGGAGAAAATCGCCACGGTGACATGACGGAGGAATCGGTGCTGCTTGCTCCATCCAAAAGCAGTCTAATCACAAGGGCTGCGTTTAACACATTCATTGAGATGAGTTAAAATGGCAACAGGTCAGGGCTGGAGCAGGTCTTAAATTGGAGATTGCTTTTATCCCTACGACACAGCCGGCTGGTCCTGTGCTCTGCGGTGAGCCAGGAGGAGTGTGCTGAGCTGGACCGTAGCTGTTATAACTTCAGTATTATCTTGAGGAAGATGGCTTTTCTTTTTTTCTCCCATTACAATCTTGTTCCTCTACGGCCTTTTGAAGCAAGTTGAGCAGACCGGGTCATGAGAAGCCATCTCCTACAGAAACAACTCAAATGTGGTTTCTGGCATTAAAAATGATGGTGTGGTCACGGGAGCTGTCGAAAACCAAAATGATAAGAGGGGCAAAGGACCCTACGTTTCTCCCCAGGGTTGTGCACGTTGGGAAATCACCTCCAGCCCTTCTGAGCAGCTTTGGAGGGATGGGGTGCTTTGCACGAAGGCATTTGCGTGGTTGCATGTGTGGACCCATCCGTACGGGTTCAATAGCTTATTTTCACGTCTCTGCTTTCTGAGTCAAGCGATGGCCAAAGGGCCTGTTTGGGTTGCAATTTCCTGAGTGGGGATTGCAACCAAAACCACCAGCAGTTTTAGAGGGAAAGAAAAAGCAGGTGATGGAGAGGATCAGGTGCTCTGGGCCATGCAGAAACTTTCTGCCTTGTGTTGCTGTTTGGTCCAGCTCTGGGCTGGGGTTGATGGCCCCCCATTTGGCAGTGCTATGCTGGGTTAAGAAATCGCTGGCAAAGAGGATGTGTTTTGTACGTCTCAAAGTTTTACGGATGTTGATAAGGTCTGGGGAAACCAGTTACTCTTCTATGGACATGACAGGAGAGCTAGAAAACTCACTCCACAGAAATGTGTGAAAATAACCCAAATTTTTTACGATTGCTTCAGGATTTTTCTTCCAAACCCCTCAAATGCAGGGTTGCAAAGGGTTGCTGGATGATACGAAGTCTGTTCTGTGAAAACTCAGGTCCAGAGCTTGAAACCACTGTTCTGCTTTGCAGAGGCTTCTTGAGCATATCTCCTTGCACATACTCCTTCACCTTCTATTTTATTAGTTTTTATTGCTTCTACGGGGTTAAAAATTCCTATTAAATGAGGCAAAACATCACCCAGCAATGGGTGAGGAGCACAGCAAGCGTGTAATGGTGTTAGCCTGGGTGCCAGCCTTGCCTGCAGCACTCAGCAGCTCCCAGGCTGCTGGAGCCAGATCTGTCCTTGTGCATCTCATAAACCTCCATGGATTTTTCTTTTCCGTGGATGTTGCTTTGCCCATGGTTATGGATTTTGGTGGTTAAGTCATATCAGCGACATGAGCATTTTAGTGCATAAAATGGGCTCAAATCTTGTTGTCCTGGCAAAGTCTCTTACCGGCTCCGGGCGAGGAGCAGAGGGGAGGGATACCTGACAAGGCACGGCATGGGAGATACAAAAACTCCTTCGCTGGGCAGTCATCCAGATTCCTTTGGAAGTTAATGGTTTGGCTGCTGAATTTACATTTGTATGTACTGATCTGTTTGGCTCCAGCCAGTACAGCTGGTTGTCCCCAGGTGATTGCAATGCCATTGCAGAAACGGGGATTTATTTTAAAGGTGCATACGGTAATTATTTTTTATATAGGGGTTTATAGCAAAACAAGGGGCTGTGTGCTGTAAGACCCGCTGTGAGTGATGGAGGGACTCAATCTCCGCAGCGTTTCCACACCCGATCGAGTTAGTCCAAGCAACGCATACAGCTAACGATACGCCGTAGTGACGGTCGTCTACACAGTGCCGCAATCCACCGCTCCTTTGCCAAATGCTGGGCAGACAGGTTGCTCGGTGAAGCTTCCAGCCCTGCCTGGAAGCCGCGGGGCCTCGGGTCAGCGCCCGACACGGGGCGAAGGTCCTTGGGCATCTGCAGCCTTTGGAAGGGACTGGGAATGCGGGACGTGCTGCGGCTGCAGGAATGCTCTGACCCACCCGCAAGCCTAACCTCTAAATTTACGCTGATTTTTCTGGAACTGCTTGAAGATTTTAATGACTTGTGAAGCCCTGCAGTTTGAGGAACCTGGCACAGAAAATCCATCCGTGTAATTAAACGGCACAAGTGGACCAGGCGCGGTGCTGATAAGCGGCTGAGGCCAAGGACCGCGGTCGCAGCCCTGTTTCCTACGGCTAATGCCAAATCTTCCTCTCTGGCCCCTTGCTGTGCATCCATCCCTGTGTGGAGCGAGAACCGGGCAAGGGAGGAGGCAGCTGCTTAGTTGTGGCAGAGCAGGGGCATTCCTTAATTTTTCTAAGGCACTTTGAGCTCTGGCGAAGTCCTACTGAAGCCCAAAACTCCTATATCTGGCATTTGAACTGTGCTCTGCAAGGCTCCTGATAGCAGATTTCAGGACACAAGGATGGCTCTTGCTATTTAGGTTGGCCAGGGAGGCTCTTCTTTACCCATTCCCATCCTTCAGAGGTACCTAAAAATTAGAGTGACTGTTGTAACACTCCAGATGTTACTTTCTGGGAAAAAAACCAGCAAAGTCGGAATAATTTACTAAGGAACTTCAAATGCAAATGAGGGAAGCTTTCCCAAGATCAGGCAAAATAAAACATTAAAATTCACACCCACCACTTCTGTCACACTTTCTTAGTCTCTGACAACGAGGAGGCCAACATTTGGCAATTCCTCATTTGGAGCTGTCAGTCTGTAACCTTCAATTTAGATTAAACGCCAGAGAAATCAAAGTCCCCTTCTCTGTGTCTCCTCCTCCCCACTTGGGTCCCTAACGAAAGCCCCCTAACGAAAGCCCAACTACTCCTGCCCTTTTTTCCTTCCCAAATCTTAGGACCGATGAGACCAGGGAGGGTGCAGTGTTGCTATTTGCCCTCCCGCATGCTGGATTGAGACCTTCATCCCACAATTACAAAGAAATCCGAAATAGCGTGTGCCAGGCTGTAATAATCTTTGCAAATTCAGAGCTGAGATGCCCTTCTGCAAAGTCGGGGCCCGGTGCATCCCCTCCTGCCCGTGGGGCTTCATCTCCCCCTTGCTTCAGGTCATCTTTTTGCAAACTTGTTTGCAAACTTGTTCGCAAAAGCTCGTGCCCTTGTAGTTTGTAACTGGATAAGGGGGACGCTGCAGGAGAGATGCTAAATTTGGTGCAAAGCCATGTTTGAGGGGTTTTCTCAGTGGAAATACCTCCCGTTTTCATGAAAATCAGCTCCTTTTAGTGACATATAGGGAATAGCAAGAACACAGGATCAGTCTTCGGGTGCCCACTGAAGCCGCGCTCAGATCGAGGAGCAAAAGCCCCTTTGCTGGCTCCGACTCCGTCTCTATCTATGCGGGTGTTAATTTTTATAACTGAGCTTTAATTGAGTTGGTGATGCGCCATGGAAGGGAAAAAAAAAAACCAAGAAGGAAAGAAAAAAATTGTCACTTAAAGATGACAAGTGATTAAGTAGTGATGGGTAGATTGTCAGAAGCAATTAAGCAGAAGATTGACGGTGCAAGCGCACAGGGACGTGGGGTGTCGCGCGCGGCGGGACACAGGGCACGGTGCAGGCGGGGGAAGGCGACGCATTGATAAAACCAAATGAGGTAACGGGGGAAATCCTCCTCTTGCAGTTAGTCACTTTTAATTGCTAAGATATTTCCAGAATTACATGTTCTATTGCCAATAACCTCCCCAGAAGTTTGCAAAATGCTATTTTAAAGCGCATTCTCCACCCCCAACCTCCCAACCCAGCTTTTGGAGAAGACCTTGAAATGGAGCGTAGCATATGCTTCCCTCGTTATGCTGTGGACGGGGTGTATTTCTGGCACCATTCAATGTCAAAACACTCCCAGTATTTTTAGTAAAATTGCTCAGTAGGCACGAGCTTCTTGCAAACCAAGGAAAAACAGAGCTCCCTTGCAAATATTCTTGGGATTCCTTGAAAGGGTACCAGGCTCTTGCTTTTCTCCCGCCGCGATGGCACAATCCCACTTTAATTCAAGAAGTAACGCGGGTAAAAATGCACCAAGAGCAGCAGACGGGATTGCCTCACCCAGGCCTGTGGGCTTGCAGGGTTTGTATGCATTTTAATTCCTGCCCCATTCGTGAGCACTGTAGACAAGTGGCTTTGAGGGGTTTCTTTGGGTTTTCTGCAACCAATCAGATCTTAAACGCAAAGATTTTCCGTGTCTTAGGAGGAAGAGGTCTGGAGGCCTTTGCAATGACTCCGAACTGGAATGCAAATATTTTTCAGTTCAACCCCTGTCTCCAGCTGGAGAGACAGAGCAAACAAACAAGCAAACAGATTAAAGCAATGCAAAGGGCAGATAAGAGAGCTGCTGAGAGGGAGAGACCAAAGTCATTCCCTTCTGATGACGATGCTGGTAAAACATCTGAAGTAGGACAACGTGACGATTCGGTGGGATCAGCTTCAGCGAGCTGCAGCCACTGTGTGTACCGCGGGTTTCGCAGGCTGCTTTGCCCTGTGGTTCAGCCAGATCCGCTGTCTTTCAGCAGAAAGGGAGATTATCTTGCTGATTAGTTTTTAAATGAATGGTGTATGCTGTTTTTTTGAACCAGTGATGTGGTGCCCAAGGAGGTCTGAGCGTGTAGCCCATGTTTTCTGGAACCTGGAAAGAAGGAGAACGGACTTTGAATTACTGATCTAGCTCAGGCACAGCAGACGCCTGATCCACAGCGAGTGTCTCGCGGTGATTTAGTCTGAGTCTGTTCTTACCGTTTCAAGCTATTTCTTCAAATCAGCGGAAAACAACAAAAAAACACATTCTTCCCTGAACACCCCCATGCCCCAAAACAACCACATCTCCTTTGGCACGTACTTTCTGTGGCTTCAAAATATTCTTCTCCACCGTGGCCTTCATCTCAAATTTAATATGCTGGGTTTGGTAGGTGGGGGAAAAAACTCAGATTTTTTCTCTTATTTTTAGTCCTTCAAGGGACTGTTTAGTCACGATTCAAAGTGGACTTGTATTTCTGTGTTTGTGAAAGATGCAATTTTGTCACTGCAAAACAACTGTATGGAGAATGTGAAAACAAAATAAATCATGAGGTGGATAAAGGAAGGGGTGGGATGCTTTTATCTATTTACTTAGATGTTGTCCCTAAGTATTAACATTTTATGCCACTCACATTCACTTTCAAATCTGCGAGACAAGGAAGTTGCATTGAAGGGGATGAGAAGAGATAATGCAGTGGAACATAGTTAATTATTAATATTAATATTTCAAAAGAATTTATGGTGGCTGTGGAGGGCTCTGTGCCATGTGTTTATCTCGGCAGTGTTTTCTGCTTTGTGCCTGCAAGCTGCAGGGTGCAAAACTCAGATTTTGCTGTACACGGCTCCACATCTAGTCTCGTGCTAAATGCATGTTGACAAATTGAACTTGAGGCTTTTAATGAGAGTGACGGAGAGCTTGAGCTGGTCACTGAGGTTTCAGGCACGTGTACACAGGGCAATGGATCCCCGGGCAAAGCTCCCAAGCCAGGATTCGTCTTCCATGGTGCAGCCACATCTTCTTAGCAGCCCCTCACCAGGGTTTCTGGGTTGATGACTTTTTGCTGATGGAAACCAGTACCGTCCTGGTGAGGATAACAGGGCAACGTGACCTTCAGGGCCAGGACCATAACTCTTGTGAGATCCAGGATTTGAGCAGTTTGTCATTCTTCTGTCCTCTTCTCTTTGCAGTCTCCAGGGTTTCAAGAAGCATAGGTAGATATTTAAGTTAACTGACAGTAGGTATCTCCTAAGCTCCCCTGAAAGAGCCATCGCTGTGTCCTTATAAAAGACGGAAAAGCGAGATAGATTGTTACCGCTCAGCTCCTGGAGCCTTCAGTAAATTTATCTCCGACTGCTCTAGCGAGGCATGGGAGATGAGAAAAGGATACATATGCACATGCCCTTGCTGTCACTGCTACGCTGTAAATGCAATTTCATCAAATCCTAATTTCATTCATATTCTGACACTTTGATTGAGCTGTACGCCAGTGCTGTCCAGGGCTGCCACATTAGCGTGGGTTAATATAGATTTGGAGGCAGTTCTGCGTTTGCCACTCCGCAGGATTGATGGGCTCTGCCGTGAACGGAGGTGAAACGGATGCTCCTCTATCAGCCTTCCCCAGGCATCGGTTTCCAGCCTCCCGCTGTGTCGTGTTTCAGAAAGCTGGTAAGTCTGATTCACGCTTACGCCAGCTTGCTGGCATCCCAAGGGGACCAACACATGGCTCTCAGTCAAAGGGGTCGGGTTGTGTGCTTGGATGGAATCCCCCAAACGGGAAAGTTTGTCAAAGCCATCCGTCTGCGAGGCTGCAAAGCTGGGCTGGAAACACGCGGGCCAGGAGGTCCCGCTCTGCAAACGTTTGCTCTTCACTTGGTTCATGACTTTACCTCAGTCAGATTATATAAATAGAGAAAATTAAGTGCACATAGGATTTCTGGCTCTAGGGTTTTGTTTGATTTTAATATCAGGGTTTTTTGATGCCTTCAGGCATCCCCAGCCCTCAGACTTGATACCACCTTTTAGCAAAGTGCCTGCAGTGCAAGTTGGACATAATGTGCAAAAGTGGCTTCTTTTGTCCAGGTAAATCAGGAACATCCATCACAGCCACCCCTCAGCCGGTCTGGCCACCCAGGCAAGAAACACAGAGACATTTCCAGCACATGCTGAAAGTCAGGAGACTCCCACCTGAGGAGCCTTAGCACAATTCCTGACTGCAGAAAAGCTTGGGCAGGAAATTTCTTTTACTGCATCCTCCCATTTCAGGCCATACAAATATCAGATCAGCCCACTGGTCCTCAGTAATTTCCTATCCAATTACCGGAGTGCTAACTGGTGAAGGCAGCGCTGCTGCTGAAACTAGAAGCTCTCTGATGCTGGGCATCACCAGCAGTGCCTCCTGCACCGATCAGTGCCATCCCGGTGTGCCATTAAAGCCCTGGCTCAAACACGTTCTTTGCTGCTGCCCTGTTTGCTCGAACAACGGTCTCGGGGAGACCTATTTCCAAGGGAATTAGTTCCCAGATGATGCAGGGCAAGTTTTGTGCTGTAATACTTGATAGAGCATTTTTTTTTAAGTCCCAGAGGGGCCATATGATGCTTCAGTGCCTTGCAGGTCCTGTGCTGGGCTATGACCCATTGCTGCTTAATGATTTCGCCATTAACATCTGGCTTTTTTATGACCCTTCCTTGTCTGTAAGTCCCGGTCGGCCACGCTGGGCAGCCTCGCGTCGACGCTGCTGTCTCCATGCACACAGAGGACTGGCTTACTTATTTCTAAACAGCAAATGACAGCATAGATCAAGAGCTGCTCTTCTCAGCTGTGAAAGCTCTTTGCATAATTTTAATGCCTTTTCCTTCCCTGGATTGATTTGCCTGTGTAGAAACCCTTCCTGCAAAGAAAAGCAAATGGCAACAGAAATGGTTGGGGCTCTCCAGAAGTGGTAGGGCTGGGTTCTCCATCAGGTGGGCACAGCGATCAGGGCCAAATTACAGGTGCTTCAGTCCTTTTCATTTGGGGAATGAAAGGTATCATCAAAATGCAATTTGCCATCCGGGCTCAGACGCGGTCCGCTCCTCCCAGCAAGGCAAAATTCCCTCTTCAGAGAAATGATGGAGGGAAGGTAGTTTTGCAACATGAAAGCAGCTCTCATGAGCCACCTGCCCTGTGTTTCCCTTTGCTTTGCTGAACCCTCTCTCCGTCTCTCAGCGAAAATTACTTGGAGCTGATTGCTACAGTCTGCAGGTATTTCTCGTTTTGAACTCGCATTGAAGGCAGCCGTCAGCATTTCAGCCAGCTCCTCTGCTCTTACAAATTGTTTGTTTTCAGAGGAGATTGCAATAAAGACTCGTAAAAACTAGGGTTACAAAATAGCTAGAGATTTGGCTTGCTCCTCTCTCGCCCTGGCCAAAGGAAGATGGCTGCAATTCTCCAGATAATTTACTTGAAAATTACTGGAGTGCTGGGGCTTTCCTGGGTGACCCTGGCATGGAGGTGATGCTCGTGCTTTGCCTCACCTTCCCTTCGCTCTGGCCCCGTCTCCTCAGAGGAGCTGCAAAAATTGGTGTTGTCCTCTTGAAACACCCAACGAACAGTTACAGAGGCAGCCCGGAGATCAGAAGGTCCCTGAAGACAAATGCTGGGAGCTTTTTTATAAAAGCTCTTAACTGTTATTGGTATAATCTTACAGTTCTCTGCAATTTAAAAGGTCAGAAGTTTGCTCCCAAGCAGTGGTTGGGATAAACAGAAACCAGCTGGGCACGGGATGTTGGTGGCCATGGGGTTTGTCCCTTCTGTACAAGTGGACTTGGTAGACAAATTTTCTGGAGAGGGAAAAAGAGCCACAACCAGCAGAATGAAACCCAGGATGAAATGGTTTGGATTTGAAGGAAAATTCCCACCGAAGCATCTCACGATTCCCAGCCACTGACTGATTAAAATCTTTTTAATTTCATCTTCCTTTTTTTGCAACCCAGACTTTGTTATTGTTACTGAAACAGCCATCTTCTGTGGACACTTATTTTGCCAATTAAGAAACCAGGACAAGGAGAAAAGTTCAAGCGGGGAAATGTCAGTGGACTCTGCTGCTCATTCTCACTGCATTTGCAGATTGCTCTCAGCAAACAAGGACTGAGGGACGCACCGGCCGTTAATTTCAAGGATTCAAACCCAATTGTGATTTCCCAGGAGATAAAAATCTGGAGGTAGGACCAGGTTCACCACGCACATGTGCCTGGCGGCATGGGCAGCACCCGCGGGCAGAGGGGCTCATTGCTCAGCTGAGATGCGATGCAGCAGCGAAGATAGGCGCAGCAGATCTTTTAAGTTAAATGAAGTGATTTCTTTCCTCAGGCTTGCTAAAAATGATAAATAATAAAATGATCCAGTGGAATGATTTATTGCCATCGGTAAAGCAAGGAGGTAAAGCTGTGGATGGTGATTGCCTGGGTGGCTCCTGGGAGCTCGGCGGGGGGGGGACTTTGCATAGGGGCGAGCAGAGCCCCTTTGTGCATCCTAATGTTTTTAGGCATATCCCAAATTTGCATTTGGGAAGGAGGCAAAGTCTGTTGCTCGTGCAGGATTTATGTGTGGGCCAGGGGCGTTCATGGGAGTAAAATGCTTGAAAAGTCCAGGGCTGTCTGCACCTGGTACGTGCACCGGGCAGTGCCTTTGTCTGCGTGTGGTTTGGTTTTCGGGTGACGTGGGAGCCTGTTCTCCTGGCTACATCCAGGGAGGGCTGCAGATCTGTTGGGATGTGGGGATGGTTCCTGACTCTTTCCCTCTGCCCAAAACACGACCGTCATTGCCCGCTATCCAAGCAGCAGGGCTCACATGTGCCAGGCTCCTTACAGAGAAAAAAAAACCAGAAACTTTGGAGTTTCACCTGGTAAAAACCTGCCTGGAAGCAAGTTTCTTGCGCAGGCAGTGGCTCAGCTTGGTGCTTGGCCTTCCCTGCCTTTCCCAGCACCTGGGATGCCGCAGGTTTCCCTTACTGCCTGTGTTTTAATCTCTGTGGGGTTTTCCTGCTCCTGCATGACCTGGGGTCCCGTGGGGTCGAGCACCCACAAACAGGAGCAGCTCTCCTTGCCCCCAGCTCCCCGTGGGGTGCAGCTTGGCCTAAGTGTGTGCAGGCTGAAGGTGTCGAACAGACTTAAACTAGTTCCTTAAAGCTGCACGTAGTTATGCTCGGCAGCATTACATCTGATATGTGTTTTTATTGCAGCTTATTAAAGCATCAGTGGTTGAGAGTTTATTTTTGATGTATTTTATTACATGATGATTTACAATAAGCTCTTAAAGAATGCGGAGTCATTGCTTCTAATAATCATTTAATGCATATTCATAAAGCACTTCTAAATGGTACTTTCATTCAGAATATTTTATTGGAAGCGACACGCAGGCTGGAGTGTTCTGAGCTGCGCAAGACTGACACAAGGTCTGATACAGAGAAATAATTTTTTGCTCATCTCACAGTGCAGTGCTGTAAACCTTCAGGTAACCTTTAACTGCTTCAGAGATGCAGTTCTCCAGGCAAAAAAAAAGAAGAAAAAAGCTGTGTTTAAATGCCTCATGGGTCAGGCAGCTTCAGCCAGTGCTTTGCATTGAAACCTAGGGCAGCTGACTTGTGGGGAGGGAAAACACATCGGCTGGATTCTCCAAAGAGTTAAAATCACTTGGGTTTGGTTGGTTTGTTTAAATGCTTTCTTGACTGTTGAGCGTGCAACAGTCAAGAGTTAGCGATGGCAATAGGATCACCACGTATGGCACGAACATTTATCTGAAAACTGAATCTCTAATTACAGAGAGAACCCCTGAGATTTTGTTACAGGAGAAATCCTTGGAGAAAGCCATTATAATACAGACAGGTCGCCTGCCTACCCAAATGTCAGAAGGGATCACACTTCGTTTGAAACCCTGATGTAACCCCAAAACGAGGTTTCTTGTTGTAGCAGCGCTTGGTCCTGGTGGCGATCACAGTTTGTCGTAATGTGACTTTATTGTATGTTTGGACAAATCCAGGGAGGAGAGATGGGCTAAATGACTTTGATGGTCTGGTCCCAAACTGGTAAATTTAGGTGGGGACAAAGGGGAAGGTCAGAACTTCTGGGGGTAAATTGCTGTTTAAGCAATGATGATGTCTTGGCTTTACTTACTTTTTCTTATCAATTGAGCTCAAAGCACTTTGAAAAAAACAGTTGTTTGCTTCCTCCTGGTTGTAGAGATGGGGAAACCAAGACACAAAATGGCAAAGTGTTTTCCCAAACACTACTCTAAAGCAGAGCCCCACCGGCTCTGCGTCCTGTGCTGGTCCTGTGCCTGTCGACTCTAATTCTCTGTACACAGAAAAGCAGCAGCGCTGGGCGGAGGAAAATGCGGTCTGGACAGAGTTACATGGGTAGGTGCTTGGTCAGGTAAAAACTAAGTTGGTAGAAATCAGGTTGCTTTATGAAATGAATGAAAAGAGAAGGAGAAATTCGCAGCGAAATAGTCGGGGTTCAGTACTTTGCTCACCTTGAGCGGAGATCCTGCGTTGTGTCCTTTGAATCTGGGCGTGCTGCTGTGTCAGGGTGCGTGATTAATGTGTGCTGGGTGGGTAGTTTCATTAGCTTTGTGTAACTTCAGTGTGTGATCTGAATGTGTGCTGCCATCGCCAGTCTCCAGATAAAGGAGGCTTTCTTTGCTTTAGGTATCCTGCTCTTCCTGATGTGCTAGTAAGGAATAACGAAACCTTTAATTGGATGCTGGGGAAAGATTTGTCCTTGGAGCTCTTACCTCCCTCCGTAGAGAGGGTTTTGTCCTTTTTGCTAATGTTCATTTGCAGAGAAAGGGTGGATTGCCGTCAATTTGGGTGTTTCAGTCCAGGCTGAAGAACCTCCCAGGGGTGCTGTGGGACTCAGCATCCCCCCGCAGCCCCCGGCTCCTGGTGCCAGCTCAGACCTGGATCCTGGGAGGCTGCATTTTGCATTTTGTCCCAGCTTTGTCACCCTGTGCTAAAATCCTCGGGGGCTGAGCAGCCGAGCTTCTTGCCTTTATCTGCAAAAAGCCGTGGGCTCCTTTCCTCGAGTGGGGAGCCCCAAGTGCAGCAATTTGCTCCTTCTCCCAACACACCAACACCTCTGCTAGCGAGAGCAATGTGCGTTCACACGTAGAGAAGCAAAGCTTGTATGCAAATACTGCTGGCAGTTGTGTAGCGTGGAGTCATTAACATTTAGGAAGCTGTGATTATATAAGAAAACAAGAAAATAAATCAGCAGATACTTTGTCTTCCTGTCTAAATGTCCATCAAGGGATCCAGCAGAATGGTTTCGCTTAAAAGGAGCATCAAGTGCTGTTTTGAGCAGGGGCTGCTCTTGGGTGGTTAATCACAAAGGCAGTAATTGACTGTCATACTGCTTTCTTTCTCATTTTTATTCTCATTATTCATCGCCCAGAGAGAAAAAAAAAAAGAGATGACAGCCAGAGAGAATAAGAGCAAGTGCTGCTGTAGGGCTCCCTGGGAGCCAGCGTGGGTGTCACCTCCTCCGCGTGGCTTAGTGTCACCGAGGGGGACGGAGCCACCGGGGAGCCACGAGCGGCTGCGTGCGGGTGCACAGTGTCAGTGTGCCTCTCCATGACGGGCATTAGAGACTTCCCCCATCAATTCTTCAGTTAAATATTTTCCAACAGTTTGTTGGGCAATGAAGCACAATTCCCAAACTTAAGTCTGTTGCAATTAATGAATTCTAGTCCACAAACAAATGGGGTTTTTTCCTTCTTGGATTTTTTTTTTTTTAAAGTTAAATATATTTCTTCATGTGCCTTAGAGCTAGAGCACCTTCTGAATTTTCAGCCTTGCCCTTTCCGAAGCGGGTTGTGCAGCTCTGCACCCTACTTCTGCTCCAGTCCCCACCACCCACACCGAGCTTTCCCTTCCTCTGCCTTTGCAAGCTCTTTCTCTCCCTTTTTTGCCCAAAAACCTTCTTCCCTTCCTTCTGCAGACCCCACTGGATGGGCTGCCCAGTTGTCCCCATCCTGGCTGCCCTCCCACAAGGACCAGCCCCTGCGTGGTGCCCCGCCGTACCAGGGGACTGACGGGGACTAAGCCGCTTTCTCAGAGATAATTTGAGGCAAGAAAGGCACAATGAGATGCACATTTCAGGCCTCCATGACGTTCGACTAATTGAGAAGGGAATTGAGAGTTATTTTCACTCGATGCAGGATCTGGAGACAGCAAAATATCTTTCTTTCTGGAAAAGTTGTTTGGCTGTTCAGCACGGCCGAGCGAATTTCGCTGTCGCTGCAGCTCTGCGACGGCCGCAGCAAAGCGCCGATTATCCAACACAGTCAGGAGAGAAACAATACTAAAAATTACAGCTCTCAGCACCAAATCATGCTGTCCTGCCCCAGGGAGAGGGATCATTTCCATCAGTTGGGATACATCAGGTCACAGTGGGGACCGAGGGCTACGGCGAGTCTGTCGTGCTGAGTCTGGTGTTACAGACAGTGCAACATCTTGGGTGGAGAAAAGTGGATTATTGGCTCTAACTCATGGATAGAAGAAGTGGTGGCAGGTTCCCTTGTGAGGCTGAGGAGTTTCTGCTGCTTACAGCCAGATACAAGCAATTTTTTTAAGGAATTCTGTTCTGGTTTTCTTGTTGGGGATGGCACTATTATTGTATGGTTTGGTTTTTGCTTGCAAACGGACTGGGAACTTTCTAATGGCTGCATGGTGAAAAATGGGTTTAGCAAGAGCATCAGCTCATTAGCAACGATGTCCTGTGTGTGGTAGGAAGCTGTAGGAGAACTGGACACAACCAGGCTGTGGATTGAAACCATTGAGAGACAGAGATGCCCAGGAGATGTTGAGGTCCTGGTCCCCAAACTGGTATTTACAATGAGAGACATGGAAACCTCTGGTCCTGATGTTAAAACCAGAAGAGAAGGCTGTTGGCATTCTCACCTTGTTCAGTGTGTGGAGAAGGGCACAGAAGTCTTCTAGGGGATGGGTTTGCTTCAATAGCTGCAGCTGAACCCAAGGAAGCACTGTAGAAGGTCAGTGGAGTAAGTCTCCCAGACGAGTTTGAGATGTGGGTAACTTCATAACTGGGGAACCCTGTCTCTGCTGTCGACAGAAATAGCGGATCCTTCCCGGTGCAGATGCTGAGCCGCCGGCGTGATAGGAGGTAGGTGTATGTAGAACTGGATTACCCATGGGCAGGGTGAGGGAAGGAATGCACTGTGCCCATCTCATTTACCACCCATGAGAATGACTGCCATGGACCAGCGGGCGAGAGAGGAGACTGTCCTGTAGTATCACCCCCATCTGCAGAGAAGACTCGGGTACAGCACAGAGCGAGTCTGGGCTATCCTATCCAGAGTGTCTCAATGAGAACAGGTAGAGAAAGCAATCACATCAAAACCACAGGGGTGCAAGATCTGTGTTCATTAGGGCTGCAATTAACTACACTAAATGAGTTTTGCTACCACCAGGTCTTAAGGGTTTTCATCAGGTTAAGAGCACTGCGGCTTGGTATCTTAAACAGGTTGGATGTGTGCTGATGGCTGAAGCTTCCAGAAAATCCCCAGAGGAAGAGACACACAAGGAAAAGTTAGGAAGAGCCTGAAGTGCCAGTGTCCGCACCTGCAAATGTTCTCCTTTTTGGGAGAAGCGAGGCCAGGGAGAGCTCTCTGGGCAGCTCAGAAAGCAGCACGGCTGACTTGCGGCTGGAGGTCAGACGTTGCATTAGCTCCTAAAAGGACAACTTGAGCTCTCTCTGCCGGTGCTCTCTAAACCTTTGACCCATTCAGTCACACCAAATGTTAAAAAGGCCCAGAATTAACCTAGAGAAATGGGTTTAGGTATTTCCCTGGCTTTATTATGCACGTTTAAGGACTTGAACATCTAGTACAAGGGTGCTAAATCCATGAGACAAGTTCTCCCAGAGAAGCACCACAAAGTTGTTTCAGAAGGATGGCCCATGCTGCTTCATATGAGTGTCTTTTCTCATTTTCCCGGCTGGACTGTGCTTGCAAATGAATTGCTACCTGTCTTATGTTTGGTTTTATATCCACGTCATGACAGACAATTCTCTCATGCAAGAAAAGGAGGTTGGCATATATAGCCAAGAACACCTCCAGAAGAGTTCAGCCTGAGGTGGAATCGCTTTATTGGGCTTGTATTTATTGCTTTCCAGCTTATGTGCTAAGCCTGGAAACCTTTCTGCAGCTGTGTGCTTCCTGTGACGCCTTTAGCATTTATTTGAACACCATGTTTTATCTTTGTTCTAATATTGAATGGGAGAAACACCAGATGTGGGTTGCTCTTCGCTCAGCCCCGCCGTCCTGCCTGCACAAGATGCCAGCTTCTCGTTGCCACAGAATTGCCAATTAAAGCTGAAAGTCCTGGGTTCATTCGCTATTGGAAAATAAACCCAAGGTGGTACTTTTTAGAAGAAGAAAATTGAGATGAAGAAAACTGCACTGGCAGAAGTTGAGAAATTTGGGTTAATCATCTGTTTGCCACCAATTACCATCATTATATGCTTCCTTGGTCCCAACTTGCCCCTGAAATATGTGTAAATAATACCACTGGTGATCTCCTGGGAATTCCCCTCCTGGCCCATCACTCGCTGCTGACTCCATCCTCTCCCTGCCAGCAGGCAGCTTTGCATCTCCCTTCCTGATGCATCAGGCTCACCCTCCATTTATTGCCCTGCCTGCTCCTTAAGCCCGGGCGAAATCCACAGGAGAAGGCACGTTTAAGTGCTTTGCTGGATTGGGGCCAGAGCTGGTCAAGTTTACAGACGTGCCTGACCAAGTACTAAACCCTAAACATCGTCGATCGCTGTTGCAGCTTAATGTTAAAATGTCCATTGGTGCTCTGAGCAAAAAGCCTCTTCCCTACAGCACCCTCAGGAGGCAAGCACAAAAAGGAGCCAGTTCAAATCCAGATGATTTCTATCAAAATTTAAAGCCCAGTTCGCAGAGGCTTTTGACAGCCTTCACCTCGCTCTGGCTGGTAGCTGTCGCTTTCCATTGCAAACATCCACTGAATTTTATAACCCGAGTAAAAAGCAGCTAGCAGCCAAAAACCCCTCCGCAAGCTCATTTCAGAATCCAAGTCAATATTTGCTCTCCTTTGGCTCTCTGCGATCCTGCTCGGGTCAGGAGGAGTCTCTCCAGAGACAGCAGCAGGCTGGGGGCAGACCCCAAATTCCCCAGGCAGCCGGTGTTCTCCCGGGGAGCCCGTGCCGGGACCCCGATAACCCCCACGGTGCTTCGCACGTACCCTCTGCTTTGAACGCAAGTTTGACGTCTGAGAGCCTCTCCCAGCCCTGCTTTTCCAATCGGCTTTTCTGCTCCGCTGGCAATTACGCTTGCTAAGAGCCTGGGTCGGGCACGCGCGCTCCCAGCAAAATGCGCTTTGGATTTCCTATGCGGCGGGGGCGGATGCAGTGAGTTGGAGCATCCCTGATGCTGAGCTCAGCCCAGTGCTCGTCTGCCCACCGCAGGCGTCGTGAGTCTTGTTTGTGTCTGTGCACACTGAAAAAAGTCTGAGAGGTTGAATTTTATGCGTTTTCCCCAAAGCTTTGCTAACATCCGTGTGCATCCCAGGGCTGTGATTGGTTTTGCTGGTGATTTGCAGACCTGCTCTTTTGAAAGCTGTAAGTAGTGCTGAGGAGGGGCCTTATTAATACCGAAGTGTGTTTGTTAGACAGGGAAACCAGATGAGTAATTATGTCTCAAGGAAAGACCATAGTTTGCTGCAATCTTTCCAAATAGCTTTAACGGATCTTTTTTCTTCTATTAGCAAGACATTGCTAAATACATATCCTCTTGGAGACCTGATGCATCACAAGATAAGCTGGTGGGCTGCAGCTCGGTTTCCCTTGGTCCAAATTCCGCTGTTCCCTGCAGGCACATCCCTCCATGGGGGCTTGCATGGGTCAGCACTGGGGACACGACCACTGTCCAACTTAGGTCAGACCTACACCTGATGAGCCGTTGGTTCTAATTGCATCGTCTGGTCCTGTAAGTCTTCTTCATGCCAGTGAAACCCAGTGTGGAGAGTGGCATTGTGCCCTTCCCCGTTGCATCACGGCTACCAGCAGAACCTGAACTTGCCTGTGGGCAGCCCTCAGAAACCTCCTGCATTTGCCAATGTTACCAGTTTACTCCAGATAACTAGAGAGGGAGGTAATGAATTTCAGCTGTTTACCTCTTTAAAAAGCTAGTTTCTGTTTAGACATAATTATCTCGCCACTTCTAAGAAAGGCACCATTGATTGCAGAGCTGAATTAGCATTTTGTTGCATTGGCTCTGACAACCGCCTGCACCAATACAAGAGCACTTCATGAGCATTAACTCATTTAAAGTGTAAATTGCAACTCCTTTTTCATTTTGCAGCATGGGACCCGGCTAGGCAAAACTTTGCTTGTGGCTTCTCCGAACATCTCCTATGCCTGTACATGGAGATCTGGAGCTGCTGGCAGGTGAAAGGCAGGGAGCAAGGCTTCCCCATTTTGGGAGAAATTTTGGGTGCTCCCACCTCCACGCAGCGATGCTGTGGGGTGAGGATTGGAAGGGCAGGTTAGAAATATGGCTGCGGTGGCGGTGACACCACCTTGGGGCAGAACTGGGCCAGTAAAGACACTGAAATTCAGGGACCCTGCTGCGTGTGCTGGGTCGTACGGGTAGTTTTGCTCTTGCAGAGCTGCCCTGCTGCAGGCAGCCCAGGGCAGGGTGGGATCGCTGCCCTCCACATCAGTGGGAACCGGATTTGGCAAAATGGTTGGAGGAGCATCACTGCTCAGTGCAGGAGCCGGCTGTGGGATGGGGAGGCTGGTCCCTTCTCCCGTCCCTCATTCTGCGCTCGCCCAAGCCGCTGCACCCAAATTGTTTTCCACTAGTTACATTATACGGCTGATAATCTTTCCCTCCTTTGCAAAACTTATTAAAGCCCAAGGACGTAAAGTTTTATACAGCAGCAGAGTAATATGATTAGTTTAATCTCCAATTTTATGAAAAACAAGCCTGGTTTTAATAAAACCCCAGCACTTCCCAGCTAGCCCCTGGTGCCAGCATCAACCCAAGGTAAGCAATTAAGAGAACCTGGGCTGGCCGAGGTTAATGCCAGCCACACTTATCTCCTCGAGAGCTGCACTTCCCAAGCTGTGACAGGCAATGCCGGTCCAGACCCAGGGCAGAGCTGGACTGATGTGCTTCCACCTCTGACGCTGCATCGGGATCCGCTGCACCATCAAGGCACAATCCCGCAGCTCTTAAATTGCTCATGAAGCCAGTTAGACTTTTCTAGCAGGTTTAATCCCAAATGGCATATCGTCCATGTGTCGTTGCAGCTATCGGTGCCCCAGTTTGTAACAGTGGAGAGGGCGCAGAGGGCTCCCCAAGCTCGAGCATCCCATGAAATCCATCACTGCTTTGCCCCTTCCTTTATCTTCATTTACAGAGGAGTTGGGGGTAGCTGCAAGCAGGCTCCAGCATGCACAAAGCAGAGCCCAAGTGTGTTATCTGAGCCACTTTATTCAGCCAGAAAGCCTCACGATAAGTACGTTGCTCTCTCCTCTTTGTACAAGCTCCTGCCCATCGCCTTGCGTGCTGCAGCAGATTTTGCCTTTAACCTTGCAGGGATAGCGGGGTTAGTGCATTGGGAAGGACTTTGCAGTGGAAAGCAGCATTGCATGCTTTCATCACAGGGCATCTCTGATGTTCATTTTAGCGCAGTTCAGGAAAATTAAGAAAATACAATAACAATTTGGCTCCCCCAGCGCACTTGGCCTGGTTTTCCCATTCCCATTTGGAGCAGTTGGAAAGCGAGGCGTTGCGATGTGCTGATCCTCTCAAAACAAACCATCCAAGCACCCCACCTTGCACCAGACTGGCTTAAGTTTCCCGTATATTTTCAGGGATTTCCCTTATTTTGTCCCTCAGTGAATTGCGTGGCTCTGGAAGGAGCTGATAGTACTTTGTCCCTTGCTCAGGCTTGAAACGTGGATGTTTTACTGGGAGGGACCGTGGAGCAGCGTCTGCACTGGGCACTGCGGGCTGGGGGGGCAGCTTTGCTGCAAAATGCTGACTTTCTGGTTGAAATGCAATAAGGTTTTGGGTTGGTTTTTTTGCAATACCAAGCTGCACTTTTTAGAGCTTACACCCAAGCAGATATTCAGACATCTGCCCATTCACAAATGTCCTGGTTTCATCTGGGATGTAGTTAGCTGTCTTCCTAGTAGCTGGTACAGTGCTATGTTTTGAGTTCAGTATGTGAAGAATGTTGATAACACTGATGTTTTCAGTTGTTGCTCAGTAGTGTTTAGACTATAGTCAAGGATTTTTCAGCTTCTCATGCCCAGCCAGGGCACCTGACCCAAACTGGCCAACAGTGTATTCCATACCATGTGACGTCCCATCTAGTTTAGGAACTGGGAAGTGGGGGGGGCAGGGTTTTTCGCCGCTTGGGGACTGGCTGGGTGTTGGTCGGCGGGTGGTGAGCGATTGCCCTGTGCATCATTTGTACATTTCAATCCTTTTATTACTACTGTTGTCATTTTATTAGTGTTATCATTATCATTATTAGTCTCTTCTTTTCTGTTCTATTAAATCGTTCTTATCTCAACCCAGGAGTTTTACTTCTTTTCCTGATTTTCTCCCCCATCCCACTGGATGGGGGGGGGAGTGAGTGAGCGGCTGCGTGGTGCTTAGTTGCTGGCTGGGGTTAAACCACGACAACAAAGCATCTGGGGCTCATGCACAGGCTGGAGTTTGGGAATGGCTTTACTGGTCCATCCCAGGCTGCTGCTGCCGGAGAAGCCACCGTGCAGCTCCCGTGGCAGAGATCCCACGTCCCCACCATCAGCACCGTTTTCCTCTCACCCTCTTCCTCTCCATCCCACATTCCCAGGAACCACATCCTAAGTAACACTGTTCCTAACCCCTCCGAGCCCTCCTTGGTGGGAGCAGAGCTGCAACGTCCAGCCCCGCCATGCTGCCCATGACAGCACGAGCCCTGGGCAATCCCGTAAGTCGTGGGGTTTTTTCCCCAGTTTGAGACAACAGGTCCAGCCCGCCAGCATCCCCGGAGCAACACCAAGGAAACACCTACCCAGCCCCTCAGCTGGTCCTCTCTGCCAGCTACAGCTGTCAGGACCCACCACTAACGATCAGGGGCTTAACGAAGCGTGAGGCAGCTGGCTGCTCTCCAACCTGGCCTGCTCAGGAGGGAGAGGGAGAAACTGCACCCCTGTTTCTCATGGTTAAAAGCCTAAATTTGTTTATTCATCCCCTGGCCCAGGCTCTGCTCCTGCGGTACCAGGTTTGTAGGCAGTGTCGGGATCCCTGTGAGGGACAGGGCGTCTCTGCACCCGTCTGCTGCCTGCGAACAGGAGCATCCTGGGGGGAGCTTTGCTGATGCTGGGGAGGGTCTCCGGGCTGTGAGAGCTGAGGTAGGAGAGCTTGGGGACAAGGGTGAAAAGTGGGGGGGACACAAGGGGTTTAAAGTTTTTCATCACTTCTCCCAGAGCTGCCCTCCGTACACCTTCTCTGCAGCTCCCACTTCTCGTTGGGCTCGTTTCTCAAGTGTCAAAATAATGCTGTTTTGTTTGGGTTGCAAGCACTGCAGGGGGAATTTTTAAAAAGCTTTCTTTTATTGCTGTGTGAAAAAAAAAAAGCAGCCCAATAACTTTTCTATTAATATCAAGCTTTGTAAGTCTTTTGTTTGGTTGGTTTGTTTACGAAATCTCTCATTTTGGATCTAAACTATTTGACAGCGTCCCTTTGAATATGTGTTAAAATAGATCACAGTTTCATTCCACACATTTTGGGGAGGATATGAAGCAATTTCACTTGTCAGCTGTGAGACGGAGATGGATGGGGCCATTCCCCGGCCGGTCACCGTCCGGGCAGGGGGAGCGGAGCCGTGCTCGGCTTTCACTCCCCTCCTCTTGGCACTTGATGGTGCTTAGTGGGGAGGATCTGACTGGGATGATAGGTTTTAAATGAAAAAATAATGCAAAAAGAAGAGCCTTGTTGGGGACCCAGATGATTTATGCACTGACTGAACTCCTTGCATGCCACACTGCCTGCGTCTGTCTGAAAGGCTCTCCAGCCAGCAAAGACATTTGGGGATTGCAATGCAAGGCTGAATAAAGCTGGAAAGGAAAGCCCATCTCCAGCAGCATCCTTATCACAGGCTCCCCAGCCCGTCCAGCTCGAGGCCGGCTGGACCATGCCGATGGGAGGGAAGGATCAGGCCCTCGGTGGGACGTGCACCCACAGGGGGATATGTGAGCATCGCTTTTTGCTAACTGCTTTCATCTGGGCTTTTGTGGAGCTGCTTTCCAGATGCAGACCTGACCCCCCAATACTGTGAGCCCCCCGTGATGCCATCGCAGCCCCGGTGCTCAGCGCTTCCTCCCCACCTGGAGCTCTGAGATAGGTGGGAGATAGACTTGACTCGTTCGGCATCTGCTGTCACCCAACCAGCTGTCCTAGCTGGCCATGCCAGCATCTCAGATAACTCTGAGGTAATGCAGCAATGCATCTTCTTTCCTTCAGGATGCAGCTGGAGCTCTGGGCTGACTCGATTCTCCAGATTTTCCTTGCTCCATCCTGTACTATTCCCTCAGGGTCCACTTCTCCTTCCCCCTCCCTTTGCCTCTGTCCCTCCTGACCCTGTTGCTTCATTAGCAGTACAGGTGTTAATCAGCATTACAGTAATGAGGGTAAAGAGCATGCTCAGCAGTGCTATCAGTGTTGGGATGCAAAGGACTCATGCATCCCCAAACCGGGCGTACTGCATTCCTCCCTCCGGTGCTGAGCACAGAGCGTCATTAGTTAATGCAACACCAGGCTCTATTCACCAATGCAGGCAGTTTAAAAAAAAAAAAAGAGAGAAAAAAAAAAAGCCCCAAAAAACAAATCCACAAAACTGAAACTGTTTTGCACCAAAATTTTAAAAAAAAAGTAATCATTTCACGCTGCAGAAAAATCTAGCTCTCCATAAAAGCTCGGCTAGGCAAATGGGTGGTGGAGGTCTGGGTTAGAGACTGCATGTGTGAACCTTGTGTGGCCTGCAAATCTACTGAGAATTGGCTCATGTTCCCTCAGTTCGAAAGGGATGGCCAGCACTCATTCTTTTTTTCTGTCAGCTGCATCTTGAGATCCACTGTTTTATTTATTTTGATAATATTCCAGTTGGAGGCAGAAGCAAGAGATACCAGAGGCGAGCAGAGAGAAAAATTAAGGTTGTTAGGGGCTTTTCCTGGCTTGCAAGAGCCCGGCCATGCTGGCGTGGCCGGCTAGGACAGCTGTTAGGGTCACAGCTGGCTGCAGACATCTGCAAAAGTCACTTCCAGGGACCTTTTCCCCTTCCCACTGCAGCATCCTCATCCCAGAGCCACTGGGCATCCCCTTGCTGTGGCCCTGGGGTCCCCACCGTGGGATTTCAGTCCCTGGTGGGGCAGGAGCAAGCATCTGGAGGACTGGGCACAAAGAAGTTGGTTGAGGCTCCCAGGATTTGGCTTGTTGGCCTTTGCGCTTGAGCACAATTACTGTTTTCAGCATTTTTCTAGCACGGTCCAGTTGTCAGGCATGGAGCAGTAAGTTCTGCTCTCACCAAGACGCTGGCACAGCACCCAGTCTTGATCCCTAGCAAAAGTGGGGCTCAGACTCTGCGTTGCTTTTATTATGCTGGAGACTGGCTTGTCTTCGGGGCAGATAAAAAACTTGCAGAGGTGCCTGGAAATGAGCTTCTAACCTAGAGATTCCCTTGCGTGGCCAGACTCTTTCTGCAAGGAAACAAGGAGTTGATCTTTCCAACCCAATCACTGTGGCTGGGTAAAACGTATTTTCTGGCTCGCCAGTTTTTCCATCAGTCAGAGCAATAGCACGATCCCAGCCGGATTCAGCACAGCCTGGTGAAAGGCAGCCACTTGTTTCTGCATCATCCGGCATTTTTAGGCACCCCGCATGGCAGCATCGATCAGGTCTGACCTCAGCTAGAGCCAGCCCTGGGGCCTTGCTGTGGGTCCCACGTAGAGGGATCTGGGCACCACTGTGCGGATAATAACCAGGCGCTCGCGTGTTGGTTTGGTCACAGGTGATGCAATGTATACATCACCACGGACCAGAATAACGAGATTTCTTCCTGTCCCGCTCTTCCATCCCCTTTGTGTTAGCTGGTCAGGAGAGAGGCACTGAAGAGGGTATTTCCCACTGAGCTTGGAGAAGACCAGTGAGCCTTGCCAAAATGCTGGTAGTGAAATGTTTTCAGCAGAGCAGACTGCAGAGCAGAGGAATGGGGGAGTCGATAGACTTTTCATGTTGACGTAGTTACTAAATGCATATGTGATCGATGAGTGCTGCATAGCTGGAGATACTGGGACTGGAGGATCCAGATCTGAAAGTGGATGCTTCATATCCCATAAGCTCAAGAAGTTTGTTTATAAAATCATCACACTCCTCAGTTTTACTATATTAACCTACCGTTCAGCCATTCAAAACCTGTCGAAGCTCCGGGTTCAGCTCCAACAAGCTGTGCTGAAATACAGGGACCTGCAATGGTTAAAGCAGCCGGGACCGTGCCCCTGCGGCCTGCAATGTGTGGCTTCGTCCCCCTAATTTCTGTAGCAGCTCCCTGTGGGGCAGTCCGCCGGTTCCCGGGAGGAGAGTCAGGGGCATTTCCCCATTTTTGGGGTTAGGCACGTCTGGGATCATTTGTTATCTCAAAAGTGCTGCATCCAAAATGTGCCTCATTTCCTTTGGCATTAAGGGCTGCATTTGTCATCCCAGCACAGACTATGGCTCAGATAAAAGGGAATAAAACTGGAGAGTTGTGCCAAGGAGGAAAAGCACATAGGGACGATGAAAGAGCATTTTGGGTGAGATGCATGTAAATGCATTACTCATGCAAAGAAGCCATTAAAGATCATGAGGCTCTCGGATACCACAACAGCAGGGCTGGTAAGTCCCAGGATAGAAAAGCCACAAAGAACGTCTTTGTGAAAGGGGAGGAATGTATCTATATTTGCATTATAACTGTTAAACCGCAGGGAGAGCAGATGATGTGTCACAGCTCTCGGATGAATTCAGCCATCCAGAAACGCGTGTGCTCGTGTGTCAGCCCAAGAGAAGGGGTGAGGGCTGATGCAGCCCTGGGAGTCACCGGGAAATACTTGTCCAGGTATCCAAACCTGCATCAGGGACAAACCTGGCTTGTTTACCAGGAATGAGCCCTCAGGAGGGACTTCCAGTTGGTTTTGCTCCAGGCCAGCAGCTCCCTAGCAGGGTCCTTTTCTTGGCGATGTTGCGGAGTTTCTGGCCGAAGGTTCATAGGGCACTACGCAGAGGGGACCGCTCAAAGGCGTCGGAGCTGCCTGGCATCCTCGGGAAGCAGCGGTTCAGGTTCAGCTCCCCTTTGGGGCAAAGGTTCAGGTTTCAGCTGCTCTGTTATTTCTCTGGGGTTCGTTCAAGCTTGGTTAGGTGCCAGTGGAATGTGTCTAGTCCTTACCATTCACCAGTTAATCCAGGACAGCATAGCAGAGAGAAAGCACTGAAGCATCCAGCCAAACCCGAGTTTGTCAGAGGAAACCTAACCGTACAAAGTAAATGCTACTACAGCCATCTGAGGCTTGGGGATGGTGAGAGGGTTCAGAGAGGAAGGTTCACTCCGAAGTCCCTCAAACCACACTGTGACGCTTCCATGATGAGCAGCATCCTGCACTGGGATGCTGCGCTGTGTCTCTGGCACCGTGATGTCCCCAACAGTGCAGGGACCCTGCGCTGCTGCATGGCGTCCCCATCGCCTGCCTAAGCCCAGAGCACTTCCCGTGACAAAGGAGGTCACTCGGTCATTAAGGTCCTTTGCCTCCTGAAATTATTGTAATTTGGGGAGTTAGTACGTTGCAAACGCGGGACACGGAGTTATTTAAAGCAGTAAGTAGAAAATCACTAGCTGATAATACAGCTCAGTTTAAATTTGAGCTCATTTAAATGTCAGTCTAAACTGCCCCTCAAATCAAAGCTGCTTAAATTATCCTGAAAAATAATTGGCACTATTCATCAGAAGAATATGCCATGGATCCAAGTATTACATGAAGTGTTTGATTGGGGATTTTATTTTCTTTTCACCCCTTTTTTTTCAATATTGCAGTCAGAAAAAACAACCCTCTTTGCTCTCCCATTAATACTGTCTTTTAACAGAGCAGGTCAATCCATCAAATTGCGGTACTGAGATAGGTAAGTTTTATTTGTCAGTGATGGATGTTGCTGCTTATGCAAATCTATCACGAGACCCTGGTTGTAGGAGCGCTCGGCTCTTTGGGAATACGACTTCAGTTTCCCGCAGCTGAATTAAAATATGCAGCTGTCCTGACTGAGAAGACTAAGCGTGGAGGTTGTCTTGCGGCAGAGCTTGGGGGCTTCCAGTGTTGGCACGGTCATTCCTAAAACTCGGTGTTGTAGCAGATACGTCTCTTGGGTACCTAGGATGTGCAGACAGTGAATGGAAAGTGATAGAAGGCACCAAAATCCCACCTGTTTATAATGACTGCAATTATTATCGTCCTTTATTTTTGCCACTTGTCGCCTCAGTTAGCTCCGTGCATGCTCAGGTCCCTGGACAGCCCAGCGCAGGATCAGGCAGGGACTGGTCTGGCAGAGCTGCTGCTGTGTCGAGGCTGTTTGCATCCCAGAGATGGGGAAGACCCAGGTAAACCCAGTGCCGTGGGGTTGGCTGAACCACCGCAAACGCCCGGCTGTGCTCTTACTCGCTCAAAATTGAACTGAACCCCTTTCATTTTGGATGCCTTGAGGCATTTGGCAGAGGCTGAAAGCCTTCCCAAGGCCAGTTACAGCTGTCTAGAGCCTGTGCAGAGACCAGTCGAGTGGAGATAGCTTTGCTGAGCTCAAGCATGAGTGGAGAGTTACAGTAAAAACATCTGAACGTCATCAGTTAGGTTAAAAGGGCATTTCTTGTGCAGATCAGCCACACTTCTTGGACCTATTCATCTTCTCGAGCGCAGCACATGGTGGGAGCAGATGTTCTAGACAATAAGTCAGAAACATTTTGCCATTTTGAAACCACCCTCCGAGCCCTGAGCTGGCGATGGTGCCGTCTGCCAGCTCCTCAAGTGGGTTACCCTTTCTTCAGCCCCTGCGCACTAAAGGCAGTGCCAGACAGCGGCTGCATTTCCCTTTCACTCAATTGCAGTTGCGAAAGGTTTTCTCCCCTCTGCTTCTCAAGTAACCCTGGGAAGGATCATTAGAAATGTCATGGCATAAATCCATCCAAGACCCGTATGTGTGCCAGGAGCTGGCTCGTGAGCGGCTCCGCTGGGCTGGCAGGGGGTGCCCATTCCCTGCGCCTTTCCCAAGAGCAGCTGGAAAGTGTCCGTGGGGAGTGCAGGGGCGGCAGGCACTGGTCGGGGCATATTTTGTGCCCAGGTAAAGCGCAAAGGCAGAGAGAGCATCCAGGCAGCCCCTGCCTGCGGCAGCAGTGAAGAGCAAGAGCCGCAGCAGCAGCGGGACTGAATCCAGAAGCTGTCGGAGCTCTGGACTATGGTGAAATTAGTTTCTTCCTCTAAACAAACTTCATGCCCCATGTGCGTCCCTGATTTTTACCTTTGTATTAACATTTCCCAATTACTCAGTGCTTTCCGGCTGGATGACATTTGGTATTGCTGTTTATTGACCCCGGGGACCGTGGCGTTGACATTATTGCTACCAAGTGACATTTACACGGACACCAACGTCATATTGATATCAGTAATGGCAGCCGAGTTTATAGCACAGCATTAACTATGTGAGGACAGAGGAACAGCTTCTGTTATTGACGCTGACACTGTTTTAAAAAAAATCCAGCCAGTCTTAACTTCGATTGACCAAATTTCTGGAAAACTTGTTGCCGGGCCGTGAGAGCTGGTCTTGCCGAGCAGCCGGGGCTCGGGGACCTGCAGGGTGGCAATCCTGGCTGCAAACACAGGGGAGCCAGCCCAGCCGCGCTCACTGCCTCTGTTCATATCAGATCCTTCTGCCCCGATGTTGACAGAATTGATTTTCGTGGTGCAATAGCAGAGGACCAGGTTTGTTCTGGTGTGCCGGAGCCATTTGCTGCTCAGTCATGGTGTTTGCTGGGTGACTCATCCCGTTCCACCCCAGGTTGCGGGCAGCAGGACTCTGCTGCGCTGGTGAGACCTCGGCTTGATCCCTGGGCTGGGTCATGGTTCCTCCCCACGCCGTACCGTGCTTGTCCTTTGCTCATCCTATCCCATAAACCTGTTGCTTCACCATTATTATTGCCATTATCATTATTACTATTATTTCTCTTTCTGTGCAAAGACTCTTTTAGCATTGTCCAAAATCCCGTGAAGTTCAACCTGAAGCAGCTCAGCAGCCTGTGCCCAGATGCCATCCGAGGATGAGCATGCAACTGTGCACTAAAAACGCTGGGTCTTCAGGTAGCTGGTGTCGGGACAGTTTCCAAGGGTGTTGCTGGTTAAATCACCCGCGGGGTGATTCCCGCCGAGTGGGAATCGGAGTAATGTTGTTAAAGCACAACATCCCTCCTCAGCTGTTAAATACTTCATACCCGTCTGGGAGAGAGCCCCAGCGCTTGTATAATTCATACCCGGAGTTTCTGCCTCGTTTGCTGTAGGAGAAATCATTACTTTTAATGGTCCTACCCAACACAGGCACTGGCTACGCAGGGAACTGCTGCGAGCGTGGCTGGAAATGGGCAGGGATGGGGCAAATCCAAGCCAAGAAATCCCCCTGTAAGTCATTACCTTCTCCTCAGAGCTGATCTCGTTTGACTGCAAATATTTAGAAATCCCAGATAAAGACTATGGGGCACATTGAATTTAAAAAGGCAACAAAATTTTAATGCGAGTGACCCAATTTTAACATGAAACACTCAAGTGGAGGGAGAGAAGATCAGGCTGATCCCTCTCTCTGGGTGCAGTTTGGCTCATTAAAACAGGGATCGATGCTGATAATAAATGAAATATTTAAGACTTTTGAAAACACCCCGGGCTACTCTAATGCTGTGACAAGATTGATCCTGGCTGCAGGCTGCTGGGGGGAGATGTGGCTGAAATGCAGCAGAACGGGTTTTTTTAAAAACTTGACCCTTTTTTTTAAAAAGTTGGACCTGGTGCAGCTGAATTGTCATAGAAACAAGAAAAAAACCTCTGTGGCTGCTCTCTCCCTTGCAAACACCAACACTGAAAGCCATGATGGGATACTAATGGTGTGTAGAACAGCTGAAGCAGCTATGATAGGGAAGAAAAACACAGTTTTTCTCTTTCCTGAGAATCAGGTTAAAAATTCTCACCAAAATTATTGCAGTATGGGGCATCTTGGCACAAAGCAAGTATTGGGGAGCCTACGGTGGGGAAATGCGGGCTCTTTCCCAGGGCAGGCACATTGGCATTGGGGTCACTGGTCCCTCGGGAGGTTTTTCTTGTCCTCTTGTCATCTAAAGGCCAGTTCACACTATCGCCAGGATTACTGGGGTGCATTGCATCTTTAGTCCCACACAGCTCTGTCTGTAGCTGAAGTGAAGGACAGAGGAAAGAAAAAGTACAGCTGTTTCTTGTCCAGCACCTTTTATCTTTTGGCCTTTCATTTGCCCTTGGAAACCTGGAGGAGCGTTTGGGTTTGGACGAGCTGCACAGAGGTTTGCGATCCCGGTTTGAAGGGGATCTGCAGTGGGTACAAAAGTCCTGTACCTGCCGCGGGAGCGTTACTCGGAGCGGTTGATTTGATAATCCCTGGAGTGAGATCCACATCCCCACAAGTGATTTTTTCATGGGAGATACTAGCTATCATCCTGCTAATGCAAACACAGCCCGAGGTCCTGCTGTCTCTGCTTGGACGATGCCAGTTATTCTGGCCTGGGAGGTGGCTCAGGGGGCTCAGGATGGGGTGCAATTTCTGCCTGACACCCGCCCCGATTTGGGTGACTCACACGGGGCTGCATTTCGTCTCCTTTGGCTTGTACCGCACTGCGTGGGTGCAAATTGGGCTTGCGAGCAGGAGCGCCGGCCCTCGCAAACCATCGCCTCTGCTGATATTTCCCATTTGCAAAAGGGGATTTTTCTTACTTACCACACGGCGCTTCTGCAAAGTTTAATTTATTTGCTTGCTTTTTCTTGTAAAGCACTTTTACCCTGGCTGGATAGATGAGGCAGAGAAGACAGAGTCATCCTCTTCTCTTCATTTTCAGGATTCCAGCTGAGTTTGGCTTCCCCAGGGTTGCGCTTTTGAGGCAGCGAACTGGTGGAGCAATTTAGCTGAGTGCAGGCTGGGAATGGCATGCATCTTGCTAGGGGCACGTGTAGGGAAAAGGCAAATGGGATGCAAAGGTGATGTGTTTCCAGGGGAACTGCAGCCCTGGCACAGCTTCACCTTTGCACTGACCTTCCTCAGAAGTGGATGCTGCGACGTTTGTCACCTGGGCTGTCCCCTGTGGGTGACAACACCTACTCCTCAGCGCCGAGGGCACGGGGGAAGGCTGCTTCCCCTCCTCAGCCCACCTAATTCATCAAGAATGGGAAAAGCCGTGCTTAGTCCAGACCTGCCAACCCAGCGGCTGCATGAGGCCGGTTGTATTTGCTCTGAACCCACCTGTGTGTCTCCTTGCAGGAAAAGCACATTTGCATTTACCCGCAGACAGAAACCAAAAACTAGAAAGCAAATTAAACCCCAGAAGCACTGCCCCATCGCTTCGTACAACGCATGAGCCGAGCCCGGCGAGGGCAGGACCGGTGGTAGGCAGATGATGAGCCACATCTCCCCTATCCTCTCCCTACAGCCCCCTCCAGCATCGCCCACCACCCAGCAAAGCTGGCACAGGAGATATTTAGGGCTCAACCTCCTGCCTGGGGTTCCCCCCCAACAGCATCATTTCGGGAAGCCAAGTTGCAGCCCCGAGTTGCCATGACACTGAGCCACCCCCGAGGATGCGGCTGCGGCTTTCTGCCCTCCGTGACCCGTTTCCCGAGTATTTGGCGTCTCACCCACGCGCCCGTCTCTCTCAAGCAATTACCTGCTCTGATTGCTCACCCTCGCATGTCACTGCTTAGATAGGTGCTTATATGTATTTTAATCAAGTGAGTCAGGCAAGGCGGAGGGGACTAGGCAAAACACTGTTTCTGTCCTTGTCTCCGTGCCAGGTAAATGATGGCTGGGAATTTAGTGAGCATGAAACGCTCTCATTTGGGTGGATTTAGTGGATTCGGTGGCTGAATGGGTGTTTAGAGATCATTTGGGTTTATTTTGGGTGGAGTGGTAATGACTTGATCTCTGGCCCTGTCCCTGAGATCTCTGCGCACTGCCAATCAGGAATAGCACCTTTGAATTACTGTGGCTTTGAATTACTGAGGGGTTTTATCACGATACGTGGAAATGGCAGGAACAGAGGCTTTCCTGCATGGCCTGAACCGGCTGCTCAAGAGCTTCAGAGCAATTGTCACAGGCAAGAAAACCACACTAAACCCCACTCCTCCTGCACACTCCGGCCATGGTGTTCCAGCTGCAGGACTTAAACCACGCAAGATGGTGTTTTCCATCATATAATAGATATGAAAATTCAGAGGGCAGCTCCCGAGCCAGCCCGGCGCAGCACGGCTGCGCTGAATTCCATTTATGTCACTTTAATCGATACAACCCTGTTTCCTCTGGGGGCATCTCGCAGCAGTTAAGGATGCCTTAACGACACGCTAAATCCATTTGCTATCATCACTCTGGGCGCTAACAGGCTCTAATTTAACACTGGCAATGGAGGTGATTTTTCCAGGGTGATACATGCCAGCGGGCTGATGTGGGGAGGTTTTCCTATGGGTTTGGGCATAGCAATGGTTTGCGTTGCCTTGATTTCCCTGCTGAGCTTGTTTGGGAGGTACGAGATCTGCCGGGACGGGTTTGTGCTGGGGAGGCACGTGGCAGGGAAGAGCAACGGTAGCGATCGGGTTTTACGGAGCCTGGTTTTACGCTCGGAAAGCCCCAAGAACAGGGAGGGGATTAGTGTTGCATCGACTGAGCAGCAGCGCGAGCATGTGCACCCCTCGAGGTGCTTTTATGCCTGTATCATCCTTTTAGTTTGAAGTTTAATCCCCAATAGCTGTGACTTGCTGCATCGCCTGTCTCATAACAGCCTTACAAAGCTGTGAAAACAGGCAGGGAAAATGAAGCTGTCTGACAAATGACACATGACAAGGACTTGGAGTTAACTGCTTTTAAATTCATTATGGCTCCAAAAGATTGGCTTGAGCAAGGTGAATGATTTAAGGTGCATAATAAGATAGATTTAGCCTCCTTTTACTGCCATTGAATGATCTGTGAACAAGCTTTGATCTCTGCATTACAGTCGTTACCAAGATTTGTCAGTGGGGGGGGGGGGGGGGGGGTGTGTTATTTGAGGACCACTTGCGGCGGTACCTCGGTTACACACTGGTGACTTTTCCCTGGCAGGACAAATGCCAACTTCTCGGTGCTTTCAGAGCAGCAACCTTCGGTGCAAATACTGTTTCCAGCTGCCCCGAATGCCAAAACCAAAGAGGAGGTGTTCAAAGGGCACGTGGGCAACCCAGGCACTGAACGCAGCCATTGCGCAGCAAGTCTGTGGTTTGCAGAGAGCTGCGGTTTGTGCAAAAGTCTCAGGAGCTGCAGGAAGGTTTCTGCGTTGCGTGATGATGAACATCACAACAGGGATGTCTTCCAGGTTTGGGTTGCCCTGGCCGCAACACGTATGGCACATCTGGGATGCCCAGGGCTGCAACCTTACCATGCTTCAGCCAAAAATTGTCTAGCGATGCCAGATCCAGGAGCTCTGCCCCAAAATCAGCTCCCCGGTCTCTGCCTGTGCAAGGCAAAGGGAATTATTCACATCTGGGGGGAGAAAGGCACATCTGACAGCAGACCAGCAGAACAGCCTGTTGCTGCAGGTCCATTTGGGACTAGTAGTGGGTTGGAATCTCATTATGGTTATTTGATAGCAAACTAGTGGGATGCAATTATTCCAGTAACTCAGGCTAATCCTGTCTTAAACAAGAATTCTCTGCAGTCAGCCCCATCTCCAAAGGTATGTGCCAACTTGGTGTCTTTGGGGCTGAAATATTGCTTCTGGTCTGTGTGTTTGTGGTACTGCTGGGGAGGTATATATTTCTGAAGTGCAGCTGCCTCATTTTGTTTTACAATTCATAAGCAAACGAACCCGAATGATCCAGTGCAGTATGGGCACTAAAAATAGCTTTAATCAATCAACTTTTTAAAAATAAGAATGTTCCTTAAAATTATGCCAGCACCAGCCAGTGCTGCCTCTTGGGAATTTTATTCTGACTCATTTTTCTTCCAGTTCTGTTCTTTCTTTTTCTTTCTTTTTCTTTTTTTCCTGCTCCTATTTACCAAATATCATCGAGTTTGGACTGTTTTCTGTTACTTAGCATACAGGATGAGGTGGATATTGCAGACTTTTAAAGCTATTTTTGTCACTGGTGGCATGAAGGGATGGGAAGCATTATTACTGTAATTTGCCGGTATTTGGGGAGCGCCCCTAAATACTGGTCAAACGGGCACTAGGTACTTTTAATTCAGTATTTCTACACTGGAGCAGCTTCCCACCCGTACCCAAATCTTTCAGGGTGGCCCATCCATCCGTCAGAGGACATGGACACACGGATGCGGTAGCAGTGCCGTGGGGCTTGGTGGGACAAGCCCACCCCATCCCCTGCTCTCCCCCCATCCCCTTTTCCTGCAAGCGCTTCGATGCTCCACGGCTTTGCAGGAGCCCCGTTGCCATCCCGTGCAGCAGCTGCTTTGTGGTCTGACCAAGCACGTGGGCATCCTCGTGGCCTCGGGGTCCGCTGGACCACTCGGGTGGAGGACCGAGCCCCTCTCCCACCTTCCCAAGCTCTCCTCCTCCAGCCAGTTGCGCTCTTGCCATTGATGGGGGACAGATGCCAGGTTGGGCAGTTTACAAGCAGGTCCTCAGGTTTCTGACCAACCTTGTTTCTAAAGGCAAATAAGACTGTGATTTTGCAAAGGAGGAATTACAAACCCAAGTCCTGCTGCTCTCTGATGAGCAGTACATACCCAGCTCAGCAGGAGCACTCTGAAAATCCCAGTCTCTCAGATGTGTGTGTGTGTGTGTATATATATATATATATGTCTGTGTGTGTATATTTAGTGCATTAGTCACATCTTAGACTATAAAAACCGAAACTTCAGTTGGCTGCTTCTTCTGTAAACATATGTTCTCCTTGTAACTATAACTTGGCTTTTATTGCTTTGTGTTAGTCCTCAGCGTCATGTGCAGTACGTACAGATACGATAACAGTAATAATCACAATACTGCCAAATCCGAGCATTTGAAATAATGGGTTAAGTCTCCAAAATCCCCTGACTGGCTTAAAAATAATAAGATTATGTGAAAATAGTAAACACCATGATCTTGTCTTGCTGCTTTTCCGTTGCTGGGTCTTCAGGCTTTTGGCTCCTGTCTGTCTCCAAAATGGGCATTTAGAAATGAGGGTTGGGGTTGGGGAGGGGAACTTTTAAATGAAGATGAGGCTGATCCCTCTGAAGGACCTGGGAATTTGAAGCAGTACGTCCTTCATCACAAGGCATGGGATGAAAGCAAGGGAGTTTGCAACACAGCGGTAATACGGTCCCAGCATTTTTTACGGTGTTTACTGCAGAAATATTTTTAGAATTAGAGTGGCGGATGGTAGAGATTATCTCCCTGAAAATGGGGAGGCGCAGACTGGCTGAACTGCCTAGTGAAGGAGACCAGCTGCATTATGGTACATCTGAGCCTGACCTATACCCACACCACCGGCGTTTTCTGTGCATTATTTGGAGTGGGAAATGACTGATGCAAAGTGAACAAGACACAAACCAGGGTTGCAGGCATGGCAGTCTACTCGGTACCTATACAATTTTAAAAGAGATATTGAAAACCTACCTTTCTAACAAGACAAGTGGTTTACTTTTCTTCTGTTTTTATATTTAAGAGGGCCTTCAAGTTTTTAAGGAAAATATTAGACTTTGACCTGCACGCCAAGAAATCCCCTTCCAGCATTGCACAAATGTGTAAGGATCTGGAAGCCTTCTAGAAACAGGAACTATGCACATTGTTTTGCTGGCTAAAATGCATGAAACAGAGATCCAAGTTGCATCATTGCAGTTAATTTTACTTTTCTCTTTGGGCCAAGAATTGGAGGTTTATGGTGGGAAGGAGCTGGGGGATGCTGGATTTGGGTTTGGCGTTTTTCAGTTCAGCAGAGTCATTCTTTTCTTCTGCCTGCAACCGTCCATGTCATGGTGTACAAACCATCTCCGGAGGAGATGGAGCCATCAGGCCTGGCTGGGGCTGATCTTACAGTTTAATTAAATCCATGCCTAAACCAGTTGAACGAAACAGATGCAAAGTACAGCGTGAGCGCTGTGAGCTCGGTGAGGACACAGCTTATTTCTGCTTTTGCTTATGTTTGTTCTGTTGCCATAAACTCAATGGGATTAAGTGTCTTCTGAAGTTAAATATGAGGGTCTGGATGCCAGGGTGTTAAAGTTCTCCTTCTGGCTTTTGTCCTCGTGACCCGTGGGCAGGTCTGCGTGCCGCTGGCCGGAGCTGCGGTGGTGACACCCAGGTCTGCCCCGTTCCTCTGCTCCTCGGTTTGGGGCCTGAGGTCAGAAATGTAAAAAGTCACAAGTGCACTGCTTTAAAAAGGGAGAGAGGAAAAGAGAAAGTTAAATCAGAGGCCAAATGCAAACTTGTCTTCAGGAAACACTTGCTGCACTAAGAAAAATTGTTGATGCTATGAGATGCTGTACCACTGCAGGTGTCCTTGCTCCGCCCTGCATCCTAAGATGCAAAGCGACTCTGATGTCCCATTCTGCTCTGAACCCACCCAACAGCGGTTTTAAAGACAAATTTTTTTTTCTGTGTTTGTTAGCTGGATTCCTTAATTAATTGGCAACGTCCTTAGGAGATGAGACTCTCGCTGTGTCACTGCCTCGGTGATGGAGGAGCTGTGTCGAACCCCACTGCCGGTGGCAGAGGGCAGGGGCTGCTGACGGAGGCGGGAGGTGCCGGGAGTTCTGCCTCTGGGCAGGACACACACACAGCTCCTACACACCTTTATTTTGGGTTGCCTACTCCTCAAACACATCCCCTGGCACTGATACCAGTGGCTAGGTGATGTGGACCTGATGAGTGGCCACCCAACCTCAACTCTCTGTGTTGGGCTCCTGCCATTCAGTTTTACTGCTGGAAATACTCGAGGTTGTGTTGAGCAGCTGCTTCAACACACCCTTGAATTCCCATGTCTCTTTTTAAATCAAGTCAAGGCCTTACCAGCTAAACCGGCATGGCAGAGGTCAGTGGGAAAAGCAGGTCTTGCCCATGCTGAGGCATCATCTGGCAAGCAGAGCTCTTCATCCTCAAGCCACAGGTCTTTCCCTGGAGGCGATTTCAGTAAAACACTGTCAAAACCTGCCGGAGAGCATCAGCATCAGGAGAGCATCAGCATCAGCAATTGCACTAACAGCTGGTGGGATGAACAACATTTTGGGGCAGAGCCTCGTTTCTGTGTTGCGACTTCTAAACTCAGGGCTAGATTTTAATGTAAGAGACTGTGTCAATCCTGCAGTGCGGTGCTGTGTGGAGGGGAGCAGCCCCCTGCCCCAAGCAGGCAGGGCTCTGCTTTTCCCCAGCTCTTGCCCACAGGGCATCCGGGGGATTTGAGCTTGGCCCAGATACGCTTGAGATGTCATTACCGTGGAATTTGTGGCAGAGGAAGAAATATTAAGCAAATCTTTTGCCATTATCTTTGCCTCTAGCAGTTAGTCTAGATGTCCCCTTTGCATCTTTTTCTTTTCAAATCTCCTAGTTGCAAAGTTGCCTGCTTTTAAACTGGGTGGTGCTTTGGTGGCCCGGAGAGCAGCAGTTTCCATGGTAACTCAGAAATACCCATTTTTGCACAGTCATGGTTTTAGCGGGTCGCAGCCACCGCTGCTGCCAGAGGACCAGGAGGATCCCAAGTCAATCCCATCCCAGCTCCAGCAGTGCGAGAGCTGGTGCCACTCGGGGGGTGAGCAGGAACCCAGGCTGAGTTTGGCGTTACCATCCCTCATCTTCCTTGACCTTCTGGTTGCAAAAACGCCAGGCAGGGTGTACGGCAATGCTGCAGGGTCACCCACGAGGCCATTCTGTGCTGTGGGACTTCTGTCTCCAGCCACATCTTTGCTATTTGTGCTGGCACAAGCCTGGCGTTGGGCTGCTCTTGGACTTTTTTCACTTTTTCTTCTCTCTTTTTTTCTCTTCTGGGTGTTTTCCCATCATTATCAGAACAGGGCTTTTCTTTCTTGATGGGCATTTCGAACTGGCCCAGGCTCTGTGGGAAGGATGCTCTGAAAAGGTGCCCTGTATAATCCCACCCTGCAAAGCAGCATCACCTCCCGCTGCCCGGGGATTCTCTTTGGGGCATCTCCACGTGGCTGCTGAAGGCTGGATGGCTTGGGGGGGCTCTGGAAAAGCAACCAGCCAGGGGTTAAATCACAGCTTCTGGGGTTCTTCCAGAGCCAGGAGTAAGGAAGGGGGGAGTGAACTGAAATTCCCTTGAATGTCTGTGCACCGGAGGGAGGGAGGATTAGTCCCATTAGGGCAGAGCACTCGGGGTAATCCCGCTTTCAAATTAGGGATTTCACTGTCATTAATCTGATGTGAAAATAAATAGGGCAGGAGCTTAATGCCTTTGAGGGAGCCACAGGACCTTTCAGCTCAGACCCCTCCAGCCTCATCCCCTCGGGAAGGGTTCGGAGATGAGGGAGGACAGGAGCATCCCTAGGAAACATCTGAGCCCTGAGCAGGGGCTTCCTCCTCCCTCCTCCAGTCTGTTCTCTGGCGACGGCAAAACTGTTCCCTACAGTGGGGTTTCGTCCACCTTTTCAGCCTTTTCTTCAAAGGCAACACAAGTTTTCTTTTGTCTCTTTTCTTTCTACGTGCAGCAGCGTTGCCGTTTCCCATCTTGCGGCTGTGGCTGACCCTTGTTGACCCTTGCTGACAGCCTCTAAACGTCTGTGACCACAAAGCTAAAGGAGAGCCTTTCTTTTTTTTGTTAGAAAATTAAAATAACTCTTCTGGTGTCCTGAAAGACACTGAATTCAGCTTTGGTGTTAGATGGACAGGGGACAGCAGTGGCTGTCAACTCCAGTGAGAATTCTTCTCAAGCAGGTGATTATTTAACCATAAAAAACACAATTAGGTCATTTACAAGAAAGAAAGAAGTTTTTTAGAGATCTGATGAGCAGAGTGCCTGAACAAAGGTCCGGGGTAGCTCAGCAAAACAGGGGCTTTACCCTGCAAACATCTTCAGCCTCAGGCTTCAGTCGCTCCACTGAAATCAAAAACCAGGGGCAGATGCCAGACACAGAGCGCAGGCAGATTTTCTGCTCATAAAATTTTCTTTTTGAAACGTTTGTGATTTTGTATCACAATAACAGTAATCTGAGCAGCAAAGGGCAGTGGCCCAGAAGCCAGAAGAGCCCAGGGTGTGGAAGACCCCGGCATCCATCAGAGTTTCCTGTACTCTTGAGGACTCCTTTCAGCAACGGGCTGTGCCTCTGCCTTGCTGGGGACAGACACTTCCATGTTTTATACAAAAAAGTCTGTCTTAATTGAATGTTGCCATCAAAACTGGTCCATGCAGACGATTCACTTTTGACAAATCAGTGTTTTCTAGTGGAACACAAAATCTAATTCTTGTTCGGTTCTGCTAGAAACAAGGGCTGAGGCAGTGGAGAGCCGGATGGAGAACAGTAATGCAACCAGCAACCCTTGGTGGGTGGTGGATTCAAAAGCCTTCTCATCTTGTGGTGGGGAAAAGCCTGGGTTGTACACTTGCTTCCCCATTGCTGGAGCAGCAGGGGATGGATGGAGCCGGCACAAGCCCAGGATCGGTGTCCCAGGGAAGGACAGAGGAGCAAGGTGGGAGCAACCAGGTACAGGGCCAGTGCTCTTCCCTCCTTTGCGGGAAGCAGGAGACCTAGTTCATCACCATAGTTACACCTTTTTTAACAGTTCAAAATCCACATGCTTTTATTTTTTTACTTTAAAGGAAAAAAAAATATCTGCAAGTATAATAAGTGAAATGAATGCAACTGCAGGCACCCTGGGAATAGCGCAGGAGCCCTGTTTACAGGGAGTTCTACATGAATCCCATCAAGTAGTGCAAATATTGTAAGTAGGATATGGCCACAGGTTGAGCTTTGTTTGGGTCTGATGTGGGCTGTTTTCTCTATGGAACAGGATTACCACTCCGTTTCTAATTAAGCAAAAGGGAAGGGGATCCAAACAGCCCCTAAAGATGTCAAAAATCAGAAAGAAGATATTGAAGAGAGGGAGAAATTAAAATAAACTGACATTGGTATTTCAGCAATGCACAAGTCCTCTGGGGCTATGGCCAGCAGCTTCTCCTGCTCCAGCTCCTTCTGCATCACTGATGGGGTGACCTGGGTTTTTATTTCATTTTCATGCATTTCCATTTTAGACAAGTAGGTTTCCAAGTCTGACGTGGTTGGTCCCCAGCATGGGCTTCAAGGTGTTCCTAGCTCTGAACTTTCAGATTAAAGCCTTCTCTAAAACAAGAAGTGGATTGGGTTCAGGTTTTAGGGAAGCTGCTGGGGCTGCCCCCACTGATTTCTCTTTCTTCTTTTAATCTGGATAAATGAGAGTCTGTGTGCAAAAGTAGTCTGAGACTGCAGCCCTGCGCTTGCCTAATCTTATGCTGCAATAAATCTTATGCTGAACTGATAAAATGCCAGGTAAAATACTTCTAAAAGCAGCAGGGATAAATATGGTAGGTTTTTTTTGTTCAGGTTTGCAAAGCAGGAGAATTGTTGTTACCAGAAATAAGACAATGTCTGTGTGCTTCTTTCTCTGTGATCCCTTGCTCACATACGCTTGTGTGTTTGAAAGCGTAAAGGTTTATTCATACACAGATGTTTCCAATTATTATTCCTAAGAACAGTTCTCTCATTCATGCTTAATGTGTGAAACTCCTGTTCAGTTCCCCCAAATCTTTTTTTATTATTTTTAATAGTCATACCAGCAGCAGTAATCATAAGCTCTGGGCCTATTTTGCACTGATGCAAATCACCACTTACTACTTTGAAACAATTAATGTTAGTGCAGTTGAGCATTGGTGGGTCCTGTAAGAGAATATGGTCTTTTTTTTTCTGGCAACGGAGACATCCAAGCTTGAGCCCTTTCCTTCCTTTTCGAAGCCTGTGCTGTGCACCCTGGGTGCTGGTTTACATCCCGTATCCCAACATACCACCATCCGTGGCCCTACCAACTTGTGCCACCAGCTTGGCTGTGGTTTTGCCTTCATCCTCGGTCATGACGTAGAGTTCAAAATGGACTCCATAGCTCTCTGAGACTTAGAAACCAGGCAGGAATGAGATAACCTGCATTCAACACCCATTCCCATGACTCGAGATGGAAACAAGGAGAGCAACCTCACTGGCTGGAGCAAGGAACTGGGCACAAGCCAGGTTTCTGGTGGTGATGGTGCCTAAATTAATTAATCTTTCTTTGTCTTGCTTTCTTTAGCTTGGTAGTGAAAGAGTTAATGCTGGAGGACATGTGGGGTGATTCACTGCTAAAACTCTTTGAGATCTGGAGATGAAAGTTGCTGTGGGAGGAGGACAGAGGCGGCTGTGGTCCCAGCTGCCCCTGGGCACGCATGAAGAACAGAAGAGGATGGAGTGGGGGGGACTTGAGATGGAAAGCGTAGCCGTGCACCTCGTTGCACTTTTCTGGCTTTGCTGCTGTGTAGGAAATGAAAGGCATCCTTTGTCCCTTCATCTCAACAGGAGTACCCTTTCCAAGGCCCTTTCCTCAGTTGCCAAACACTTCAAGCCTTAGCAATATCTGGGATGTTTGGAGGTGTTTTCTTCTTTGCTTGTACGAGGAGTGAAGGGTTTTTTTACGTGTAAATAGCACAGTGCCTCACCTTCCCCGCTCCCAATGGCCGCTGAAGCGTGTGCTCTCCTTAACGCCCTCCTCTCACCTGGTTCGAGCACATCAGCATGCTGGTCATCCTCCTGAACTGCGTAACCCTGGGCATGTTCCAGCCCTGCGAGGACGTGGAGTGCCAGTCTGAGCGGTGCACCATCCTGGAGGTAAGGATCCCATGCTGCCCCGCTTGCTTGGGATGTGCGGGGTGCAGGGTGGGTGGTCGTCCTGGGAGCTGGGACCCCCATCTTGTCCCTTTTCCCCAGGATCCAGCCATGAAAGCCCTTCCCGTAGGGATGTTTTTTCCAATAAAGCAGAGCCCGTCCTCCGAGGAGACCCGCTGCTATGGCCCTAGGTGAGACCCAAAGGCTGCCTGATTTGGACTTACCCCAGCAAGATTCTTTCTCTACACATTTAATAAGGGTAGGGGGGGCTCAAAACTGGGCATCCAGCTCCCGATGGAGATTTGAACGCTTTTTAATTACAGGATGGCCAATGCCGCGGGGAACCTCTTGCTCGCAGTCAGTCAGTTCCACCCCAGGCAGGTCACTCTTGGATTGCTGCAGTCTGGTCTGTGCAATACGGCACCGGTGACTTTGCCTTTTCATTCCCTTCTTCATGAACAAAAAGCATGGGACGGGCTCGTACCTGCTCTACTCCACCAGCAGAACCCGCCAGCTGAAGTGCAGCGTTGCCAAGTGCCAGGATAACTGACCTTTGGGAAATGCACACGTGTACAAAGCTCGCAGACCTTCGTTGGCCACCCCAAGCTTAGTGGGGCATCACGCTTGGCACTTCATCCCTCGCTGCGTCCTGGCAATCCCCTCGCTGCCATATGCCCACAGGATTCGTTTTGGAAGCACATCCCGGCAGCATCTGGTGCGTGGGCTGCACCTTGGCGTTGGGCTTCCTGCAGCAACTCAGTTCTCAGGCTTGGAACCAACTTTCCTTGTTTCTAATGCATTACATCAACCTAGGCAGGGACTATGGACGTGTGGTAGTGTATCAGGCTTGGTTCGTCCGAATCCCGCACAGATCTGCTGCTTTACTTCCCTTTGAGTGTTTCAGCCGTACGGGAAGGCCAGTGGGATCCTTCCAACCAGTGCCTCCTGCCTCTTTCAAAGAACTGCTTGCAAATGCCAGGAATAGCAGAGTTTATCATCAAACCTTCTTTCAACCTTAGAAGAAGATCCGTTAAATGCAGAGCCAAGTAAACTGGATGAATTGAGAGGCCACTAGAGGTTTGTTATGGAATGAGATCAATTTTGGAGAAACTGTTGCCACCAGAGGCATCCAGCATAGGGATCGTCTCAGAGGGTCAGGCTCAGGGTTGGTGTGAAGTGGCATCCAGAGGTGGCTAGTCCACCTCCTTCACCAGAAAATGTCACGCTGCAGGCAGCTGTGGGCTAAGCTGCCCCCAGAGAGCCCATCAGAAAGTGCCCGATCTCTCCTGAAATGTTACACTCCAAATGCCTGCCGTTTTTCTGCACGTATTCACCCACGTGGGACTTTGTTTGGATGATGCCTGCCAAAATGTCCAGGCAGACAAAGGGAATCCTGCCTGGATGAGGAGGTGACACTATTGAATGCTCATTATTTGCTTCCTTTTTTTCATAATTTACTCAGGTTGCAGTCACACAGCTTTGCATGGTCTGTTCTCCCCAGAACAGACATGTATACAGTCTGCGAGGAGCCCAGGTGCTGAATTTGGTTTCTAATACCAGCTGAATGATTACAACACATTGACTATATTTGCAACAACCAAAGTATTATCCTGAAGGGTTTGCAGGCAGAAAAGGGCTGCAAGTAAAGCCATCATTATCCCTCACCCTGTCACAGCTTGCAAGAGGGAATGGAAGCCAGAACACAAGGTAGAAAAGCCTGAGCTTCTTTATGGAGGCATTCAGATGCCAGTTATTAAATGAACTGAAATAATGGAGCAAAACTTCTGTGTAGTTTATCAAGGGAAAGGTTGGTTGATAAAGCCAACAGCCAGAGAAGATGGTGCTCGCACACAACCACGCAAAGGTACGTGGATGCACAGCGGGAACTTGGCTTCCATGTGGATGCTCTGTTAATTTTACCATGAATTTACCATTAGGGCTCAATATGGAAGTGCCAGAGACACAATACCAACAGTATGGTCATTAAGAGACTGATTTGAACAGCAGCAGTCATGTCTGTAGATCGAGACGTTTCTGTGCTTTATCAAGTCTGTCATTCAAAACAACAAAGCCTCTGCACATGATTTAAAAGCAACCTGTATCTCCTGATGGTCACGTTTACAGGCAACATGTAGAAGAGTATTTACAACAGAGTCCATTTCATGGTATCTTCAAGTACAACCACATTTCACGGATGTACCTGTAGTCTCCAGGAAGGCTGGAGAAATCACAGCTGTCCAAGTCCCCACTACCCTACAGAAGTCATTCTTTAAGTAAAGGCTGAGGCATGTTCTATAGGGCAGCACTGGATTAATTTGCACACCTTTAATTTCTCTTCTTGTTTTCACAGTAATCTAAACCCCAAAATTTTTACCTTCATCAGGAGTCTCCTGCGCTTGGGCACCGAGGCTTGCCAGCAGGGTGCCTTGAGGCTCTGCACCACGAGGAACCACTCCAGTCTTTCCTCACGTGCAGCAGAACTGCCCTTATAGTTACTGCTTCAGCCTCTGCTTGATGGGCATATTCACTCCCAGCTGTGTCTGGGTCTCTGGGTAGGAACCTGGTCCCTTTGGGAGTCCAGGAAGGCATCAGAGGTGAAGCACATCCCCCTGTGTTAGATGGGACAAATTCTTTCTAGGAGGTATAAGCTGCCCAGTCTGGAAACGCAGCTTCCACTGCAAGTTGCTGAGACCTCACAGACCCAACCACAAGCTGGTGTTGAATGCATAGGCTTTAAATGCCAAGAAAAATATCCAGCCTGTACAACACTGATGTCCTTGTATTTTTGTCAGTAGATTAATAGGAGCTGCTAAAGCTTCCCAGGCAGTGGACAGGGGTTGCCATCACCCATCAGGTACTGCAGATTTTATTTCTGAGTTCAGTAGGTGGCACTTTGGTACCAGGGCTTTGCCTTGCAGTGTCTGCCAGGGTATAGGGAGTGCTTCTGCGGCGGGCACGCTCGTGTCTCTGCTTTCCCTTTCCCTGATAAGAGAGCACAGCAGAACTGACTGTAATAATCTTTTACTGGTCTCCAGGCATTTGACGACTTCATTTTCGCTTTCTTTGCGGTGGAGATGGTCATCAAGATGGTGGCTCTGGGGATCTTCGGGCAGAAGTGTTACCTTGGAGATACGTGGAATCGCCTGGACTTCTTCATCGTGATGGCGGGGTCAGTAACAAAGCCTCATAAATTTGCTGTTTGCAGTGAAAGCAAGAAAACCCCAGAGAGCCAAATCTGTAGGTTGTCCTGGCTGGTTTTCATAATGTCTTGTGAAAGCTGCCAGGCTCAAGCCAAGGCAAAGTCTCGTAAGTCTTATTTGGTTTCACCTCTGGCAACCATGCCGGATTATGGGGTGGGGTATGAATGTCAGGGCAAAAGCCATCGGGTTTTCAGTAGCAATCCTTTCACCAGTGTCATCTCTGTCAAATTAAGTGCACGCTGATCTAGTCCTTGTGATGGCCAGTATGGCCCAGTGCTCGCGGTTAAGACTGCTGTCTCCAGAACGGGTGGAAAAAGCACACAGAAGCTCAGCCCCGCTCCTGGTATGTGACAACATTAGAGTGAAGCAGAGAGGCAGAAATTGGTCAAACAAGGAGAATCTAGCTCAAAAATCTGGTTCAGAAGGTTGAAGTCGCAGTGGAAGCAGCTGGCCAGAAGTTGAGTCAAATTACAAGTGCATGCAAATGCCTCCTGTAAACTTCTCTTGGTTTACATTTTAATACCGTCTCCCACAGCTGCTTATTTGTGCAGGATGTGTTAATAAACAGATATAAGGAAGATCTGGGTGCTTTTGACATGAGTTCCCCCACACCCATAGGGTAAAACGGAATGGATTAAAAGCTTGGCAAGTCTAAAACTTTTCTATAAATAAATGGATTTTAGAAACCCCAGGCTCTCTTACGTGCTTAGTATACCCTAGAAAGGGATAGACTGCTTTAATTACAGAGCTCTGTCTTATTTCTGAATTCCTGGGTTTGTAATGACCAGCCTGGGGTTAATTAGAACATTCCTGTAATATGTTGGGGCATTTTTACCGTTACATTAGTGATGTACAGTCTTCTCTGCACTAATGGAGTTTTGGTTTGCTCCATGTTATTTGTCTGGAATACAATTAGGAACGGCCTTACTGGTTTGAATAAAACATGAGCTCTCCTGAGCAGAGCTTCCTTTGAACCCCTGTGCAGTTACAGCCTGGGAAAGAACAGCAGGGACAACAAAAGAAGCAGTTAATTATTTTTTCTTTCCAAAGCTGCTGCAGCATTTAAGCCAGAAGTAGTAGGGGAAGAGCAAGTCTGTGGTTGCAGGAGGAACTCGGGATCAGAAATCTGCCATCCATAACCAACGTGCCAACAGTGTTTCCGGACGCTGAACCTGCAGGATGAGCTCTCCTGATGGGCAAGCAGAGGTCCCCATATCATCAAACAGATCATCCCAGCAAAGTGGGAGAGTAAAATAGCACATGCGGGTAGAAAGGCTGAGCCCTCTGCTCATACCTCAGAGTCAGATTTGGCACCAGGATCTTTGTTCACGTAGCACCTGGGACAAGGAGGAAGGTGGCTGGTGAGTCAATTTGGTAGTTTTCCAGGGCATTTCCCCACCCTCCATGGCTGGCATGTGTTTGAGAAGAATGAAAGCAGCAGAAGCACCAGGAGACCCCGACGGGAAGCCCTGCTGCCAGTCTGGCATTACTCGGGCTGAAGATGAGAAGAGGAACGGCCCCTTCTCTGGCTGATCCTGGGGCATCTCCAGATGATTTTGGTGTTTTCGAACCATAGCTGTGACATTATTTCCCACCTCTCAGAAGGGACGCTGGGCTGGAAGCTGGGCTGGCCAGTAACACTGGTGGAGGGCAAGAGAAGCTGTGCGATGGGCTGGGGTTCTTCACCTCTCCCACCACCACCATTCGATCCAGTGCCTGCTCCTAAAACTGGAGGTGGTTTTAGCAGGGAGCACGCTACTGGAATAACAAGAGCTGTTTTTTCCAGCAAGCGGATAGATGTGATGAAGTTATTATGAGGCTTTTTGTAATAAGAAGAGAAAAAAGTGATAGGCACTGCTGCCTGCTTTGTCCCATTCAGTCTCCTCAAATACGCTGATTTGGCTTACTAGCAAGTATACCAAAGAGAGCGGAAGGTAAGCAGGGAAACTACAAAATATACATAACTTCTGCCTAGAGCAACAACTTGTCTCTGAAGTTTGTTCCAGCACTGAAAGCCCTTTCATGTTTTGCTTGCCTGAGAAATGTACCCTGGAAAATTTCAGACCGAATGGAGCTTACAACCTTTCAGTCTGTCCAGCAGCCAAGTTGAAAGCATTTCCCGAGCATCAAAAATGTTGTCCGCAGGAGCTGAAACCAGCAAGGTTTCTTGTGCATCCAGTCCCTGGAGATGTTGCAGGCTCATATGATATGCTTTGGACATCTTTAACTTGACAGCTGAGGGACTGGAAACTGCTCATGGTAGAAGACATCGCAAAGGCTTGTGCCTCCCTTTTTTTCAGTACCCAGAGGCTGTAGGGAATCGCCTACGAAGTGCCAGTCCGCCCAGCCCGCCGGTCCCTGCATACGCAAAATTTCCAGCTCCAGCAGGTTTCTATCAGGCATTTCCAGGGTATTCTTGGTTTACAAGTGTGACATGAGAACAAGACCCCAAGCTTGGCCTTGACAAAGAAACCTTTGACTTTTTCATGAACATTTCAGATGTTTTCACCACTTGTAGAAGGTGCAGTCTGGAATCCATCAAGTGTTTCAGGTTGGCTTCGCTGGGCAGCGTAGATCCCCCTGAGACTTCCTTTCAAATCCTGAATGGAGTATCACAGAAGTCCAAAGTATCAGGGTCAGAAAGTCTGTTTCCTAGGCCAAATCCTGGATTATTCATCTTTTATCAGCCCCATTGAAACTCCAAGGGCCGAGTAAAAGTGAGGCCCCAGGAATTGGCCCTTTAACACGCTAATAGTTGCATGTGCTCTCTGGACTACAAAACCAGCTCCCACTGGAGCATTTCATACTCCTTTTACATGCTATTAGTAGTTCAAAAACTGTATCATTTACACTAAAATCCACTTACTCAGCCACCCGATAAATTGTGAGCGTGCTGTATTGGGACCACGCCAGCGAACAGATTCAGGCTTCGGCAGTATTCACTTCAGGGACTTTAAACAATGCTTTGTCTATTCCTGCAAGGTCTGTTTAGAGCAGACACCTGGTGCTGGCTCCAGGCCCCTCGACGCAGGTGTGAACGGGCATTTCCGATGGCTTTCCCACTGTGTGGTCCTTCGTGCGGCTCCGGGCTGCTTCCCACTGCTCTGCTCTGGCTGCTTAATGAACACACGTTAGATTTAAAACCTGTTTTTGTGCCATGCTGAGTTTTAAAGTTATTCATCATGTTCGGTTCAGTTCCTACGTATGAGCTTTAAGGTGGTTTTGATTTATAAAGACTCACTAACTACTTCAGGGAAAAAAAAAAAAAATCTCTGGAAGGTTATCACTAAAAACAGCTCAAAATCACCAGGGCCTCTGCACGGCAAATTAAGGCTAACAGGCCAAAGTCGCCTCAGTGCAATGCCGGTGATATCGCAGGGTTATGCCAAACAGCTTCAGGACAAAGACAAAAGAGAAGCAAACATCAGAACATCTAGATAGTCCCAATTAAACTTTGTAGAGCAGGGCAAGGCATCAAATACGAAGTGTAAGGCCCCGGCAGAGCAGAGCTTGGGCACACGGGCAGTGATGTGCGTGAGCAAGGCTGGCCCGACACCAAACCTCCTCCTGCTGTTGTCTGAAATCCACTCAGCTGTTGCTTCAGTCCATTTGGCTGTTGCTTCTTAATGGCACGTAATGATTTTGGTCCATCCGGGCTGCAGGATGCTTCAGCTGAAAATCTCTCTTTCCACTGAAGCTTCTGAAGCGCCTGGTTGCAGCAATTCAGCTCGTATTTGCCTTCCTCCTTCCATATCTGTTTGTTTATTTAAAAAAAAATAAAACAAAACAAAAGCTCTTTCTCCATGGGATCCAACAGCTTACTCACAGGGTTGCTTTTGATGCTGTTATGTTATTTGAACAGGCGTGGTGAGAGATTTGTGACATATTTACAAGTGCTTCCCTGTAGTCAAACTCATAAATTGTAATTACAGCCATGCTAACTAGCCATAACCCCATTAAAAAAACAACACTACACACATTTGCCACTCATTGCTATAAAAGAGCAAGAAAACTGACTTGACTTAACGTCCTTTCCAGCCTGGGAGAGAAATGTTTATGTGAAATGGAGACGGAGCATGAAAAAGAAAATGTTCCCTATTCTTAATAATAAAACGGAAACCAAAGTACTTTAACGTCATTTGTCGGCTTGCTTATTCACATTTTTGTCATAGGGGAAGAGATAAGCTGGCGTGAAAATACGCTGCTAGTAGGGGGTATAATATCAGACATATCTTATTGACTTTGAGCTGCATGGAGTTGTGCAGTAATCTCCCCAGGAAGGCTGTGGTTGTGCCGCCGGCCGGAGCATGATAAGCTAATGGAAAAGGAGAGCAGCACGGCTACGAGAGCTGAGCAGATAGTTATGGGCTCCCCCTCTGCCCCGATATCTGTGGCCCCGACTTCGCAACTCCTTGTCGTGCCAAGTCCTGCTTTCCGATGTGTTACCTGTGCTTGCAGCCCATTAGCCCGGGACCACGTTTGCCTGCTGGCCCCTGCACCACCGCTGCTCACATGGGTATTTTCAGTCTCTCGGAGGCTGAAATATCCCTTATATCCCCCAGTGACAGCGTGATGCACATTATGAGCTGCAAACACGGAGTGGGTGGTTTTGGAAGCCTGGTCCATGAATCCCAGAGCACGCAGGCAGCGACGGCCCCAACTCACGTCCAGAAACTAAGCATCCCACGTCCTGACACCTTTTCTCTTTCCCCCGCAGCATGATGGAGTATTCCCTGGACGGACACAACGTGAGCTTGTCTGCGATCCGCACCGTCCGGGTACTTCGGCCACTACGAGCCATTAACAGGGTTCCAAGTAAGTAACACCTTCGTCCGTGCCGCAGCCACGCTGCCGGGCTGGCCGGCTGGTTCTCTGCATGCTAAGCCTTGCAGTAGTAGTCTACTCTCCTGCTGCTGGGAGCAACTACATTTATTTTCATTTTTAATGGCAAGTTAGAGATCATTTATTATGATTATCAGTGTTAGTAAAAGGCAAGGGAGTAGATTTTATACCTGGGGGGGGCCACACTTTCAGGGCTGTTTTCTAATGTTTTTGTGAACACTCTGAGGCAAGTAACTCTCTGCTCCTAGTGCAAAGTAAATAACAAAGTTCCTATAAAGAAAGGGGAAAGGTCAGTTCTAAGAACAATTTCCTTGCCCTGGATGGGTTCTTTTTCTCCTGTCAGCTATTTAAGGTCTTTCCATTTCTTTGTGTTCAGGATTAGAAGCACAGCAGCCTCCGTTGCTGGTAAAATACCACAGAGGGTTTGCTGTCATGTAGAACAAAATTGGGTTCATCCACGATAGAAAGTTCAAGTGGCCCCTAAATCCATTTTCAAGTGGCTTCAGCTGCTTGTCTTCTAAATCCAATTTGAAAGACGAACCAACAAGTTGAAATAATTTCCTGCTGGAATCAGCCGTCTGCTGAGCAATCCTTTGCAAGGTACTAATTTCATAGCGCTTTCATCATTTTTTAACCAAAATCCACTCAATTCAAAATGCAACAGCATTCTATGGAAATCATAGAGGTTCCTTGCTAAAAAAGCACATTTCCTGTTCTTTTTAAAAGCACGTTTGAATGACACAGCTCCGCCGGTCCTCACTGAACATCCTGCCCATCATGTCGGCACATCTAGGGACAGCAAAACAAACTCCCCCAGAAGGGTTTCAGTTCCAGTACCTCAGATGAACATGCAAGGGAACAGATGGATGTTTACACACAGGAGTCTTTGAAGTTTCTTTCTGAGCTCAAATTCTTCAGGATTTTTCTTTTTAAAAAAAAAATAAAAAGTCTGTAAATTTGACAATGACATCATTAGAAGTTAGAAACAAGACAAAAAAGAAATGAGAGGCTAAAAGGGACCATGAAACCCTCCGGAGCTTTGTTTTCCTAATGAGGTTTTGTTGCCAGGGTTTCGGAGCAGCCCAAAAGCACAACACAAAGTTTTTCCCCAGGGTTTTTAGCGCGGTGGCTCCGTGGCCTCACTGGGACAGGGAGGAGCAGAGGGACACTGGCACGTGCTCGGCTCGGAGCCCCGCCGAGGTTTCAGGCTGGGGCAAGGATCAGGCTCGCTCTGAAGTTATTTAAATCCATGAAGCCCTTCGTAGCTCTCCCTTGAAATAGTGGGAGTCTCAAGCTGGGATTCAGCTGGGCTGAGAGCAGAAGCCAGGGGAATTTGAGGATTTACATGCCTATTAAACCGAGACCCAGGGATCCAAACGCCTCCAAGTCTAGGTGAAATTTTGATCTGAGTCCAGCTTGTGTTCTTCTTCCTTAGGAGTCTGATACTGAAGATTTGAAGTAAGCCTTTTAGGCTGTCTTCTGGTACACTTGCCACTTCGATATTTTTGGTTTTTTCAAAAGACAGGCAACAGAAAATATTCAAATTTTTGTTAATAGCATGTGAGATTAAATCCAAAGAGCTCAATCTATGTTTGGAGTTGAGTTGCCTGGCTTGATGAGCAGCTAGGCTGGTCTTAAAACACTACCAGTGTCATCAACAAGTGCCAGGGCAGGATCAGTATTCTTAGAAATATCTCAGTTCCTGGAGGGCAGATAATCACAGACTTTACTTGTTTATGAGACACTAACTCCATCCACTTTTAACATCAGTACTTTTGTTGTTTCAGACTGATATAATCCAGGGTCTGCAGAGAATGGATAGCGACAACCCTCTATTTTGTAGTATTTTTGCAGTTTCCAGTAATAACAGAGTTACATTTCTAGTCTTTCATCCATGGGGATGCTAAAGCTTAGCCGGGGGATTGCCTCGGACATCCACTGCATCCCAGCCAGCAGCGCGGCAGTGGGTCCCACTCAGCCCCGTCCATGCCATCCCCAGCGCTGGGACAGTGATGCTTCCCTGGCCACCGCACCACTGGCAGGAGCAAAGTTTTTGGCTCAGTGGCAGTCGCAAAAGGATGTCGAGCAGATAAGAATTATGGCTGGGTCAGAAGAGATGAGCCTGGTGTTCAGTCACTGTACAGGGGAAGCTGGGACCCATGAGAAATAGCCTGGCAATTTATCCCTATGATGCCTGGGCACTTTCCTGGGTTCCAGCCAGTGCTATTAGCTCTTTGCTTCCAGGCACAATAAATTCACCCGCAAGATTATTTCATTTTTATTTTATTTGTTAAGAAAAGAAAAGAGAACCCCGGCCAATAAAAACATCATCTCTATTAGAAATTATTCCTTGAAAATGACTGGAAAAATATAAGTCCTGCGATTTAAATGTTTGGCAGGGGCTGTAGTTAGGGGGTTTTTTTAGTAGTGGTCACTGTTTTTTCAAATTCATTTCACTGCTTTATTTTTATTTTTCTACCATGTGGTTTAAACCAAGCATCACATGGAATGGGAACGAAAAGAAATCCTGATCCTCGTTTCAGCCTAACCGATGCTCGTGCTCTTTTCCCATGGCACACTTGACATTCTGCTGGGAGCCCAGAGCACCCTTAGCGGATAGCAAACAGATGGATTCAATCTCAAGAATGGTGCCACTAAGCAACCCAAAATACCAGAAGTAGCTGAGTGGAAAAAAGTTGTCTGGCACAGGGAGATAAATTTTAACCATTTTTGGGAAAAAAAGAGTGAGGATACTAGGGGGGGGGGGGGGGGGGGGGGGGGAGAAGAAAAGCCCCAGCATCGTCTTTCCAGTGGGAATTAAGTGAGTCTTTTCTGCTTTTCCAAAGATAGATTTGCAAGGAAAGTCTGAAGGGCAGTGCTGTGGGATGTGCTCCTGGGGGGCTTACGATGACAGCATGTGTTGGGAACAAGCGTTACGAAATCAAACCCCCATTTGCCTCCAGCTCTGGGTTTCCCCCTGCGCTTGGAGCAGAGGCCAGCGCTATCCCCACGGCTGGCACCAGCGTTGCGGTTACAGGCGATGGCAGGGATGCTGGCGAGCATCCCGCACCGCCCATGGCGCTTGCCGGCGCAGCCTGGCTGCCAGCACCGTGTCCCTTCCCTGCAGGGTGGCATTGGCGCCGGGGAGGCATGGGGATGGGGTTTGGAGGGCAGCCGGCGGGGCTGGCACGGGGCTGGGCGCCAGGATCGCGGCTCCTCCGGAAAGGCATCTGCTGCCGGCGCCAGCAGCGGGGAGCCACGCCAGAGCCAAGATGCAGCTGGGCATGGAGACCTTGAAAGGCACTTGCCCTGGGATGCAGAGGTTATTACTCACACCTAATTATTTATTAGTGCAGGCTTCTTGGCCGGGGTGGTTTATCCACTCGTGCCATGCTAACAAGGTAATGTCCACTCCGGCCCCACTTGGCTGGGTTGCGTTTCCGCTGGCAGAGTGACACGAGGAGGGGGGTAAAAGTGGTTTGATGGGGCTCTGGCTCCCGCCAGCATTGCCTGCCACGTCCTGGGAGGTGCCAGGTTGCACAGGTACTTCTCTCCTGCAGACCCTGCTCCTCCCAGCACCCATCCATGGGGTCTACAGATGCCAGGCTGCAGCCCAGCGTTGTCATTGAATTAGCAGGGGAGGCATCAGGCATGACTTGGGAGCTAGCTGAGGGAAAAAGCCAATGTGGAAATTGGTGGGGGAAGAGACACTGCATCAGTGTAAATGCCGCTCTCCGTTCAAATGGGATGACTGATGGAGAGCAGCATCCTGCTAGGGGAAATGGAGGGAGGAAAGGCTCCACGCAGGCAGGCAGGCAGGAAAAGTTGTTTGCAGAGCAGAATTTTAGTGGGATAAAATGCCTCCAAAGGCGGCAGTGTCGCCTTACCCAGCAGCCGCATCGATTTCCACCATGCTATAAACTTGAGCCCTGCTCTCTGCTGAGCACCAGGCTCACAAGGATCGGTTTCTGGTTTTATTCTTTTCTATAATTTAGCATTTGCCTCTGCCTCTTCCTCTTTTCATTAGTTCTCCTCTCATCAATTATCAGCTGTTGAAATGATGGCTGGTCGGTGTCTCAGAGGTTCATTTAACCTCTATTGAACTGCTGAGTTGCAAGTCATTATTCCCTTTTTATTCCTGTTTTATCCTTGAGTTTGAAGGTGCCCTGATATGTGAGACAGGGCAGCCCCCAGGTGCCAGCCCAGTCCCTGTGTCCTGGCCCAGTCTCCCCTGGGCAGCGATGTTGGGAGCATGCTGCACCAAGATGCAAGAGTTAGCTGAGGCTCTGCAAGGTTGACTCATTCCTCAATCTTCTTTTTAGGATGGAAGATCTTGCATAGAAATCAGCATTTCCCTGGCAGCAAAGGTGCTGGGGGAGCCCCTGCTCTGCACAGAGGTTCACAGGGAGCCTTGCAGAGAGGTGCGGGACTGGCTGGGAAGGTCTCCCAGCACCCTGTGCAGGAGGAGGGGAAGGGAGCAGAGCTGAGAGCTTTCCTTAGAGGAAGAAACATTTGCATCCTGCTTTCCCCCCTCAAAAAAAGTCAAAATTTCCCCTGCCTCCCCTGCTTGGCAGTCCTGTGGCCAGCAAGGAGAGGAGTCCTCAATGGAAGAATTGTTCTCCACGGAGGAAGCCCAGAGAGCAGCCACAGCTATCATCCTACATGAGGTTCTGTATTGTTTAGGGGAACAATTTCTGTGACTCACAAGGGATGTTCAATATGTTTATAAATATATATTTTGACAATTTCTCGGGAGGCTGATGGTTTGCAGGGGCATTTCTCCAGGAAAGACTGTCTTGCAGCTTTCCTCATGCTTGCGTGTTGTTGAGTGTTGTGTTACTGAAAACATCTGAAAATCCCACCCTTAAGGCCACCCTTTGGAGATATGCTGTTTGTTCCCATCTGCTGCTAAGCCTTTTGCACTCTTTACCTTCCTTTTCAGCCTTAAAGTTTAGGGGAAAGTATAAACATCCCAGTTCCTCTGCCCAGGATGCACTGGCTGCACAACCAAGCTGGGAATGGTGTGGCATTCACACTTTCCCTGCCGAAGTGCTCCTCTAACCTGTTTTCTCCTTCTCCCCACAGGTATGCGAATACTCGTCACCCTGCTGTTAGATACTCTGCCTATGTTAGGCAACGTCCTCCTCTTGTGCTTCTTTGTCTTCTTCATCTTTGGGATTGTCGGTGTGCAGCTCTGGGCAGGGCTGCTGAGAAACAGGTGTTTCCTAGACAGGAATTTTGCAATGTAAGTACAGCAAAAAAAATCTCCACCTTTTCTTCCTTTCTCTCTCTGCCCTGCCAGAGAAACCCCGGCGGTCAGCAGGGTCAGCATCCAGCCGGGGTGCAGCCAGGGCCGGATCCAGCAGCTGAGAGCACGACGTGGCTGTGCTGCACGGCTGCAATGGCAGCTCTTAACTGGGCTGTCATCTTGATTCACAAGGTTGTTGGCTTCAGGACTCCAAGTCTGGCCAGGTACTTTTTGTATGGCAAAATCCACTTGTCAGCAGGTTACTGAGGGTTTGGAGTGGCTTTTTTCATGTTTTCCCTCTGCACCTGAAGGACAAGGACATTAGTGGTTTGGATTATGTCTGTCCAAGGAAGCTGAGATACCTGACTCTGGGAATTTAAGGATTTAGAACAAACAAAAGCATTATAGCTCTCCTAAAATTACCAGCTCCCAAAACTGTACAGGTCTGGGAGGTCACCTAGCACACCACACACCTGGCAGGGTGTTGATTAGGTGGTCTGCATGCTGGTACAGACAGCACCATGGAGATGCTGCTGAAACACACAAATAAATCATTGTAGGTGTATTAAGATAAGAAGCTTGATGTGAAAGGCACTACAGATGTTTGTACACTGCTCTCAGTCTGGGACAGGCATCAGGAATGGGCAGCACATTTGATCACCAGCTCTTTTTGATGCAAACTTTAGTTTTGGTTCTTCCAAGCTAGGCAGTTGCATAGACCAGGATCCTTGCCACATGCTGAGGGTGCTAATAGGCCTTAATTGCCCTGATGAGTCTCACCTAGGACCCCCACCCTGCCCATGGCCCAGGAGCTCTATTTAAGCTCAGCCTGTGACTCTTAGTCCTGGTTTGAGCTGTGCTGGTGGTGTGCCTGTTTCCAGCTCTTTGTTCCTGGTTTCTTTGGCTCCTGCCTGAGTTCTCTGGGTGGATCCTAGATCTGGTTCATCACTTCTGTCGTGGTTTCAGCCCAGCAGGTAACAAAGGACCACACAGCTGCTCGCTCACTCATCCCACTCCAGTGGGATGGGGAGGAGATGGAGGAGAGAAAAGGGAAAAGAAAAAAAAAAATGGAACCTCGAGGGTTGGGATAAGGGCAGTTTACTGGGACAACACACAAAAAAAGAAGTTACAACAACGCTGCTAATGAAAGGATATACAAAAAGAGTGATGCGCAGTGCAACTGCTCACCACCCAGAACCCAACGCTCTGCCACTTCCCCCACTGAAAGTCGAGAGAGCTCCCCCCAGCCCGCTCCCCGTTTATATACTGAGCATGATGGCACATGGTATGGAATAGCTCCTTGGCTAGTTCAGGTCAGCTGTCCCGGCTATGCCCCCCACCTCCCAGGTTCCTGTAAAAATTAACTCTATCCCAGCTGAACCCAGGACAACTTCCCACACCTGGGGCTTTGAATGGACCCTGCTGCCAGCCCTGGGCTCTGCCTGCTGTGTTCAGACTGTCCCTGCAGGTGCTGCTGGTGCTGGGATGACTCTTGGCTCCTGGCTCATCCCCTGCCACAGGGCAGGCCAGCTCTTGCTGCTCCCCAGCCATCCCTCAGCATGATACCGAGCCTGGGCTGCTCTGCACTTGCCCTTTCAGAGGTGCAATGTAAGGGCACACCTTAAAACCTATCAGCACAACAAAAAGATCAAAACCAAGTGCAGCCTGCGAGCTTCCACAGAAAAGGGAGGTCTGCATGGGAAAATCCTTCCAAAAGGCTCCTGTCAGAGGCTGCTGAAGATGTCAGTGGTTCAGAGGTGAGGAAATGCCTGAGACCAGCTAATCAGGGCAAGTCTAGCTCTGTAAGAGAAGATAGAGCCTGTAATTATATCTGTTTGTAATCATCTGCTGTCTGCAACTTGCATTGTGTCTGGAAGACAAGCAGAGATTATCTGTCAGCTCTACCCCAGGTCCTGTTCCTGCCTCTCACTGATTAGTCCTGTGGCCTTCAGCTCTCTGAGCCTTTCCCTGTACTGCAGACCATCTCTGATGGCACTTACTCATCCCACCAGAGATGCTGAAAGGCAGAAAATCAATGGGTCTGCCATGTGTGTATGCTTCAGCTCCTGCATCTTGATGCTTCAACCTCACAAGCTCTCTCCTGCACCCACGGCAGGTATTTGCTGGTCATCAAGACTCTCTGTCACTCAGGGTAATCCCTGAGCTGTCATTTTAAAGCCTGAAAACTAGTGATAAAGCTGTGCTCAGGTGGCCCCGTTGCATGGGGCAGGCACTGTGTGCAGGCAGTGCTTTGAGCACAAGGAGTGCAGAGCTGTAATTAGCTTCAGTGAGTCCTTCTCATCCATTTGACCAGGTTTCTAAAATGCTGTGTGTTTTCCTGCAAAGTGGAGCTTTTAAAATTAACCACAGGGGAAACATTTGCTAAGTACAGATATTAAGCAGGCTGTTATGTAATGGCCATTAGCAGCATCAAAGGCATCACAGGATTTTCTTATCAGGGTCTTGGTCCCGGTCACTGAAAGCAAATTCAAGTTCCCTGGGCTAATCCTTGGAAGCTGTGTTTGAAAAGGCAGGAGGTTTGTAAGAGATCTCCTTCCTCCTTCACTGCAGCTCTGCACGGGTTCCTGGGTCCCCTCCAGCAGCAGGTAGTGGTGAATTTGGGTGGCTGTGGGTTATCCTTTGCTTGTGCCCAAGTCCTGTTGCTTGATGCCATGTGGTCTTTAATACCCCAACAGCAAGTTGTTTAGGGGGAAAAGGCATGGTGTGGCAGTAACAGGGAAAGCACTTTAGGGTTACATCTTCCTGCTATCGTACAGATGGACCAAAATATACAGCATTGGGCCCAAAGTAGCAGGTCCTGCTGACCAGCAGCAGGATGCCATCTGCCTGCAAGACGATGTGGAGATATAGGCAAAGTCAAGCCCAGGGTTGGATTGGAGCAGGTCCATCCCTGTGTGCCCAGTGTCGGTGCTGGAGAGCCCTGAGCATCCGTCCCATTCTAGGCAGAGCTGCCAAAGAGAACAAAAACAACAACAAAACCTTCACCCAGGGGATGCAGGATTAAAGTTAAGCTGTGGTTTTGCTTAGAAGTAAACAGAATAGAGCTCTGCGGGAAAGGGGGAATGAGATTCTGGTCGGTTAGTTTTGTCTGCCAAGTCCCACTAAATCCCAGTGGTGTTGTCCTCAGCCTAAAATAATGTTTGCCAGCCCTTCAGCAGGCTGTGAGGGGCTGGAGGATGGACAGGCGTGCTGTGCACCCAGGTTGGAGCTGAGCAGGTGATGGTCCTGGCTCAGATTTTCCTTAGAGCCCCGTAAAGGGGAAGACTTGAGTTATTGGTGGGGCTCACATTGGTGGTGGTGTCAAACCCTCCCAGATGAAGACAGAACTGCTTTAAAGTGAGGGTGAGCATTTGAACACAATCCAGGGTGCCAGGCAAGGAACGGTCATAGCCCCAGAACTTTTCTGGAGTAAAAGAAGTGTAAGTGAGCTCAGAGACTGGTGCTTCAAATACAGTTTCTTATCTGCTGCATGCTTCTTTGCACACTCACTACCAGCAGCTTTCTGGGCCGTACAGCTTTACAGCAGGCATCAGATGGAAGAAGTTACTTTGATTTTGCCATCATTCTTCTTCCTGTGGAAGCCTTTTCTTTTAAATCCCCCTTGAAAGTTAGCTGCTTCAAGTAAAGAAGCTATTTTTAAATATAGTACATTCTGATAGAAATTTGGGGATTACTTTGAGGTGCACTGGAAATATCTGCTTTCTCTCTTTCTTTGAAAATTGCACTGTTGCAATGCAATATCATGCTGGAAGGAGGCTGTTTTATTAAGGACTCTCTTTGAGTAGCGACTTTGAAGGAATTACAGGCAGTTACTGGGCTGTTGCAGTAGCGGGTTGGCAAGCAATAAACTGGACTGGGTCACTGCTGTTCAGGACACGTGAGAAGCTGTCACTTCCCAGTCAGCCCTGGAGACCAGAGTGGAGTTTCAGAGGTCTCTGGTGGCTCAGGCACCTCTTCAACCCGCCGAGGAGCTCACTGACCACGTTGCATTTCCCCTGGCATTGCACAGCAGTGGGGAACAGCAGTGCCAAGACGGTCTCTGCTGCTCTGTGAGCGAGTGCAGGAGATGCCTGACAGTGGGAGCTGGAGGGGAAATTTCAGAAAGGCCTTTTTGGTTGGTTTGATCTGAGAGAGGAAGGCTCGGCATGCATGCATGGGAAGGGCAAGCCAAGCCAGCAGTTTATCTGTAAGATCTCCAGGATGTGTGTCTCCCCCACGCAGCCCCTCTGGCTCCCTCCTGCCATCATGAGCTGCTATCACTGTAAATAAAGGAATTGGGTCACCCCCAGCTTGTCTGGGTTGTTGCTGCTGGGGCTGCTCCTTGTTTGTGTGTTGTTATGCAGAGGAGCGCTTCCCCCCTTGTGGAGCCTTTCAAGGAACTCAGTGGGTTGGAAGCAGGAGAGGGGAGAGAGCTGTGAAGTGCTTTGTATTATCTAATGCTGCAGGACAGTTATAATGTGAACTCTTCAGTCTTAATTAACTCCACACCTGCTTGGCATTGTACCGCCTTTGGCTCCTTGGCTTTTGTAGAGCTGTGAGAAGGCACATACGGCCAAGGCAGACAGCTCTGAGTTTGTCTGAAAGGTGCTACCGAGTTCTGCTTAATTGCTCCTCCTGGCATCACTCTGTGCAGCAACGTTGGGTTGTCAGCAGGATTTCCTCCAGAGAGCAGCCTCCTCTTGGAGGGAACGGATCCTGCCTGGTGCTGAGTTTCCTCCACCTTTTCCCATTCCTCCTCTGCTCCTCAGAAAGCTGAAGCAGGATTGTGCTCAGCGCACACACCATACTCCAGCGGTTGTGGATGATGTCCTGCACGGGATGGTTGGGCTGGGAGGACTGAGCCTGGAGGAAGATGGAGCAGAGAATAATTGTTCAGCCTCCTTTGACATGGGGGAGAATGGACTTGCCTGCCCCACTGCTGTCCATCCTGCACATGAACATGCCCAGGGACAGAGAAAGGGGAATACATTGCAAAGCTGCTGCAATCCCAGAGAAAGATGTGCAGTGGGCAGCCAGCCGAGAAAGGGGTGTTAATCCTTTCTAATGTGATAACAAGATCCATTCTGGGGCTTAGTTTCTCATGTCTTTTCCCCAGAGCACAAGGGTCTCATGATTAGTGGATTCATTACCATTAATAAGTTATTTGGACTATGCCTGTTAGCAAGTAACAAGGAAGTCAGATTGACCTTTCCTGCATGTGGAGGTAGACGGTCTTGGCAGAGCTAATTAATTTATTTTGTGGATACTGGGGATTCCTTCATTCTGCAACACTGTTGTTTCTCATTCTTGCTCTCCTTCCTTCTTTCCCCTTTTTGGTTGTGCCAGCAGGGTCATCAAGCAGAGGAACTAGAAAAAGGTCTTAAATTTGCAGTGCTTGCTGTCAGCTGGTATGTCCCTTCCCCTCTGTACTCAGTGGTTGCAGAGCATCATGCAGGTGCAGGTCCCTCCCAGCTGGACGGATGCTCATGGTGTCTCTGTGCCCAGGGCAGACATGGAAGAGAGAAGGGTTGGAAAAGGGCTGGGCAGAAAGTGGCCCCCATGTGACTGATTTTGGCCTGTCATAGGGAGGACTTCTGGCTTGTAAATCATTTTGGGGGCAATGACAAAAATGAGCAAGGCAGAGAAAAGTAAGGATAAAATCAGGCAGCAGCAGAACCAAATCAAGCTTCATCCATCCTTCGCAGTCAAGCTGTGCTTTGTTTTCCTGGTATTATTTTCCTCCCACAGCCACTAAAGTGTGTCATTCTTTTGGTTCTCCAGAGGGTTTGGGCCCAGATCTTCTCTATGCAGCTTATTAGATCACAGCCCAGGGCGCTGTGTCTGCAGGCAGTATTTCTTCTTCAGCCCAAGGCTTCCTAAATGGTGACTCATGGGAAACATGCAGCCTCTCAAATCTGTGTATGTGGCTCATCAAGGGCCTTTCTAGTTGCAATGTGTAGTGAATAGCGAAGCGTTGAACAGGAGGGGAATTGGTCCTGTAGGTCCCCAGGCTGGTTGCTTTCCCTCACTCCAACAAAAGTGGGTGCATGGGCTGCAGCAGAATTGGCTGGCACACTACTAGCTGTGTCCCTCCCTGTCCAGCCTGCCCAGTTGGAGTGGACATATCAGGAGATCACAGATCAGCTCTGGGGGCTGAAATAAAGGTGATTAATCTGCAACAATGAACATTTATCAGAGTCCCACAGCTGGGAGGGCAGATAGCTGCGAAGTCGCGTGTGGTGCTGAATGTTGTGTATATTGTGCCACGGTGGGAGAGGCAGCTCTCAGGGGAGCTCGGGTGTGCGGTCAGAGTGGAGCATCACACTGATGCATCAGCCCTTCTGTCTGAGCACTTCTTCCATGGTCAGTGTTCTTCGCACAGGCGTGTGTGTGTCTGCGTCTAAACACGAAACTGCTCCCAGGAAAGGAGCTTGTGCATCCATAGCTGCTAATTACACAATCATCCCTCCAGATGGTCCATCTCCTTCTGCAAGTCCAGCTTTGCTCTGGGTAGAATCCTAATTATACTGGCCCGTGAGCTGTGGTGTGCTAAGCCTTCCCGTCCTGCCTGCTGCCAAAAGGTGTTTGTGATCAGGAAAATCCTGCTGCTGGTGTTGTGGTGGGGTGTTGTTTCCAGTGTGGTGAAGGAAGGAAGTTTTTTGCTGAGTTTCACAGCTCCACCTGGCTCTGGAGCAGGTTTTCGTGGAAGATCAGTTGCAGTTTGGAAGAGTATGTCCCTGGAGTGGCAGGTCCAGATCAAAGAGCCTTGGTGAGCATTGTTTTAAGGGAAACAAGAAAGAGCAAGGGATGTTCCCAAAATCACACAGGGTTGTTGCAGGGCTGGGTGCTCAATGTGTAGTTTTAGGGTTGCAGATTACTGTCTGAGACTTGCCTCTGTGGCTGTCTCTGTTGCAAGCACCAGGTTTGGGCACCAAGCTGCCCAAACAGCAAAAATTTCAAGTTTGCATGACTTGTCACATGGGGGATTTGAGAACTGCAGAGATCTGTTGAGCCTTAGCTGAAGGTCCAGGTGCTTTGATGAGAAGGTACCAAATGAGACCTCTCCTGCCATCACCTTAGAGACTCATAGAGTAGCTCTTTGCTTGTAACCCATAAAGTCCTGGTTTCAAGAGTGGTGAAGTCAGCCCCGGGGAAGCTGGTCATACCCTACGGTCCTGTGGCCATGCCACTTTGCTGTATCAGGTAGTGCACAGTGTAGTCCAGGCTGGGTCTGGGCTCTGGGGGTGTTAGACCCCTGTCACTACCACAGGGTGCAGAAAGCCCGGATCCCAATGTCCTATTGGAAAGGCTTCAGAGCTACTGAGCATCTGCTACTGAGTTTCCTGGGAGGACGCTAGCGGGACATGCACCCGTGGCCTCTCAAACCTGGAGGTTTCAGAGGAAAATGTCCTTCCTGAGGCTGGTGAGGCTGGGATGGCTCTGCCCTGGGCTGCATTGTGTGTTATGGAGGTACAGAGCCCTCCCAGTACCTCCCTGGGTGAGCAGGCTCAGGCAGGCCCTGTGGCTGTAAGCAGAGATGTCCCAGGTGCGGTGTGGTCCTCACCACGTTTGAGGGTGCAGGAGCCTTTTGCATCTGAACTGAGCCCCTCTCAGCATACCCGCTAAGGCCAAAACAGAGCTGACGGGTTTTGCCTGCCATTTGTGAGTTAGAAGTCACTTTTCAGGTGTCTCTTCTCCGCCTCCTTCTGTTTCTTCTCTCAAGTTCCCCAGCTGTCTTTGCCAAAGTCTGTAGCACTCCCAGACACATCCCTGCGACTCAGTGCGTTTTAATCCTTTGCAAGCCTCTGCAATACCCCCCTCTGTGTGACAAACTCTGCTGGTTGTAGTATCTGATCTTCTAGCAAACACCGTGCTAGCGAAGCACTCAGCCTTTTCTTCAGCTTGTTTTATATGGAAATTTCCTCCAAGTGAAACCAATTCGTGGGAGGGGAAGGAGAAGGCTTTTAGGCAGTCCTGGAGGAAAAACATTTTTCAAGTTTTTCTTGAATCTAAGGCATAGAAACTGGGAAGAAGATATTACAGTTTTGTCTAGAGGTGTGGGAACACTGCGCAATGGGAGGGGAATAGCTGGTGAATATGTTTAATTGCCAGTGAACAATGCCCAATTCCTCTGACATGTTACTCTTGTCTATTCCTAAAGCTGGGTGGACCCTCAACAGCCATCTCAAGTAATTCATTGATGGAGGGGAACCAAATTCCCCAGAAAAGTTGTTCAGGGTTAATTTCCCCTCAGCTCTGCCCTGCAGCAATTGCTCTCTCCTTAAGGTGCAGTTGCTGAATGACTCCTGCTTGACCCAACGGTTTTGGGGACCAATTTCAAGCCATTGTATGGAATAACACTAGTTTGGCACTCATTAGAGCCAAATTTATTCAATAGTTTGGTACATTCAGAAACAGATAGAAATACAGCTGTCCTGTCTTGAAGAATACCTGCTTATCTTCTCCCCACATCTCACTTGGTTGTATAATTTGTGTGTTGCCTTTTCCCTTATCTCCTGACTGGTTATATAGCATCTTAGATCCCTGCAGCTCTGAATGCAGCAGATAAAGTCAGCTCTAGGACTTTGCACTTTCTCATTTTGAGCAGTGCTTCAGCAGTGTGAGTGACGGTGGGTCTCACTAATGCTAATCAAACAGCATGAAAAGTCCCAGGCTCTGCTTGCTCGCTGATCTGCCCCAGAGCATGCCTTGGGAAAAAAGGCACATCCCTGCCATGCTGCAATTAGAGCATTTGCTTATCTTAGCTGTAACAGAGCCATAAACTTTATCCAGGCCAATTAAATCAGATATGCAGTAAGCATACAGTTCCTATTAATGTGGGCTCATTCTTTTCTTATGTAAGTACAGAAGGAATTTGAGATGGCCTGTGGCTGGGTATCTCCTTGTTAAAGTTCAGCTCACTCATCACAGAGATGGGCTGAGGGGCAAATTTATTGGAAAGCTGCTTTGCCATCAGCTTTTCTGAAGCATGTTCTGAGCATCAGAAGAGCTATCTTAAAATCCTTAGATAGAAACAAAAAGTTCCCTAGATTTTTGGGAAGCACCTGGCCTGCTGGGATTTTTCTCTCTATACCCTCTCATTTCAACTTTCAACTGCCCTGTTCACTTGGGAAAACTCAGGCTGATCTTTAACTGAAAGATCACTGGTGCAAAAAGCTTTGTAGACAAAGGTAAGGGCTGATATCTCAACTGTGGCTTGCCATCCCCAGTCTGATGGGGCTGAAGGGCAAAGGAGAAATAACACACCCAAACCAGGGACAGAAACCAGTGCCTTTTGCTGCTGCTGAAACAAGGGATGCATTGTTTGTTCTCATCCTTCTCTTTCTTCCCCCTCCAGGACGTACAACCTTACCTTCCTGCATCCGTACTACCGGACAGACGAAGCGGAGGAGAACCCATTCATCTGCTCATCGCATCGTGAAAACGGCATGCAGAAATGCTCCAACATCCCAAACAGGAAGGAGTACAAGGTGGAGTGCACCTTGAGCATGGACTCCTACACCCCAAGTTTATACAACCCTGATTTCAGCAGCAGGAATGCCTGCATAAACTGGAACCAGTATTACAACGTATGCATGGCAGGGGACGTAAACCCACACAATGGAGCTATCAATTTTGATAATATTGGATATGCCTGGATAGCTATTTTTCAGGTAGGATTCTCCTAAAGATTTTTCTGTTCTGTCATGTTTTGCTTGGAAAGATTTTAATAGATGCATCAGAGGAGAACAGTATTTGCTTGTACTTGTATGAAACTGCAAATGAAGACACATCAAGTAAATGAATCGGACAATAACCTGCACAAATGTTGCAAGAGAGCATTTGAAGAGAATAGCCATTTTTTCAGTGCATTTTAGAAGAGGGGGGAAATACTTCTTGAGACAGACAACAGTATGGAAAGTTCTAGCACTGCAAATCAGACCTGGATAAATCCCAGGGATTTTTGAGAGTTAGGGTCTGTATTTATTGCTGTAGTATCAGGAAATGGAGAGTGTTGTCGAAGTCCTTAAGCAAGACTTAATATCATTCTAAAATGTAGGAACTAGCTTGATGGCATGGTTTGGGCTTGATTCTAGAATTACAGGGTTATACTGGTTAGCATGGTATGCTGGAGGGTGGAAGAAATCTGTTCTGGCTAGAATACCTGTGAAGAGATACTACTCGTGGAATTTGAGTCATTCGTGATCCACACCTGTACAGCTCTTCACTAGAGACCAAAGTACTTACAGCTCAAACTGGGGGAGCCTTTACAGGTAACAAAAACACTCCAGCAACTGAAGCATTTTCAAAGCATTTGTAGCTCTGGAACATTGGATAGCTCATCTACACAGTCCAGAGGCTATGGTCTCTTAGGGCTAGCCTATTTTAAATGATCCATGTACTGTTTTCCATTTTTAATTTGCACTTTCTGATTTTAATACAAATTTCTTTATGCTTTTGGCTAGATGCCCTGTTTTATTTGGTCCTGCTCAAGTGTAGGTGACATCTATTCCTAAAAGAGAAAAAAAAATGCTCTTTTTAGTTTTGTTAATGATGAATAATTACTCATTCAGAGCTCTAAATTTCATTTATGAATTTCCTGCTAGTTTCACATTATAATAGGAACTTAATAACTTTCAATTTTCATCTGGGAGTTGTAAAGGGACAATTGCTTGCTCTGAGCATCTTGTCTGCTCTCATGCTGTCACAGTAGCACAGTAGCACACCTTAAGTCAGAGGCTTAAAACCAAATCCAGAAGGGTTCAGGCAGATTCCAAGTCTCTACTAGGCTATATTTTTTAAAATGCTTTGGTTCTTTCCTGGAATTAGTGTGTCAAGAGAGACACTGCCATAGTAATTTTGAATATTTCTGACTGGTAGCAAGTGTTGCATAAAGGAAAGAGGGAAATCAAAGTGAGAATAGTAGATAGGTCTCTGGCTGTACTTGCATTCTCTTTTTTCTGCTCTTGCGTAGTTCTTTGACGGTGCTTGATGGATGTGCCCAGGAGGTCCCATCTGGCTCCCACCATGGGGCAGCAATGTTCTTGCCAAAGAAAGGGCAGAGGGCAATGTGTTGCAGAGTGCCTGTGCTAGTGCATTGAAAATGAGCAGGTGCTTCTCGAGGGGTCCTGCTTCCTTTTTACTTCCAGTGCCTTTCTGCAGACTGCAAGTTTTCATTTCGTGTTGGTATTTCATTTCCTCAGCCTGAAAATGTGCGGTTTTAAGCCAGGAAGAACACACCAGCCACAGCAGAGGTTGCAACTGATTCCTTTGGGCAGAGCAGAGTGTCTGGCAAAGTTGGATATTGTATTCATAGATCATTTTGGCAGCTGCCAGGAGGTTTATGATTGGTTTTAGTGCTGCTTAGGCCATGCAAATGCTAAAGAGTATTTCCAGCCAAAAACTCTTCCTACATCTTTTTCCTTTTAGAAGTAAGGACTTGCTTTTAGAAGCTGAAAACAATATAACTCCAGGTAAAGAAACAGCTGTTGGGAGTAAGGTGCTTGCTTAACTTTGATATGGAAAGAGTAAATCATTACTGCAAGAGGTGGGATGCTAAATCAAAACAGTTACTGTAAGCAGAGAACATTTAACAAATAAAGCTATTGAGTTGTGCTCTCATTACATTTAATAGTTGAAACTGGGTAGCACCAGGTCAGCAGTTAGATGAGGCCTCAAAGTAAGTAGTGCAGAAAGTAGAACGGATGGGTTTAGTAGCTCAGGAGCTTCCCTGTGAATTGGTATTGAATTACTAGGCAGAAAGCACTCTGCTGTGTTCTGGATGAGACAGGTCCAATTGTCCTGATCCCTTCTGAGGAATAATGAATACGTGGTACTTTGCAAGAGTTGTAATGATGGGCTGAACCTCAAGGTCTGGCAAGCTTCCAGTTTGCATAATGGCAATCTTAGGACTCAGCTGGTTAGAGCATCCCTCGTGATTTATCCCAAATGAGTTGGAAATCTAGCATGGTTTAAGAGCTGTCAGAAGGGAGGTTGGTGAAATGAGCCCCACAGGTGAGATTTGGAAGGAAGCTTCCAAGTGCAGTGACTGCAAGTCGTGCCCATGAGTTTCCAAGGGCACAGTTTGATACTGTGCAGACTGCGAACAAACAAAACCAAAAGCAGACTTTGACAGGGAAATCTGAAGATCTCTACTCCAAAATGTCCTTGTGAATGGTGCGCCAAGGCAGGAGGCTAGCAGTATGGCCAAGCCCTTTCAGCTGCCAGAATTTGGATTTAAGCAGCCAAGCTGAAAGACATTTAACTTCATGGTAGTGATCCTGAACTTGCAAGTAACCTGGCACATGGCAGCAGAGCATACCAAACAGTGAAATGCATTGTTGACCTTCCAAGTGGAAGAGTAAGTCAGAGGCATCAGACAGGAGAACCAACCTAGTGCAAATGAAAAAATCTTAAAGTAATAAAGATGGTGGCTGCATCTATGGGCGTTTGAAAGGATAATAATTCCTTATGTAATCCTGCAAATGATTAATGTTTTGATTCCCCTCATTTGTTGTGTAATAGGCTAATTCATGTATATAATTGCTACAAAAGCACGTTCAATGGCAAATTATGTGAACTAATTAGCTTATTACAGAATAAATGAAAGGAGATGGAACCTAAATTAACTGTGAGGTTTGGCATGATATTAAGATCCCTTTATTGCACATGAATTTCAGGTGCAACAATAAGAGCAGTAATTACAGGTATTGTTGTCACACTGCAAATGATGAATTACCCACCTAACCAAAGTCCAATTTAATTTGAATTACTGACAGTCTCAGTGGAGCAACCAAAACACTGCCACCTTCCTAACCATCAGTCTTGGTGTGGCCAGGCCTGGATGCAGAAACCCTGTTGAAACAAAAGGGAGTTGGGTGGCTGGTAAGATACACAGTTTGGGAAGAAGAGATGATTTAGGCTACTTTGCAAACCACAGAACCATTGCTTGGATGATTTCACATCTGACTTGCAGAAAAGTAAGACATATAATAGCACTTTACATCAGGAGGCAATGCTTTTGGCAAAACTAGTGAGGCAAAGTTGAAGGAGCAATAACCACCAGCTAGGCAGAACCAAGACGAGATCAAGGGAACAAGCTGTTCCTCTGTGCCTCCTTCCAGGGTATAGTTGGAAGGACTGAACTATGAGAGCAGATGTATGGGGAAAAAATTACATGGATGTTTCAGGAAATGTCCATCCAATACAAGAGAAAAGATTTGTCTGGCAATTCAGAGGAGCTGTGACACTGCTGGTGCTGACTGAGTTACCTTTTCTGTGGCCTCTTCTTCACATGTATTTTGGAAGTAGTTGTGTTTTCTAAGGGGCTTCCTTAATGAAGGACCCTCTTGAAATTAGTCCTTGGATACAGCTCTCAGATTCATTATTCTGTTTCTGGCTTATGTTGTTCTGGGTGCATATTGCTTCTATGAGGTCTTGCTTAAGAAGACATCTCAGTTTACAAGTTAATCAAGTCATACAAGTAACACATCTCTGGCTCATGATCAGAAGGCCCTAGCGAGGGAATTCTCAGAGGAGACCATTTTGCATTCAGCAGCCCCCTTGCTGCTGTCAGGAAAAAAAAAATAAGCCTAGTTGTGTTCACGAGAGCTGAAGACAGCCCAGCAGGCGCACGACATGATAAGAATGTCCAAGAAAGGAAAAGCTGAATCACCTTCTGAAGAAAGATGTCTGGAAATAGAGCAGTGCTAAAGGAACTGTCAGCAGCAGCAAGAGTTCAAGGTGTTGATAGCATGCTTAGATGGAGAACTTCTCTTTGCACCTGGTCTCACCAAAGCCAGCGGTATGTTACAGCCACAAAGATGTGGGTGACGAGCTCAGGAGAGAAAACAAGTTTGGGGTGGGAAAGGAAGGGAATTGATGCCACCCACTTCTTCCTTCATTTGTCCTTCTGCAGGTACTTTACTCCTAACGCAATGGCAGGCTGCCTGCGCAGGTGTGACAGCTGGCAGTGACAGCCATATGCTGCAGGCCACCTGCCGAAATAGCCCTTTTTTTTCGACGTGAAGTTACCTCTTTTGTGCTCTAGCCTGTCAAAAAAACCCCTGGGAGCTTGTGTAAGCTATCTCAATCCAATCAAGGATTTATTCATTTTGACCCCGCTCTGTGTGCTGATGAGGGGCTTGTTTTGTCTCTGTGTTGCTGACTCTGCTTCTGCTGGGATCTGCACCCCTGCGAGCTGTGCCTGTACATGGGCCGGCTGAGAAAGTACAGAGCTTGGGGGAAGATTTCAGGTTTGGAAATAAGAAGGTTCATTTGTCTCATTTCACTATTGTTTGGTGCCCTGATCTGTTCCACAGCCATTGCCCCCTTCACATTGTTTCAGCCTCTGTTCATCATGATTGAAATCATTCCCTGAGTATTTCTCCCTTGCCTGGAAATCTTTCAGCTAAATCTGTAATGGGAACCATATCTTCTGTTTGAATTAAAGAAAAAATTATATGCATTTCAATGCGCTTCTGTTATGGCCAAACACAAGAATGAGCTTGGAGTCCCTCCTCATCTATACTGTCACTCTGTCAAGAAAAGATCTTGTTTGAGGAGACAAGACCTGAAGCTCTAACATTGCTTTTCCCTTAGAGTATGCACAAACCTCCACTCTGGAACATACTGGCAGGACAGAATTGGCAGGGTCATTCCTGTTTGTTCCTACTTGCACATCTTCCTCTTAGCTGGGCTGTCTACTCAGGTGGATATTAACAGGGACTTTGGGGGGGGCTGTTTCTCTTGCTTTGTTGCTGGGACGTCAAGGTACCTCAGCCAAGTTCTTTACAAAATAACAGCTCAGGAATGGTTACCCCAGTGTCTCGAGTATTGTACGCAAGATGTTACCAACACGCTTGCTTGCCTGTCTGCTGCAACCTCTGTTCTTCCACTTCCAGTAGTCTTAAATATTTTGGGGAACAGCCAAAAGGCACACTGAAGCAGAAGGAAGTGAAAGAGCCTGTGGCTTCCAACAGCAATTGTATTTATCCGTGCAACGTGTAGTTTTGTGAGCCATGTTTTTCAGAAGCAGCTGTCACACTGGGTGCCCATGTTTTCAGGGTTGATTGAGTAGATAATTTTTTGGCCAAAAGGACTTTTTTTGTCAAATGGTTCATTCTTTAAACTGGAGATATTTCAACAATGCTTATCTGTACTGAATTTGGCAAGAAAAGAGTTCTAAGCTTTTCATTTCCACTGCTTCAAGATGATGCTTTGTCACTAGACTTGAATCTGTTTTGGATCACCAAAAATATTTCCCTCTAAATGATGGGGTTTGAGTTTTGTTGGTGTTGCTTTTTTTAATTTGGTCAGCCAAATAAACATCATTTTCTGCATTTGAAGAGCTTTCATGCTGAATACCCAATCTAAAAATATCCAGCCCCTTTAAAGCATCTCAGAGTGTGGTTTGAAGAGGATTAGTTGCTTTTGAAAAATCTCCTTAATTTTGAAGGTTAGAATGAATTGTCCCATATAGCACAAGTCAGAGAGGCCATCCTGATTCCGGGTCTGGGCCCACTAACCTATGGGAGGTATCAGAGTGACCCAGCATGGCACAGAAACCTCTGTAGTTTTGGAAGGGTTTCATCTTACCTCAATCATAGATTCTTGTATCCAGAGTAGAAAGAAGGGTGCCTGCGGCAAGCCATGACCCAATCTGGAGTCCAGTTAGGTGATGAAAAAGCTACTGGTCTTGAGGTACATCAACAATTCTTACAGGAAAATCTTAATTTGATTTGATTGCCCCAAACGGGCTCCATGATCTGTTGCTGCTATTGCACCTTGCACTGTGAGTTGTACATAGCCTAAGGGAGACTTGCATGCTAAGCCAAAGGTTTGGCTCCTTTACCCTCATGTCCCCACACAACTGTCTCCAGACTGCGTTGAGTTGTCAGACCCATCCAGGAGAACAAGACACCCCCCATGCTCTGATTAGTGTGAATGGGTAAAGCTTAGACGCTTGGACACCTGAAATGTGTTTTGGGTCATAAGTCCTGAACAGAGGGCTAGTTTTGCTTGAAGTTGTGCACCCTTTGTCCCTAATAATGTCTAATGTAATTTGAAACAAGGTGTAATGACATGAATAACAAAAATCCTTGCTTTTTTCATTTGGGCCAGTACCCCAAACTGCTGCTGTGTTCCAGACAGTGGTGTCTGGAGAAGTGCTGTCATTCATATAATTGCTATATGGTACACTCATCTGTAAGCAAGGATCTCAGTCTGGCTTCGGTTCCCTTCTCCTCATTGCAGACTCTTCATCTTTCAGCTTTGCTCTGCTATAAAATGCTGATTTATGGTGCTCTCCATGATAATGGACTCATTATTGCTGAAGCTAAACAGTTAAATACATTCCCTGTGCATAAGATACTTTACACAAACAATGAAGACAGAGGATAATTACCACAGTAAATCAAACCTCATGAATATGGACTGAGATGCGATTTGTTATAAGCAGCAGTCATCTGAAATCAGTGATGTTTTTGCTATCAGATGAGGATCTTGCATTATTTAGTGTGAAACGGAGAGACAGCAACTAACCTTCCTTTTGTAGCAGAAGTTGTTGAGTTTTTATGCCATTTTTAAGCCTGCAGATTCACTTTCATGAGGTTTAGGGCCACCAATAACAGTATCAGTGATGTGTCCAACTATTGCACACTGGCTGCGCTCTGCTTTTCAAGATCCACTGTGAACTGGTAATGCTGACCAGAGATCACGTTTATGTGGAGCAAATTTAAGCCATCACAAATCCAAGACATGCAAGGTTGCACAGTTTCCTTTTTTCAGTTTTGCAGGGCCACTTTTCAGAGCAGATGCATGCTTTGCAAGACTTTCAATTTATAAAGAAATGTCTAAAGTTGCTTTGGAAAGTAAGCAGGCCCTCAAAGTGAAAGGGAAAGCATCTGTTCAAAGGACATTACTCAATATAATAAAACCTGTTTTTCTGACCACAGAGGTTACTTAACAACATGTGTCATGAGGAAATAATTAAAATTGTGAAGTTGACTTCAAAAATAGTGATTTGGTTAGCTGCCAAGCACTCTGCATATGGAAAAGGAGTACTCTATTATTCACTGGTCAGTGCTTGCTAGCCAAATCAATATGCCCAAGAGGGCAGAATACATAGATAAGAGGCTTTCAGAAATGAATGCTGAAGGCCTTATAAAACTTACTGAGAACATCATAGTAACTAATAGCGCTCTCAATTTATATCATTGGATCTTGTCTTGATGAGGTTTATAAAAATAAAAAAGCCTTGCAGCAGGGCCAGGGAAATGATGAGATAAAAACTAAATAAAACCAAATAATCATAGCAGTGCTCAGAGTTGCTGTTTGGTTCAGCATAATTGATTCTGATGCAGATAATGCCCATCCTGTTCCCAAAGGACCCAGTTTAGGCCAAAGAAAAAGAAGCTGAGTGCAAATTATAGATGTCAATTAAGATGAACACTTCAAATGGTTTGGAAACACTTGGATTTCTCTATATCTCTGTATCATCTCCTGCTTCAGTGAGGCACTGTTGAACAAGCACCTGCAATTCTGAAATCAACCACCAAGGACATTTCTGTTTGCCAGAGCTATGCTTTATAGCGGTTTTGATCAAAGTGCGAGATGCTGATTTTGGTTCCCATTCTTAGGGAGGCTGTTTCTACAAATGAAGTTTGTTCAAGTAATCATAGAAGTGAAATCTTACCATGAGAAAGATCAGGCCTCAGGGCTAGGCTGGAGTTTTGTATGCTGTGCATTCAGTTCTTGCAATCTTTTCAGCTTCACTTCACACAGTAATTGTCCAAACTTTCCTCGATTGATTAGTGGCACCTCAAGGTTGATTTCTGTCTGCAGCAGTCCATCTGGCACTAGCCATTAGTGCTTTCTAATACACAGAAAGTAATTCAGTGTTTGACTTTACTAATTAAAGTAGTTTGGGTTGGAGTTTGGGTATTGGGGTTTTTTTCCCTGGATGATTCTTTTTTTTTTTTCTTAACTGACACTAAAGCAAAAAATAACATGCTCTTGAATGGATTATAGCCAAGAACTTGCAAAAATTTTGGCAGAGCTCAAAGGCAAGGATTTTTATGATGAAAACTTCTTGACAAAATACAAGAAATTGTTCTGCAGAGGCCTTTGAAGTGACCCCAGAAAAAACAATGTAAACCTCCTGTCTCCCTGGGAACAATGCGGAGGTCTGAGTTAATTGCCAGCATCTTTAATCTACGTCTCCCTTGTGATTTTTCACTCTGGAGTTTTAGATTGATTCTGATTAGCTTGACTAGAAGACCTGATTCTGTCCCCAATTATGCTACTATAAATCAGATGAGCATCTTTGTTACAACCGATGAAATTATTGTCGCATGAGCAAATCAGGAGGATCAGAACCACAGAATAGAAGACATAAAAAAGAAAAAATCTGATTGTCCACTCTTTCCTGCTCATTTTAGTATGGTGATCAGGGAGTGCCTGACTGTGGACTGCATGAATGGTGTCCAAGCCAAAGATCAATGAAGTCAAAATCTGTCTTTACATTCACCTGAGTGAGCTTTCAGTTAAATCCTTGCAGTGGTGGGAGAGAGGATCAGACACAAGGCTCAGGGCTTTAATACTCAGCTTCATAGGTATTAATGGGAGACAAATGATTGATGCCATCCCTGCCCATGCTGTGTAAGAGGTAAAGGACTGAATGAGCAGGCAAGGGGAATCAGACTTAGCATCATACAGGATCTCTGATGGGTTAGAGGACAGCTCTGTTCTCTGCCCAGAGTCTCAGTCCTTCGAAGGCAAAAATCATTTCCCCATGCTAAGGGGGCAGTATCTCCTTTCCCAGTGGGTCTGCAGCATGTGATCACAGTGAGCAGCACCCTCCAGGACAACCTTGCCAATCATCTTAATTGAATCTTTCAGCTATTTCCCTGCAGCTGCCAATTTTAGTGTGCCATGTATCTTGCACATCTTTTTCATCAGAGCAGAATTAGGAAACGTGTTTCTTGCTGTCTTATCTCTGTTGATAAATAATCGTATGTTGCATTTATTGGAAGCTTTGAACTGGTACATTTGGAGACACTGTTTAATATGTCTGTCTGTGAACAACCGTGGCTTGAACAGAATTTAATTACTGAGAATGGATTTCTGAGATTGGAAAGCATAAGAAAGGTGCTCTAGGTCCTTGGAAGACATCTATAAAGGGCTTGGAGGGCCAAATCCTGGAGCTGCAGTCAACTGCGTTAATCAGATTGGAAACTGAAGAGAGAAGGAAGTCATTTCTGCTTAGCGAAGTAGGTGATACTGCAGTCAGGGTGCCCCAAGGGAGGAACAGTAGGCAAAGCAATGCTGAAAAAAAATATCCTTGTTCTTGGGAGAATAGCGAGAGTTGCTAGCTTTCCCTCTGAGTTCATCTGGTCTGAGAATAAGTGTGTAGGATCAAATTGTGCATTGCAGCAGTGAACTTTGCACCAGTGCAGGTGGCTTTGACTTGGTTCCAAAAATAGTTAAAGAGTTTAGTTCATGGTGTATAGACCAGCTGTTGGCAAATTCAAATGGTCTGGTTCCCATTTACACCAAGGCCTTGCTGGGGATATGCAATGAGATCTTGGAGTAGGTAAAAATGTACTCATAAAATCATTCAGAGCACTTTAAAGGACAGCAGGAAAGAAGTCCACAGCATGGCAAGAATCAGGCTGTAAAAATCATAGACGCTGTTCCTGTCCAGACAGGTGGCTATGCATGTGTATTCTCCTGCATTTCTCCACAGCTATTTGATTAAAAAAAGAAGACAGATGTGAGCGCGCTCTCTTACAGGATTGCTAGTACTCTCTAATCCTCAGCAGTTCAGGAATCCTTCCCCTAGGTTCTGCTGCATTTATTCTGGGTGATGAGTCCAAGAATGAATCCACAAAGATGTGAAACAGGAGAACAAAAGCCCAGCGGTCTGTTTATCCCTCCTGTATCCCTTTGGTTCACAAGTGAGTAGTAAATAATGCAAATTCTAATTACATCTTAAATATTCTGAGAGCCGGATGAGCATTTTCAGCCCTCTGGAGGAGAAATGTGGTGTGTTGATTGATTCTTGCTGAAAATGCTGTCTAGCATGCAAGAAAAATACCTCTATAAATGTTGGTTGGCCCTCACTCTTGTCTCAGCAGCTGTTTCCCAGGTGGGAAGCTGGCAGCGCCTACAGAAGCCCAACAGCAGCCCCCAGGTAACTCCTTTTGTAGACACGCCTCTGAGTTTAATCGTTCTAATACATTGAATTTGAGGATTGCCAGCAAAATGCAAATTTGGTGAAGAGGTGTATTCAATATGTTTGGAGTCCCTGGGCTCATTTTTCATCCCCAAGTGTAAATGGATGGAGCACCTGCTGTGCCAGCTGTGGCAGCCTGACTCCAAAATGTCCATCCAAATAGAGGAGAAGGAAGGGAGAGGACTTTGAACAACACAAAGAAGACTATTTCTTAGGTAGTTGGCAGTGATTTGGTTTAGCCTTGTGTCACGTCCCGACTTGATCCCTCCAGTTTCCCCATGAACCTCCACAGGCATTGAATGCAAGAGATGATCGGCTGCTGTGCACAGCCAACACAGGCAAGGAATGCCACCGAAAAGAACTTTGCTCTCTATAAATGTTTCAGCTGTGTTAAAGGAAAGGCAGAAAAGGGCAGCTTGAGTTTGATTGCTTGTCCATTTCGTACCGCTGAACAGACTGATTACTGCCTGTGTCTGCCCAGACAGCTTAACCCCTTCTCAGACTCCAGGGTGAATAACAGCACTTGCATCCACACAAAAAAATGTGTCTGTTGTGGAAAACTTTCTACCACAGATTGATCTCTGGCGTTCGTGTTCACCAAAAGCATTCTTTTTGGTTTTGTTAAACCCATGCTGCTGGAAGCATAGCATTGCTCTCTGATACCTGTACACCACTAACCAGCAGCGAGGATGTGATATAAAAGTATCCAATGCATGTAATAAGGAACGGGTGAGGTGGGTGCAGTTTGTGTAAATGCAGCCAGCATGTCATCAGACCTGATTGCTCAAAGTCTTTAGCAATGCTGACAGAGTCAAACAGCTGCAGAGACATTTTTTACCTGCTCCTTGGCAGATCATGTTTATTGGTTTTAGCATGGAGCTGTATTCACTGGCTTCTTCTCACTCAGCTGCGTGGTGGGTGTTAAGTTACGCGTGCTTCAACACTGGAAGTGGGTTTGAAAACTTGCTGGTGAGACATCACCACATTTGACTTTAGGATGAGAGGAATCAAGAGTAGGTAGTGTTTCTCTTCCAGCACACATGAGCTAATGCAAGGTGCTCTGACAGTCTCAGGGAAACTGAGAGTACTGATAGTTGTGTGTACAGCAATGCTCTCCCCCTTGCAGATGTGGTCGTATACCAAAGATCCATATCTAGGAGCTTCTTCTGGCTCCTTAAGTAAAAAAAAAAAACAGGAGAAAAGTGGCTAGGATTCATGTCTGACTTCCCTGCAAGTATTTTGCCCTGATGCTCCAAGTGTGACAAGAACATTGTTTTATTCACTGCCTCAACAGCAAGTGCTTTATGGATCAGCTTTCCTGTACGCATCATACAGAAAGTCCCCTACACCAATGAGGCTTGATCCTTTTCTTGTTCACAGCAAGCTAATTCACAGTTCCTTCACTGCAAACATGGTTTAAATCAGGAAGGATGCCACTGAAATTGGAGACAGGCAGCAATTCTGGGTTTATGCTAGGACCAGCAAGGTTCACATTAGGTGTAGTGAACAGGGTACATCACTGCAAGTAAATTCAGACAGGAGCTTTGATTTTGATGGAAATTGTGCTGGAATTTCAGGTCTAGGACTAGCAGCAAGATAGAACTAGAAGTTTGGTATGTTTTATATAAATAAAAAAGTGTAAATTACATGGCAGAATTTGCTTTGCTCTGCACACAGCCTGTGTGGTGTTAATTAAATCCTCAGCTTCTTTTTTAGTGGAAGGAAGACTGAGAAAACGAGTATGAAATCAATTTTACATTTAATTAAAGTAACTCTTTTCCATTCAGATGCTTTCCCACTATGATATTGGTGATGCAGTTGTAACGGTGAGCCAGTAGGAATCACAAAGAAATTGGTTTTACAGAAACAAAATTGACTTAAAAACTTAGGAATTTTATGGGTAGTATTACAAAACCAGGAGCCTAAGGTAAAAGCCCAGATCTCTGCACAGAGAGGCCTTTGCTTTGTTTATAATCCCTCCTCAGAAATTCTTTGCACTGGCTCAGAACCAGTGTTTCAGATGTTTTATTGTAATATTTTATCACTTTAATTGTACCAGATTCCTGTAGAAACCTCAGGCCAGTCCTTTGGTCACACATTGCTGCTATTCTAAGCCAACTGGGAAGAGAAGTGCAGCAGGTCTGGATGGATCCTGAGAGATGCTGTGGCGTGATGAGTACCAGGCACTATCAGAAAATTGATGTTTACTAACTTTTTGGTTGACTTTTGTTCTTATGCTTTCTTTCTCTGTCTTCCTGTAGGTTATAACCCTGGAAGGATGGGTTGACATCATGTATTATGTGATGGATGCACATTCTTTTTACAATTTTATATATTTTATATTGCTTATAATAGTAAGTATGAACTGTGAGATGCTCCCATTCCTTGTCCTTGTGGGGTAAAGTTTTTCCCTGGGCTTTTCACAGAGAAGAGCCAGCTAGGATTCAGAGTGGAAGACTTTCCTTCCAACATAAAGTGTAATCATTCGGGTTGTGATTAGTGCTGCGGGGACAGGTTATTGGCTACAATAGCCCTTTTTAGTGTCACATGTGATGCATAGTCACAGCTTGTCAAGCCATATGGTCTTCCCTCCCCCTTACTCTCCCAGTCTTGGTCTTGTCACCTTGATGTGTCCTAACTATTGTGCCTTGGCCAAGCAACTGCTAATCAAAACAAAAAGCGGAGAGGCTGTAGCTTTTCTTCTTTTAGCCACCTCAGTCTGCCAGAGGACACCTCATTTCAATGAAGGGCCCTCAAACTGTTGAACTTCACCTGAGCCCTTTAAATAACCATAATAATGGCAGTGCCGCTTTCTGAGGTCTTATGGTGCTGTCATTCCTAAAAACAAAGTATTACTCACTGGAGGTTGCCTTCAGAAGCTGCCATTCCCTGTTAGCAAGGTTCTTTTTTTACAATGGGCACAACCTTCTCCAGTGGTCTACATCTGTGGAAAAGTTAAAGCATTTAAGTCAGGAGGAGAGCAGAGGGAAAAGTACCAAGTAGATTTCAGGCAGGACATGGGACAGAGGCACTTTGAGGTGCTTTTGTGGCTGGATATTCTTTATATATAACCCCATTCTCGTCAGTGTGGTTTTGAAGGCCTTGGGAAGTCAAACCACCAGAGCTCCCACCACCAGAGGGAAAGGCATGGGTCAGAGCAGTGTGAGAGTTTCCCAGTAATGAACAGCATTCTGAAGCCAGTGATTTTTGAGCCTTTAGCAATGGGCCATGCATAGTAGAGATTTACGCTCCACTCTTTTGAGCCCTTCTCTACATATGGATCCTTGCAGAAAAGCCAGAAGGTGACTAATCTCCAAGTCACTTGGAGCTGGGAATGGCACCCTTGCTGCTTCTCAAACAGTATCCAAGCTGATATTACAAACTGGAGAATAGCACTGCAAAACATCTCCCAATGGCTTCCCCTGAGGATTCACCAGACAATGGTCCAGATTAAATCCATACGTTTCCTACTGAGCGCAGCACAGAGGTTTGGCCATGTAGACAGTGGCACTTTCTTGACGTCAGTCCCTTTCACGCCTAAGGGCACTGATTCTCTGATGGGAATATTTGACATTTTCCTTTGGCTGATTTATGAACCCAAGTGGTGAAAAACCAGTTTATGGACTCAACAGCTGAGGCAAGGATGTAGCCTTAGGTCACTTCACATTCTTGTCCTTGGGACTTCATTTTGAAAACCTGGTATCACCCCAGAACACATCAACTCAACCAGACAATAAATCAGGCCTTTCTAGAAACGCTGAGTCTCCTGAAGATGCATTTCTCTGTGTCAGAGGGATACAAGAGTAGAAGGTCACTGATGCATGGACCCTGACTGTCCTCCTCAAAATGAGGGCATACATTTGCCAGGGTGTGAAGTGATAGAGGAAGAGAAGAGGCAGTTTCAGTACAGCACAAATTGGACTTCAGACCATCTTTCCTTGCAGGTTGGCTGGGTGTTTTCTAGTGATCTGTTTTGTGGTGGTAACCGATTGCACTGTGTTTCATACACCCTATGTTAGTAGCAAATGTCATCACTGTTGAGGGGAGGAAAGTGGTGAAGGCTATTGTTAACAGCTTTCTCTGCCATTGCCAAAATAATTTAACATGGCTTAGGAGCAAATTTAGCAGCCTAGGCACATGTTGACATAACATTTGGTGAGCAGACCCTGAGATTTGGCATGTTTGGAAATCTCAGGATTTCTTAAGAACCACACTTTAAGTCCAGACAGCATGTGGTGGCGAAGAACGTGTCTTGCTTTGTAAAGTTCCTGCTAATTTGCTAATTCCTTTCCCTGTGTTTTCTCCAGGTTGGTTCCTTCTTCATGATTAACTTGTGCCTGGTTGTGATAGCAACACAGTTTTCTGAAACAAAGCAGCGGGAGAACCAGCTGATGCAGGAGCAGCGGGCCCGTTATCTCTCCAACGACAGCACAATTGCCAGCTTCTCGGAGCCAGGTAGCTGCTACGAGGAGCTGCTCAAGTACATCTGCCACATCTTCAGGAAGGTGAAAAGGCGGACAATACGCCTGTACAATAACTGGCAGAGTAAGCGCCGGAAAAAAGTTAACCCAAACAGCACCACAAATGGACAAAGCCACCGTGGCAAAAAGCGCATCACGTCCATACACCACCTCATCCACCATCACCATCACCACCACCACCACCACTATCACATCAGCAATGGGAGCCCTCGGGGGCCATGCTCCAACCCTGAGATCTGCGACCTGGAACTCAAGGTCATGAAACCTGGAGGCCAATTGATGCTTCCTCCTCCATCACCCAACTTGCAGACCCCTGCTCCTCCTCCAGATTCAGAGTCTGTGCACAGCATTTACCACGCAGACTGTCATGTCGAAGGACCACAGGTGAACTGTAAGTCTTCCAATGCCCCTGCAAGCATTAAACTGACTGCCGGACTCTCCAACCATGGCAACATGAACTATCCTACCATCCTGCCTTCTCCAACTAGCAAGGCCAGTTCTGTTCCAGTTCCCAAAGGAAAGAAGAATGGCAATTCACCTGTGGCCGTGGTTAATAGCCCTGTGAATTTGGGCACGGATTCTTATGGGAAGCTGCAGCAACTGGTAGGAGAACATGGTAAGGACAAACAAGCTGCTTTCTTTTGCTTAGGAAAACTGGGCAAAGGGCAAATTGCTCAAGAGTGAAGGTGTTAATGACAGCCATGTAGGGTGCTGAAAACGGAGGCTGTTTTGTGAATGCTATTTGAACTGAGCGCTGAAGCCAGAAGTAGGACAGGTTGAGGGACTGAGAGCTCTGTTCCTTCTACCCTTGTATTTGCAGTCATTGGGTAAATCAAGATACAGGATGGTCCGGGCAGTGAGTTCAGGCCACCGCTGGAGGCCTCTCTCCCATGGTTACAAAGCATGTGTTTTTGAGCTCCTTTCATGTGCTTAGTGATATCCTGGAGATTCTCCTTCTGTTCCTACCCAAGAACAGATCTATGCAGCCCATGGAATTACCTCTCTGGTGAATGACGGACCTGCCTGCTGCAGCCCTGCACCAGAGAAGCCCCAGATGCTGGGAGATGGTACCTTGAAAGGGAAGAGCAGGTGGAAGCTGGTGGAGAAGCATAAGGTATAGGAAACATAGGAAGTTTAAAACAGGGAGTCACCGAAAGAACTCAAAACAGATACTTCTAGAAACCCCTACCTCTGCTCTGATGGGCCCCTGAGCCTCTGAATTTCTTTCTGGTAAGAAGGGGCAGAAGGTTTGGAGGAAGGCCCACGGCCACTGCAGGGTCTTGCTCTGTGCTAGTCCTCAGAGGATGCATGTAAGGGCAGGAATGTAGCAGAGCTGCAGGTCTCAGGCTTTCTCTCTTATCATTCCCCATGTGCAGAAGAAATGTAGGACTAAGTGTTACTGCATATTTGGAGCTCCATTCAGTCTGAATTTATGAGGGACATCTTGGGGACTCTTTTGTACCTCTGTCCTATCCCTACCTGTACGGACTGCAGCCACGCCAGCACTGCTAGTTAGTGTAGTGTTATCTCCCTTCACATATAAATCACCCACTGCTGGAGTAGGGATTACATGCAACTCTTAGTTTCTACTTTGCAAAATGTTTCCAGTCCTCATGGCTGGAGCTAAAGGCTGAAAAATAGAGTCCTAAGCCCTCAAACAGTAAAAAGTAAAAAAGATCTAGCTTCTATTCTTTAATCTCTTTAAACCAAACTCATCATTTGTTTTTTTCAATGCCTGTGTTTTCCAAAATTGTTTATCTGCGTGTGCATGGACACAAATATTTATCCTAGTGACGTATGTACTGAAAAAATACCAAGCCTAGCTTAGGGGGGGTCACAGTAAAGGTTGCTTGCCAAATAGGTTGGGTGGCTTGTCTTTGTTAATATGTTTTTTTCTAAGTGACCATACAAAAGGGTAAAGTGGATTGTTTACAGAAATTGCCTTCAGCGGACATTTCTGTACACTTGGGAGCTTAGCAGGAGGGCAGAAGGGGGCAAAGTTAGTTGCAACGTTCTTCCATTGTTAAGCAAGGGCTTTATATGAATCACTGGTTCATCTTTAACTATGCCAGTCAATGAAGGTTATTATGAGAATGTGTATTTACCTTGAGATAAAAGCCCAGGCTCTGCAGAAGTCTGGAACTGGGAAAGCAAGGATGAGCAGAAGAGCTGTTGCATGGAAGGCAGTGTTCAAGTCAGAGATTTGGTTCTTCATGCTTGCAGGGGGATCTGCTGCTGGGGTCCTCTTCAGAAGAAGAAAGCCACAGATCTCAGTCCCAACTGTGACATCCAAGGGCCACTTCAATGACTGAGGAGATTTTCACATAGCCTGTGGTGGTTCTTTGAAAGGTGGAGGTTAGATGGAGTTGCTATTAATAATGCAATTATAGTATCCTCTTTTTACAGAGGCATTTCAACCCAGAGGATGCCAAAATGCTTTAAACAAATCTCCTGAAATTGTTTCATCTCTTTCAGAAGCGTGGTCATATCTAGGGAAAGGGGTGGATGCCACAGCTCTTACCTGGTGAGCGGCAGCTTATCTGGCACCCTGAGGAGCACAGGGACTGGGAAGCAAAGCAAGTCAGCCGGGTCCATCTGGAGACCCTGTCACGCAATGTGTCAGTGCCCAGCTCTTCCCCTCCATGGCTCTGGCTCTTTCCAGGCCCCCCTTCCCACTCCTGCTGCAGCCCCTCCTGCTACACCAACAAGGCTGAGTCAGATTCACTTCTGCAACGCAGCCATCTTCATACAGCAGAGATGATGGATGTGTCTTCCAGGCTTCAGGAGGGTTTTTAAGTGCCAAATAAGCTAGCTCCTGAGGCTGTAGTTCTGTCAGGCACAGCTCCCAAATCATGTTTCTCCCTCCCAGCCTAAACTTAGCAAAAGAGCCATCTTAAGTCCCTACCCTGTGCTCGGCGGGGAAGGTGAGGTGGGCTCACAAGCTCACCCAACCCTCCTGGCCTCAGCCTCTTTGGGCAAACAAAGAGCTGTTTCACTTAATTCTCTCTCCACTCTTACAAGTCAACAAGCAGAGTCTGTTCACTGCAAGACTTGTGCAAGGAGAGCACACAAGTGATAATTGGGAGCATTAAGGAGGCATTAGCAGCCAGGGCACTCACAGCCCCAGCTGGAAGCAAGGTTGGTGTCTGCTGGGAAAGATGCAATTGTGGGAGAGAGTATTCTCTTCCCTTCTTTTGTTGTGGAATTGAACAGCATAAAGTACAGCCTGTTCCTCCGTGTTCTCGTGCCCTGCAATGCTGTGAGGTTATTTTAGCAGGCAGCCAAGGAGACTCTGGTATTTTGAAGACATCTGCGGCGCCAGTGTTTTTCATATAATTTTTAACACTTTGATAGCATTAAAAGACGTCTGGGAAGCCCACTACCTCTGCTATACGTGCTACTGTGGCTGTGCTGCAGTCTTTCCTTGTCAGATTGGTCCTGATCAGAAATGCCATGCTAATATGCAGTGCTGCACTGGTGCTGCTTGCAGGTTGAGTAAGGGGGCAAATATTTCTGATCCTACTGGTGTATTTGATATAATGAACAAGGAGGCTGCAAGGCTATTTTGAAGGTCAGTGATATCTGAGTGACATTCAGGCAAGTAAAGTATATTTTGACTCTTGTCACAGCCTGGTTTTCAAGCTAATGGGGTGCTTTTATTTTGTTTGGTGCTGCCTTCTCTTTAAAGACGTCCTCAGCCAGGAGTGCCTGAAATCAGCAGCATTACTGCTGGGTGAGCTCCAAGCTCCTGGGCCCAGAGCCAGGGGCATCCACTGCATTTTGCTTTGTCTCCCCAAAACCGACCCAAGTATCCCCATCCAACCTCCAGACAGGGGCATGTTACAGGAGAAAACTGTCCCCACACCTTATTTCCCTGAATCTCAAGAAAAGCTTTCATTGATGCTTGAATGGCATTTTGTAAGAAGGATCCCATGCCTGCAGTGTTGCATTCATGTTGGGGTGGGGGGGTGTCTGCCATTAATATCTGGTTCCTAAATATGAGGAAACTAGGAATTTGGTTCCTAAAGATGAGGAGATAAAGTCTGGTTCCTGTTGCACCTGAATCATCCTTGTTACACTTGTCCATATCATCTCCGTACCCGGGCTCTGAGAGGGCAGTCAGCATTTCTCCTCACACCACAAAACATGTGGCGATGTGTTTGATTTTAAAACACCCTGAACACTCAGTCCTGTGCCTCAAGCAAAGACTTCACCTGAGCTTTATTAAAGGCTGAAGGAGGGATGAAGGAGACTGAAGGGACTACGTGACTCTTCAAGCTGTGATCCGTGGTCTGTAGCCACCTTTGGTCCATTTCTCCCTCTCCCTCCTCATTATTAGCTAAATGGAAGCGCTATCTAAATTGGGTTCAACAGCTTGATAGCGCTCAGATCACCGCTAATGATGTTAGCCTGGTCAGATATAATCAAAAATAATTGAAAGTGAGAGATGTGCCAGTCAGTCTTCTCGCAGCAGCAGAACACAAAATGTCTGCCACGCTCTGTGGAGAGAGGCCTCTCCATGGAGGGGGCTAGAGGGTGGGTGTCGGGACTTGGGGAGAGGGGAACAGAGGGAAAAATGACATAAAGCAAGAGCCTCTTGGTAAGATGTATGGCTAGAAGGCTGTATTAAGGTATTACATTTATTTGAGGATGCAGCAGAAGCTGCTCTGCCCTGGACAGGCCCAGTGCCGCCTGAGCGGGGACACGAGGCTGTCCGCCATGTTGAGGGTGTGAGGTGGCTCATGGCGTGCGTCTCCCCTTGCAGGTCTGCGGCGGACGCCCAGCCGGCTCTCGGGGCTGAGCGCGGCCTGCCCGCTGTCCAGCCCGCCGGGCAGCACGTTGATCTGCGAGCTGCAGGACTGTCCCTTCTGCGCCAGCCTCCTGGAGGACCCCGAGTTCGCCTTCAGCGAGTCCGACAGCTGCGAATCCGACAGCAATGGCGTCTACGAGTTCACCCAGGACCTGCGGCACGGCGACCACAGAGACCAGCTCCAGCAGCAGCGGGGCAGGAGGAGGAGGAAGAAGAAAAAACCCAAGGAGAGGAACAAGGTCACCCGCCTGTGGAAGGCTTTCGGCAGCAAGCTGAAGAGGATCGTGGAGAGCAAGTACTTCAACCGGGGGATTATGATAGCCATTCTTATCAACACGCTGAGCATGGGCATCGAGTACCACGAGCAGGTGAGTGCGGGACTGAGGGTCTGTGGTTTCAGGTGTTCATGGCGTGGTGGCTTGCGCAGTAGCTTGGGGTGACTCTGTCGAAGCCCTGCCAGAGGAGGAGCAAGCAGGTTTTGTGCAAGTTGGAAACACCAAATGGGGCTGAGGGCCTGATCCTGCGGACGTGTGATGAGCAGGAGCATCCTTCTGTGCATGAAAAGCCTGGAAGGTGGCTGGCAGCGCTGCTGAGGCGTGGAGAGTGTAAATGTGTGTGTTAGGATGCGGCAGCTCAGAGCCTGACTGCCTAAGTTGTTTGCTGTGAGTTATTCATATAAGCATGAATTGTTCTGATGGAAATACCCCTTTGGTCTGATGGTGGTGGTGCACAGTGGACCTTGTAGTGCAAATAACCCACGCAGAAGTTTCTTCTTTGATCCTGGACCTTTAAATAAAGACTTAAACTGTCAGGCAATGCTAAAAGCGACAAAGAAAAAAAAAGTTTTTTTTCTTCCTGAAGTCTCCAAACCCTTTAATTTGATCTCATAGGGTGCAAGTAGGTCTTTCTTTTAAGTGTTTGGAGGGAGGAATGAGAAATCATGCTGTTCCCAGTATTAGTCTGAACACAGTGATGGCAGAAAGCAGTGCTGGCAGCTGAGGACAGCTTGTCCTTGTTGGCTGATGGGAGCTTGAGGGGCTGTGCAATGGGAGAGGGAGGCGAGTCATCTGAGTATCTCCAGTTGGTCATTCTGGAGAAAGCTACACTTTTCTGGGCTTTTGTTTCTCGGGGAAACTGGTTACTTTCAACTATTTTCTCAAGATGTGCTCTGGAATTTCTCATGCCGCCTCTGTATCAGGTGCCGAAAGTACATCCCAGTGAGGCCAGGAAATCCTCATACTGATCTTCTGTGAGGTGGATAGTCAAAGGTTCATCCAGTGCTCCCCAAAATCTCCACTGCAGGATCAGGACCAGATCAAGGTTATTTATAAAGGTATTCCTCCTCTCTGCCTTGGTCGGTTTGCTCAGGAGTGAGGAGGAAAGGCAGAGAGAGTAGCACAGTACATCCAAAGGCAGGACAACAGACCCTGCATTTTCTTCTCCATCATTTCCCAGGAATAAGTCTCGCTTGAGACCATGGTAAACAATCCTCTAGAGTGCTGCTACTTTATTTTCTCTCCACTTGTGTACTTTAAACCTGCATATTCTATGCTATCTGAGACATATTTTCTTTCAGAAAAGTAAGTACTCAGCTAAAACACATGAACCTCAGCTGTGCAACAATAAATTAGTTCACACTTATAGCAGAAAGCGTCCAAACCCAACAAAGAAATAGCTGTCGCTGTCAGCTTTCTGTCTGGTTAGTTGTTCCACAACAAGTTTTAAAATTAGGAAATACACCTTGTCAGTAGCCTTTGAATAGACCATTCATTCTTCACAGCGGCTGCATTTCTGCATGGATACTCTTTTGTCAGGCGGATACAGCTTTGTCAGTCCTTGGATATTGCCATGATGGGTGCTGGGGGAAAACCTTAGGCAGGCTGCAGTGAGAAAGCCCAGGGATCGTATGGAGTCTGTCCACAATCACTCGTATAAAGGTAAATTGTGATAATTACATCCTTGCTGCTAACAAAGGAAAACTGTAGCCGGCAGGTTTATATTGGATTTTACCTTGTAAAAGATTTGCTTTAAACCGTCTCAAAGCCAATGGCAATAAAGATTCTGAAGCTTTTGGCTACGGAGCATCAGACTCCCGCCAGCTTTGCTCACAGGCACTGCCCAGCGTGGGCCCAATAAAAAGGGAGGAATTTTGAAGTGAAACCTGTAAAAGTTCCTCCACGTGCCTGACTGCAAAGTGTCTCTGGTACACAGCGGGGATAATGAGCCATGGAGCTGTTAGAGCCCATAGGATCATAGAATCATAGAATGGTTTGGGTTGGAAGGGACCTTAAAGATCATTTAGTTCCAACCCCCCTGCCATGGGCAGGGACACCTTCCACTAGACCAGGTTTCTCAAAGCCCCATCCAACCTGGCCTTGAACACTGCCAGGGATGGGGCATCCACAACCTCTCTGGGCAACCCATGACAGTGCCTCACCACCCTCACAGTGAAGAACTTCTTCCTTACATCTAACCTAAATCTACCCTCTTTCAGTTTAAAGCCATTACCCCTTGTCCTATCACTACATGCCCTTGTAAAAAGTCCCTCTCCAGCTTTCTTGTAGGCCCCCTTTAGGTACTGGAAGGCTCCTCTAAGGTTTCCCCACAGCCTTCTCTTCTCCAGGCTGAACAACCCCAACTCTCTCGGCCTGGCTTCATAGGAGAGGTGCTCCAGCCCTCTGATCATCTTCGTGACCCTCCTCTGGACTCAATCCAACAGGTCCATGTCCTTCTTATGTTGGGCGCCCCAGAGCTGAATGCAGTACTCAAAGTGGGATCGCATGAGAGCAGAGTAGAAGGGGGAGAATCCCCTCCCTCGACCTATTAGTCACGCTTCTTTTGATGCAGCCCAGGATACAGTTGGCTTTCTGGGCTGCAAATTCACAGCTTCGAAACACCTCGCCCAAACACTCTCCTATCAACAGAGTGACCTCCAGGGCATCACCGGAGGCTGAGGCGCCATCCGAAAGCAATAGAAAATGGCTGTAGGCTCCGAGACTGTTTGGCATGAAAGTCTGGGGCTTCTGTGAGCAAAGCAGGGTGATTTCAGAACCTGCAGCCCTCCTTGTGTGAGAATTGGCTGCAAGACTCAGGGTAGGGGGCTGGCTTTGTGTGGAGATAAGAAGGAGATGCCTGAGTGAAGCTGTCAGGAACACACAGCATGGTGCTGGGACGGAGGGGAGGTTAGAATGGCTCATTTTGGGGTATGCCATGATCCTTGCCAGGAAAAACAGTTTAATCACAGCTTTCTGGTTACTGAGTGACGGATGCTGCCCAGGCACTCTGCACCTCTGCTCGGAGCAAGTATTACAAGGCGAGAAGGTGTGAGCCTTCCCCAGGCTGTTAAGCAGGCACGGGTGTTGCCATCATCTCCTTCTCCATCCTCCCAAGGGCAAAGCTGGAGGCCATGCCCCAAGTCATAAGGATTTAGGAGCTGCCTACAAGGATAGCTACTCTGTTGCTCTCCTCTGATTTCCTTGCTCCCACTGAGCTGTTCAGTGTTACTCAGAGAGCTGGGTTCAGGGGCTCCCATTGAGGAGGCCTCCTGTGCCTGCTGACAGCAGCATGGGCAGGGTATTCCTGGGCCCTGAAGCACTGCAAAACATCACCTACCATGGAGACATTTGCTCTGGTTGGAACAGCTTAAGCAGGTTCCCTGGTCTCAACTCTTGCCCCTTGTTTTCAGCCATTGACTGGTTTTAGCAAACTGGGCTGCAATCAGTGCAGCAGCCACAGGGAAGCCCTCCACAAACCTCAATGTTTGTAAGGAAATGCCCAGTCCCTTTTATAAAAAATTTTTAATGGCTGCTTGCTTTTCTTTTCTGGCTTCTCAGACTTAATAGTCATCAGTGGCTTTGCAAAAAGATGGGCACACCATATACATTTTTATTTCAGAGTGCTATTCAAAGCCAAGGCATCAATCCTCTGTGTGTGTGGGAGGGGTGCAGGGTACTGAACAACATATGGCGTGGAAGATAGAGCAGTACTAGTCCTTGGTGTGTTATCTCACCTTTCATCCCGGGACATAGCAGCAATCTGCAGAGAAGTCTCACGGAGCCCTCTTGAGGCAATCGAGCATTATTGTCCATATCTTCTGGATGAGGAAATCAAGGTTGCAAAGTGTGAGGCTGGAGGCAAAACCCGGTGAGCTTTACTGCTGGCCCTTATCGTAGATGCAGGGCATGGGGGCATGTGTGCCGCAGAGGCAATTTGGTAGCACCCTTTGACAAGTCAAGAAGGTGATCTGCTTGTACTGCCAGAGTCCTGGATGCTACCTCCAGATGAATGAGAGAGACCCGTCTGTATTCAAATTCCCTCAAGACTTCAATATCTGTTTTTAGGGGAATTTGAAGCTCACAGCAGCCTGCTCACGTGGTTACTCTGGCTGCTCTTGGCTAACATAGCTGGCACAACCCCATTTAATGCATGTAGCCCACACAATACCCTTTTAGGCAAGGATCCTGTCCTGTGGCTAAGGGCACGACCACTGTAGCAGCTAGCTGACTCATTGGAAAGGTGAGGAGATGCTAGAACAGCTTTGCACAGAGCTGTCCTTTAGCAGTCCTGCTCTTCTCAGAGGCAGATTGAAGATTTCATGGCAGCACAGCCAGTTTGCGGTAGGAGATCTGGGTAGCAGGAGGCAGCTGATAATGGGAAGCAAGTTTCTTTGGGACTTCAGTCATTAGCGGCAATCAGATCCTCCCGCACAGCGCATCCGCAGGGTTAACAGCCAGCTCTGTCTCCCAACTGCCACGTTGTATGTGGCTGGTAATTAGGAGGTTACAGGGTGCCGTTAGTTAGCAGCAGCACAACTTGTATTTCAAAGGTTAATTGGCTGGTTTGAAGTTCCTCTTTTTTTTTTCCTCCTCCTCCTCTCATGCTTTATTTATTTATTTGTCTATCTCCAGCACGCATAAGCACTCCCACAGATGAGGAAAGCCAAGTACAAAGAAGGAGGCAATCCTTGCATTAATCTTCCAGGCAATTTCAATACACTGGATCATTTTGTTATGCATTCACTGGAGCTGACAATTCTCCAGAGTATCTGAGAACGTGCCATGGCACTGCAGCAACCAAGCAGGAGCAGTGCACTCCAAAAGCATGACCTCTGCCATGCCTTTGGGGCAGTGGGGAGAGATGCCTGGCACAGGCAGGTCCTGTTCCAGGAGCTGTGTTTCCAAGTGCCTCTCTGCCACTGAAAGTTGATACCTTTTCATCCCAGAGTCAGCTTCTGTGTGTCTTCCACTGACTGGTCTGAAGAAATAATTGCTACTTCTTCAGTCTGCTTTGATTCCCAGCTCCCCAGTTGCCCAGTAGAAGGACGGAGTCCTGTTCATTTGTCCAAGAGAGATGCTGGTGTTATCTCTGCAGAAGGGTGAGCTCCAAATTCATCCATGAGGACCTGTAGTTTAAGTTGTGAGGAAAGACCCCCACTGGGCTTCCCAGAGGAATTTGCAGAAGTAGCTGTTGATACTTGTAATGATTCCACATAAAAGGCTCAATTTACATCAAATGGCACTAGAAATGCTATTTTATATTCACTTCGCAGAAGAGAAGTACAAATTAGTATTTGTTCCAAGCTATTGCTGTTCAAAGAGCTTTTAATTGCTTTTCTGACCCCTCATCCATGGCATGTTTCGTTCAGAGCAGCTGTCTTCGGAATAGGTTGGAGCTGACCTTGGTGGGCACCCAGTGGTCCATTGCTTATCAGTGTAAGAGGAGTACTGGGTTTGAGTGGCACATTTTATTATTCTGGAGTAAAAGTAATTCTGTGTGATTTAAGGTAGCAACTAGCTTCTCTAGTGATGTTCTATTTTAGCATTTGTCAATTTTGGCTTGAAAAATTGGTTTGGCCTGGAAAGCTCAGCACTTACTCAGAAAGCAGAGGAGAATCTTTCAGCAGTGTTTGAAGCAAATTGCTTAAATTCCTTTTGAGTTGTGAGTCAATAAAATATTATCCTGATCTGAGATTCTCACTTTCAGCTAGCAAAACCTGTAAACTCTTCCAACTTTTTGTGCGATCCAATTTTAAGAACTCACACACTGGCTGGACTTGAAGCAAACAGATTCCCCCAGCCCAGCCTGGGATGTGAAAATTCAGCCCAACGTGTTTGTGCTTATTGTATAAATGATGTGGGACTCGTTCTGCCCTTAGTAGTCCTTTGTTTCATGTGTTTGGGCTCTGTCAGCTGCATACCAAGCTGTCCCTTCCCTGGTCCCCGTCCAAGGTCCCAGCAGTAAGTGGACAGCTTTCCCCAAGCATTGGTTTGGTAGGGAAGTTGCACTGGTCAAGAACACAAACTGGGTCTCCTGAGCAGAGCAACAGAAATTTGGCTCATTCAACAACTTGTGATAACCTGAATCCTGTATCTACCTCTTGGGAGGGAAGAGAAGGGCTTTGTCTGGCAACCTTGGGGAAGAGAGGGGTGTTTCCCATCCTCTTTTGTGCCCCAAGATTATACCACCTTTTCAGTGCTCTCCACACCACCTTTATCCAGGCCCCCTTTTCTGCAGACAGCCACTCTGTCAGGACATTAACGAACCTGGTAATAGTTTTAGGATCCCCTCTGCACAGTTCAGGCTGCAAGGCTTCTGATCAGAGCCAGCAGCAGCTCATAACATGAGCATTTACACCTGGCAAGGTGTCATTCTCTTGTTAGAGGGAATCAAGGATCAGAGGCAAGATAGGATGAACTGATGGCAAATGTTTGCAGTTAAAAGCCAGGTGTCCCAGCTCAGGGCTACATCACTGTCTGCTGGACCTTAACAGCTGTCATGGCAAAGGGTATAAATCACGTCCTTCCACGGGGAGCCCACTGCGAGTAGTGTTCACGGGGCCTTGTCTCTGTCTTACTCTCTTCTGTAATTTCACTGACTCCTCCACTGCTCTGTTTTCCTTCTGTTGGATTGTATGTTCTTGGTATATTTTTTTTTACTATATAAGGGAAAGCATACTAGAGATCCTTCCATTCCTCTGCCTCCTACCAGACAGGAACAGCACCTCTCCAATGTAGAAACTGAGTGTAATAACTCATTCGAGTGCTGACATACTGAGCAGTCAGGGGAGAGTCAGGAGAACAACAGAGCTAGTCATGGCGAGGGGAATTTGCAGTCTGATCTGGTTCCTATAGATGTGCTCATTAGCCTAGGGAATAATATTAGGATATTCCCTGTGGAACTGTAGGCACGTTTTACCACCACCAATGATTCGGTTCCTTCCCCTCACTTACGCCATTAGTTGTTCTCTGTGGTGAGGGATTGGCCATATATATCACATCTGCTCTCTGCCAAGATGACAGACTTCTTAAGCAGGTGATAGTAACATGCTTCCCAGCATAAGCTGTTGCATGGAGACTGGAGATCTGCACAGCACCAGTAACAGACCCACGCCATGTAGCCACAGTGTGCAGGACCCACCAGATGCGTTTTTTCCATCTGGGTCATGCAGCGAGTCAGCTGAGACAGTTGTGGTGCCCTGCAAGGCTTCTGAGACCGAATCCATGAAAGCCCCATGCTTCATAAACATACATGATGGCAACAGGCGGTTATATATAGAATGTAGACAGCTTGTTTGCATTTCAACTGGCAGGTAAAATAAACCAAGTGTAATATAGCCCCAAGAATGAAAGCAGAGTGCACTTGCCAGCTGCATTTCATCACAAAAATGTGCATAAATCACAGCCATGAGCGGCCAGCTTCAAATGTTATGCTGACAATGGCTCTAATGTGCTCCCAGGCAGGGAGGCTTGACACAGCTGGACAGCAGGGTGTTCTCTTTCTGCAAAGGGAAACTGCGATGAGAGGGGCCCTGTAATGAAGAAGGTGGCTTTCACAAACAAAGAGCGTGGCGTTGCATTGAGTCTGTGCCTTCCTGCTGGCTGTCAGCTGAATGCTTTTCATCTGGGAGTGGGTTTGGTGAGAGGGAGCTTGGCTTTGATCAGGTAAGCAGGCCTTGGGGTGAGCACGCTGCATGCTCCAAAGCAGGCGTACCTGGTAGTCCCTTGCCTGAGCGATGACAAGATACGAGTTCGAGGAAGAGCTCAAGTGTCTGGTTCGTGGCAGCTGTGATCAGCAGCTCCAGAGAGATCATGGTGCCTGCAGGCAACATGCAGAGCCTTAGTCAGGTCCCTCTGAGCAGCCCAAGTGACTTTGGTACTGCACATGGCAGCAGCTTGCCATCCTTCCAGCTGCCTCCATGAAAGGCAGCTGGGCTGCAGGGACAAGAGCAGGGTTAGCAGAGAACAGCAGAGGAGGAAATGCAAAAGACTGAGACAACCAAACCAACCAATGGGGGCAGGAGAACTTGTTTAGGCATCGTTGGCAAAGCTTGGAGAGGAATGTGCCCTAGAGTAGCAGGAAGCAAGGAATGGCTTGGATTGACTAAGATGCTCTGGGGAGGATGCAACTGCTGGTCTACCAGGAACACCACCTCCCATGTTAGCCGAGGCTGTCTCTTTGTTTCCTTACACTTCCCCAGTCTGTCTGCATCCATCTTTTGTCTTGGATTTTTTGTTCTACAAGACAAGGGTGTACATCACCCCGCCATGTGGGGCTCCCAGGCAGGGCCTGCTAGATGTTACAAGTAATGGTAACAGTGGGAATGGGAACAGAGCACTACACCTCTCCTGGCACCAGTTTTTGTGCCTGGACATAGCAGGTACACTCTGTGAAACTGAGTTTGCAACACAAATTCAAACCAAATGCAACAAGATTGCAACACAAGGGGATATGCAGATAAGAGGATGGGGATGGTGGTACATGATGGTGCTGTGCTGTGGACTAATGGTGCTATAGACTGGTGGTTCCCAATTGTTAGGAGGCAAAGGAATTAGTCATGTTTTTTAATACTTTTGTGCATTTCCAGCCACTCCCTTGGATGATTGCTTTCTCTGTAGACATGGAAAATACAGAAAGGCTTAAAAATAGATTTAACTGAGAAAATGTTAGGAAGTTGTAGAAAAGACAGTCATGCCACACCTGACAGCAAAGTGGGGTTAGTATTTGGCAGTACATACGAAATGATGGCAACTTCGTCTGAAAGCTCTGTGTGGAGATTCAGTGGCATTGCTAAGGTGTCCTGTACACCACCCTTCTCTGGGTACCTCAGAGCTGAGAGGCAGAGCTGGCTATCCCCATTGGCAGGCAGAGGATTAAAGATGCTCAGGGTAGCAATCCAGGTCCTTACAGCAGAGGAGAAGAACCACTGCAAGGAAATAAACAGGTATGTTTACTGCTGCTGTCAACCTGAGTCATGAATTTTCCTCAGGTTGTAACCGGGGTTCTCCAGCTGGGACAGTGAGATTTTCCAGAATTATGAATGAAGCTTTAAATGTCTCCTTGAAACCTCCTTCTGGATCTTTTGTTACAAGATCAGGATGCTTTTTTATAAATGGTTTTGAGAGGTGGGGGAGAAAGCTGCATCTGAAAGGAGTGAGACTCTTACTCGAAAATGAGGGAGATTTGGCATGCCTGCATGCATTCTTTTAAAGCTCTATTTTTGTTTGCTCTGTCTGGTTTACAGCCTTAAAGACAGCCTGACTCCCAATTTGGGAAAAACACTCTGTGCACAGGCCTTGTAGCATCAGTGGTAAAGCTTGCTGGAGCATGGAGTCTGCCATCAAGGAGGATGGGGCAGGAAGACCACTTGGCGTCTTTCCCCCAGTGAAGGCATTTCTCGGGAGTTTTCCTCGGCTGCCTGATGCCTGGTCAAATTAATACCTCCTCTCTCCCTGTCCTGTCCTTGTCCCATGCACAGACAAATCCAGAACTTTTTATTATAGTGCCCCTGGAGAAAGCAGCAGAAAGAGAAGTGTTTTATTTATTTTATATACTCCAAAGGGAATTGACTTTGCTGCAGAGAGACGGATCCTATAGTTCTCTGACTCTCGGCATGACTATACATGGACTTGCCTATGCTTTAAAGCTAGTTTGGATTGAGAGGGTTTATGAAGCCAGAGTGTGCTGGCTGCTGCTAGGAGCTCTACCTGGAGCTTGGTGATGGGACCAGGGGAACAAAGCCCTGGCTCTGTGTTACCCAGGTGTGCCTTGCTCTCAGAGCTATCCAGAGCCTAGGCAGAAACTTTACAGCTCCAACCTGCCCCAAATCCAATCAATAAGAGGAAATAAATCAAACCACAGGGAGCTGCTCAATATGGGAGAGAATCAGAGTTTTCCTTTTGTTCATGAAGGGTTCAGAGGCAAAACATCAACCCCATCAGCATTGTTCATCCCTGGTCACTGCTGCCTGGGAGTGCAAAGAAAGTCATTCGTGTAAATTAGTTTCAGCCAGAGAGTCTGAAAGCATTGTGGGTTGCTGGGCAATTATCTCTTTGCAAATGGCCTGTGTTACGGGGGCCATATTGCAGAAGATCTCTCACTTGTGCTAAGGTCTCTTGAAGCTGCCAAAATAAGAGATCAGCATCTTAAATGTCTTTAAAGCAGAACTACTAATATGGTACGTTGGAGTGCTGGCAGGTATTGGCTGATATGTGTGCCAAAGTACAAGGGACTGAACTGCAGAGCATGGAAGTGCAGGGGGATTAAATGCCAGAAATAGCAGTTTATGCTGAGGACTCTTAGGAGCTGTGAATGTCCATGAAAGCCCCTAGAGGAGACGTGAGTGCAGGGATGGCTTCCCACTTCCTCTGAGGACAACATAACCCACCAAAACACTTTTGAGAGATATGCAAAAGAGAATTCCCATTCCTCTTCTTGTACCCCACTCTTCTTTCCCTAGCTGTGTCCCCTCTTTGGGGTGCTACTGGGATCTCCTAGGGTTCAGGCTGGAATTACGTTATTTACATCCCTTCCTTCCTGCTGCCAGAGTACCAGCATATACAAATGTCCCCACAAAGTAGCAGGAATCGCTCCCTTGCTGTAGTGTGGGGAGTTTGATGCTGAGGACATGCCTCTGCTCCTTCCTTTCTCATGCACAGATTCTCCCTGTTCCTGAGACTAAGTTTAACCTGTGAGCAAGTGATGGACAGGCAGGCTGAGACCAACAGACAGATTACTGACCCTGCAGCAAACAGTGGAGCGGATGTTTCCCACCTGAGCTTGCAGAAGTCCTTTTGTATTTCCACAGTGATTTAATGCTATGGGTTTCCTCCCACTCCTTTTTTCCCCCCTTGCTAGTCGGTGTGTAATAGCAGAAGGTTTCATTCATATTTGATTTTTTAACTATAACATGAAATCTGAATGCTGTGTATTTATGGCTGCAGCTGTCGCTCCTCTGAAAACATGCAGCAAAATGAAGGTTAACAAGTTTGGGCTCTCAGGAAAGCGCATAAAGCGGCACTGCAGAAGACTTTGTGTCATCACGCTGGAGTGAAGAACAGTTTTTTTTCTGAGGTTCTCCAGTCCAGGGTTATTTATCATCATCTGAAGCAAATACTTTTCTAATTGTATATCCTTGTTTGAAATTCTCGAAACCCCAAGTCAAATTATTTTCCCTTGTACAATATACACAGAAAGTACAGGATACAGAGCCTGAGGGGATGGTTTAATAGTTTAAGAATCAGGTTGGCACTAGCCAGCCTTGATGCAGCCATATGTTTAAATCCCAGGGGTGACTACTCACCAGGAGGCAGACAATGCTCCATACCATTTATTGTGTGTTCACTTAAAACCAGATGTCCCGATTACCGTGGCTGAAGAAAGAGATACTCTGCCTCTCTTCCAAAGAGCAAGGGTACGCTATGCTGTTCAGTCCTCCCACACACACACACACATTTGGACTGTTTCTGTGTGCTTCCTTACTCCTGTGTGTGCACAGTCGGAAGTTTGAAGGCCTGGCTGGTTGACTTTAATGGAGATTTGCTTAAATAAGAATAGCTTTTGGCCTTTGTTTAAACAGTACTTTGGTCTGAAAAGTATCAAATATACTTGGGAATAGTGTACTTGGTATAGAAGGTCTTGTTAGAGCCTTAGGACTTGTGGCTGTGTCTCTCTAGGGTCACTGCACTCAGGTTTGGGCTCTGTGTGGCTCAAAGGAGTTGTGTCAACACAAGACGTGATGTTTCAGCTGTGCCTACGGGCTTTTCTATGCCTGACTCAGTGCCTGGGAAAAGCAGAGCAGAGCCAAACTGGGACCTAGCACGAGTGTTGAGGGAGCTGGGCACCAGAGCAGACCAAAGCTCTGATCCAGCAGAACCATACGGATGGGATGGGATGTGAAAACTGTCTTAATGATGCAAATGGTGAAGCCATCAAGATTGATGGGGCTGGGCTGTGGGAGAGTTCAGACATATTTCTAGTAATCGCATCTTTCCTGTTGTGTGTTGTTTCTGTTTCTAAGACTCTAAAATAGACTGTGTAGGAAGTTGCAAGATTTGGACTCCTCTGCCCAGCTTTGCAGATTAAGGAGATAGAGCTGCTCTGAGAGGCAGCCAAACACAGCTCCAGTGCTCTTCTGAGAAACCTCTTAATGCATGAGGATCGCTTCTGCCTTGCAAATGCTCACGTCCCTCCCTCTCCCTATCACATTCACACCGTAAGAAAATCGGGCAGGCTGTGTCTCCTGTATTAATGCCCCATTGCCTGCAGTTAATTAAACTCTGCATGATACTCAATGCAGCGTGTCAGTTTGGTTAACGCCTGTCAGCCAAAGTGGTAACTTACCCCCATTATCTGCTGCTCTGAGTAAGAAGTCGTATTCTGTGTCTCTAATTCACTCCTCGCACTCCTCTCACCCAGCATTTGCTGCACACCCGTTTTTGCCATGCTGAATTTGGCACCCAGAAGATGCTGTTCCATTTTTTTAGCATCTCCATAGAAACCACTTTGGAGTTGCAGAGTGCAGGGTTTGTGCAAATTTAAAAAGAAACTAATGTAATGGTTCAGCTCAATCAGGTTTCGAACAGCCAGTCACTTGGAAGGAGTGTGTGTTTCAATGATAAAGTTGGGAAGAAAAGCAGTGGAAGTTCTCAAAGGCAGAGATGCAACAATTTTCTGCTATATGAGCCCAGGATAAAGCTTTTATGATAGCACAAATTTTATCTGAAGATTGTTTGGAGGGCGACACAGACACTTTTTTTACCCTTCCACAGAAATCTAGGTAAATTTCTTGCCTAGGAGGATACCTGTTTATGTGCAAAGCTGCTTTTTTATGTGCAAGCTCACTTCTTCACCTTGTTAACACAACTGCCTCTCAGTTTGACCTCTCTTACAAGGTTTAAATGCATATAGATTAATGTAATTTCAATGTCTGGGCTAATGAAGTCCTGGGCCTCCGCTGCTTAATTTTCTAGTTTATGGATAGAGGTTCAGCACTGCTCAGTAGAAGCCAGGATTGGACCTAAGGCTGGTTTGCACCTGACTGATAGAAAAGTTAATTCTGGGTTGGGTAGCAGAGAGGCAGATGTGAACAGAGCATGCTTCTCTGTAGTAATTTGGGCTTCTCTGTCTCTAGCACAACCGCTTAAGGCAACTTTTAGATGGGGATGAACTCAGAAATAAAAAAAACATCATTAGACAGCAAAGGAGGAAACTTCTTGCTGTGCTCAGATGTCCAAGGGTCGCAGTGGTTTAGCCGCACCAGTCCAGGTCCACGGTCACCAAGGCAATAGCTCATTGCCATGGAAACACTCGCCACTTTCTCGAGCAAGAGCATTTGAGCAAGTCCTGATGTTTGGCAAATAATTGCTTGTGATCCACTGCGTATCCCATCCCTTGACACATTTGGGGACTAAGTAATAAAATAATTTGACAGCTTTCACCGTGATCTATCCATTTTGGAAGCCCATGAGGAGGATTTCCATCAGGGCAGAAACATTTGCGAGCTCAGTTGCTTTCTCAAGGGCTCACTGTTTGCACATGGTTGTTTTAGCTTTACTAGTTTACTAAAACCACTACACTGGAGATTGCATCTAGATGCTCTTTCACTCCCACTCTCTACAAATAAAACTTTGTGTTGCCTGTTTCGTGTGAGAACTGACATAGCTGTTTGGAGGATATGGATCAGTTTGGCTTATTCTTGGGGTTGCCTCTTCAGCAGGGGGTGGTTGGCCCTGCTCCCAGAGCAGGGAGCTGGATCAAAGCCCTGGTGCGGCTGGCGTAGCCATGAGGTTTGATTAGAGCAGGCAGTTGGAGCAGCCCTTTCTGCGTGCCTGTTCCTCGTGGCTCTTGCTGCAGGCGAAGCATCACTTCTGCTAGTCAGAGCCAGGGCAGGGATGTGAAGAGCTGCCAGGAGGAAGACTCAAATGTGACATGGAGGAAGGTTGCAAATGAAATCCTTTGTTTTGTTTTGTTTTCTTTGTCTGAGCTGTCACTGTCTGACAGATTTTCCCCAGGTGAATGCATGACGTGGGCAGCGGGTTGGCAGAGCCATGCAATTCAGTCAGGCTGCAGAGCGGCTGGGCGCTGCCCCAGTGCCGTCATGGGGGAGCAGGTAGTGGAGAGAGCCAGAGCTCACCTCCTCTGCCTGGAGGGTTTCTCCTGACATGGTTCCTGCACATGGTGTGGGATCAGGTTGGGGGCATCATGGCAAGGCAGCACAGAGGATAGCGTGACCTGCACAAGGGCCGGGCGCAGCCTGGCATCATGTAGGAGGAGGAGGGAAAAGGGCTTACCTGGCCCTTCAACCGAACCAGGCATCTTCTGCAGAGAAATTGCTGCAAGATGATAAATCCGGAGGAGTGTGCTGCCTCTTTTACCTTTGCTTTTCTCTGCCTCACAGCTCGCCTTGAACTGACAGCAGCGCATAATTGCATCGCTTTGGTGTTCATGGCATCAGCGCTGATGATTTGAGAGGTGTTATTATTGTTGCCGTTAGCAGTGTAATTAGTGTTAGCGTAACAGTCCCCTTTGCCCAACGCACCAAGGCTGAACTAACAACCTCCAAAACCAAATACATTCACTCCACCAGCTTGGGGAGAGAGTCTCTACTCTCAGGTGTTCAGCAGTCCTACATCTTCTGCAGCTTGGCACTGCAGCCTCGTTGTAGTAGTGAATTACAATAATTTTAATTAGTACTACTGTTATTAGGGCTAACATAATTGAATTTCATTATTTTAGCAGTGATTTTATTTCAGTATATAAAATCAGAATGACTAAACTTTTTTTTCTGAATCATTTTGTTCCCATAACAATAGAAACATACTGCAAATTCAGGGCATGCTTGGGGGTGAGGCATATTTCGTGTAAAAGGAATGAGAAAAATACAATGGAAAGTCACCTCCTCGTTTTTAAGTCCTGTTTTCCAGATTTTTGTGTTCTTCCCTCAATATTAGAAATAAATATTACAAGAGAAACACGTTGCAAAGACAGCACAGTTATTTTCTGTGAATTTTGTTCCTTAGTCATCTGAATATTGGTGGTGGTTTAATATAATTTCATTTCATTGGGGTTTTTTGTCAATAAGGTGTAAATGTGGAAGCACTGGGCCATCTCCAAACTCAGTGGTGGTTCCACTGAAATTGAGGAATTCTGCCAGGTGAAAATCCAATAGCTGTCTGTAAGATACAAACAGCTGATGTGAGGAGGAACAAGAGTTGCTGAGCTCTCCTGCTGGTTTGTGCTTACATTCAGTAATTCCAAGCTCTCGCTTTGTGCAATGTCCAAGTGATGCAACTATGCTGAAGGGCAGCTCTGTCTTGTAGTTCCTTTCTGACCTCTTTTGTCCTTTCTTACCTTAGCAAAACAAATTGCTGTTGTCTCAGGGAGCAAGAAGGATGACGGTGATTGTAGTTGTTTGAATGCACACATTGTGCACACTCAAAAGCTAAAATGGGGCAATGTGCTCCCGGGAGCAGCTCATTCCCTTGTCTCCAGCAGAAATGGTGTGTTGTGTTGCTCACCACTGTCCACCTGCTCTGATGCAGGCTGTTATAAAAGACACACCTGAAAGATCAGTACCCAGAAGCCTTCCTTGCAAGTCGTAATAGCACATGCTGCAGGCTGCTGGCAAACACAGACTCGGGTTTTGTACCTTTTTGTCTTTGCTTTTTCTTTTTTATCATTGTGGATGGTTTTAATTGCCACTTCAGTCTGATGCTCATGGCTATGAAGAACGTATCAATAATTCACTTGCAAGAACAGCGTGGCAGCTCTAAAGTTCCCATCTGCCTGCTTTGGCTGCAGGCTAGAGCACCCTGGGCTGTTCGCAGCATTGTGTTCTCAGGGACAAAAATAAGCTTGTAACAATTGCTTGGGTTGCTTTAGGTTTGCTAGAGGGAAGGAAAGGTGGATTTCCCTTGAATTTGTTCTCCTGGCTCCTAGCCTATCTTTGATGCAGAGCAGAGAGGAGTTGTTGCCTGTATTACAGATGTGGATTTCAGATAATCATTTCCATGCTGATGAAGCTTTTGAATCTTAAGCTCTTCATGAATGTTTCTGGAAGCTGCAGAGAAACTTTATCAAAACTGAGTCTGTACCAAGTACGATCCTGTCTTGGAGGACAAAAGGCCTGGAGGTTCGCCCTGCTGTGTTGTCCTCACAGGATGTCCCTGAGCTCCATCAGCTTATGAAAAAAGTGGTAAGATGTAGCTACCCACCCTAGCAGTGGCTTGGATCCTAAGAACCCAAGGGATCTTTTCGGTGGAGTGTCAGAAAAATTGCAGTAGATAGAGCTCAACAAACCTAGTCCATCCTCTTGCTCTAAGACAGGATCAACTCTTCCTATATCAGGGTTGTAAGTGGTTTCATATTTTTTAAGACAACCCCAGGAGGTGAACATGTTTGGTTAATGAAAGTCTCTGCACATCCCAAAGAGAAGCCCATAAAGAACTGCCTGTACCCCGCTATTCTGCAAGATACACCACCAAATTTTCTCCTGATGTCCACCCAACATTTTTGTTTTCTTCTTCTACCCCAAGATCCTTGAACCTCAGTAAAGCTCTCCTAATCTTCTTCCATCTTTCCTTCTTCCACTTAGCACTCAGAGGTCAATTACAGCAGATTGCTCAAATTTTTCTGAAAAATTATCCTCTCCTTCAACTTATTTCCACATCAGGCCACTTCAGCTTCCTGTCCTTGGGCTTAAAAGATGACTAAGTCAAGGTCTTTGTCAGATATAGACTAAACATATTCCCCATCTTGTTCTTCCCATCAGCAGTCCTCTATCATGTTTTCTTGATGTGCCTCATCTCCTAATACCAGTACACAACCTGCAAATCACGAATGTGCATTTTTCAAAGGGACCCTCCATAAAGGTCTATTAACAAGGGATGAGTAACGGTTTGACAAAATAGATTTAAGTGGCCCCTTCTGAATCATCTTGGCAGTAATAGAGAGAGTGTGTCCATTTTTTGATTAAATATTTCCAGTGCCATTAGCTTGGGTGAAGTAAACAACTTCTATTGAGTTTGCCTGCTAATGACAACCCAAAGGCCTTTGATCTCTCTGTTATCAGCGAGCAAGCCTGTTGCTTGGATGTGGATAAAGATCATATAATCACTGCTAAAGGTGCCTCTTGCAGTACAGTCAAAGAGTTTGGAAACAGTTCTTTATTCTCTTGATGTTCAGGCTCCCGCCACCTTTAATGGACGTGGTCAGAGTTGCCTGTGATGGGCATCCTGTAATTTCTGTGCACAGTCAGAAATATGCAGTTGTAGTTTGGCTGCAAGATTTTAGCCAAAAAAAAAATCAACAATTAACCTTTGTTTCTTGTGCAGACTCCTTGAAGCAGGGCCTCTGTGTTCATTTTTGTCTGAAAGGGGCTGTAGCATATTTCCATGTTCTTTGTGTCCATCCTTTTATAGCAAGTCTCACAATATTGTATGCATTTTCTTAAATTCTCCAGCTTTTGAAATCTTGTGACTCAGTTTACATCTAAAAGGAAAAGGTAGACACTAGTTCTTCTTTCTAGTTCATGGTATGGAATACAAGATATTTTCAGCCTAAATATAAAAAAAAAGAAAAAATAAATCAGTGTGAATGATGGATTATTTTTTTTTAAATGCATGCTTTGTGATTAGCCAGTAAAGCAAAGCTGATTTCAGGCATTAGGCTGATGATTTTTGACCATTTGTTGTTGACTTCAGCACAGATAGTGGTCAAGAACAAAAAGTTTTGCAATGGGCAAGAATTGTGTGAATATACTTCCTTGTGTGAGTGTAGTTTTTTTATGGTGAGGGATAAGCTAAATATATTGGATGAGAGTCAACACAGGCCTTGCTAAGAGATGTCACGCCTCACAGATCTGCTCGTTCTTTGAAGGACTCCACCAGCATATGGATGGGAATGATTCAGTCTGTATAATTTCCTTGGATTTTTGCCAGAGGCTCTTAAAGGAACTAAGCCCATGTGGGTTGGGATGGCAGTCTGCTCATAGAGAGAAGCCTGCTCATATTTAACAGCTGCTTAAGAGAAGAGGGAAGGGGTACAAGTAACAGGTCCATTTCTGAAACACTGGGAAGTTGCCAGAGGCAAATCCTGATGCGCTGTGGGACACATGCTGTCCTGCGTACTCCCGAATCATGCTCCAGTCACAACACTGCTGAGGGTGAAGGGGTGATCGTAGCTTCCCTTGGCACCAAGCTCAGTCTGAACAGGCGCTTCCTCGCTTGCACCCAGCACCGGAGGAATGATTAGGCATTCGCTGTCCTCAGTTCAGCCATTTTTCTGTTTTTTTCTTCTTTTTCAATGAAACTAATCAGTGTATTAGTACTGAAAGAGATGACCAGTTCGCAGAGTCCACACTGGAGCATCTCTCCCTAGGTGAGTTATTACAGTGCTCTTGGTGTATTGCTGGAAGCAGTCATTCTTGGTTGTTATCTGGAGAGTTGGCTCCTTCCTCCTGTGACTTCTTGTTTAATAACTAAACCTGAGCACTTCTGGCCTTGTTTTGGGGGATGAGGGGTATTTTATAGTGTTTGGGAGTGGGTTTTTTCATTTTAAGGCTTATTTTTTCAGCCATCTGTCAGACTAAGTGATCTTCCATCAAGATATAATCCAGCTGATTGGCCTACTTTTCAAGAATAGTAGCTTTAGTTTTGTACGGTACTGCTGATAGCATTTCAGATTGCCCGGGTCCTTTCCTCCTGAGGGTGGAAAAGACAGCAATTGATCTAATCCAGCTTGGCATTTATGCCACTTGAAATGAAATTGCATTTTGCTGAATGAAACTGAGAAATGGGAAAGTAATACTGCAAATATGTTGTGCCATGTGGGACCTTCTGCCTGGGAAGCTTCCTATGGAAGCTACAGGGGAGTTGATTATCCCAGAGAACAAACTCTGTGATCTGTAGCTCTTGTTGCAAGAGATCGAAGTGTGGCAGCCAAGGCTTCTTCTGTAGAAAAGACTCCCAGCCAGGAGTCAATACCAAGTGAACTTGAAGGATTCGCACAAAAATCCCAGAGAGTATGTATATATAACTTGGGTATATGGTCAATGCTGGATAACATTAACTCTAATGGCATTTTTTTAATGCCAGAGTACATCACGCTTGTATGCAGCTTGCTCCATTCCTCCACTGATGCCCTAGTTGCAGCTCCAGAAAGGAGCAGCACGTTTTGCATTTGGCTGGCCATATGCAGTTGGGTAAGTAATTATTAACAGTGACTTTCATGCCACAGAGCAGAGAGGTAAAAGCAATTCCATGGAGCATTAGGAGATCAAGTAGGTCAATTGAAAGGAGGAAAAATTACCATCGGCTATCTTCAATTAAACTGTTATCGCTCCACATGAAGGATCCCATTTAGAGGAAGGCATAAAACCTGAGAATAGAGGTGCCTGAGAGAATAAATTCTCCATTTTTAATTCCAAAGCCAGAGAGTGAACATTCATCAGTAGGCATGAGGAGGAGATCGCTCTCTCCTTCTGTTTCCAGCCTACTTTTAAGTAGAGCCCATTTGGAAATCTCTCAGCAAAACATTTTTTTCATCAGAAAGCACAAACTCATCAAAGTCACAGCTTTTAGTAAAGACATTAATGACAGCTAAACCCTTCCGGAGAAGGGCTTTTGGTTCTGAGAGGTTGTGATGTCTGGCTGTCAAAAGCAGGGCAGAAGGCACCTCAGAATAGCAAACATCTTGGTGACCAAGGCACTCTTCTAGGAGCTGGGGCATCCTAGTTCAAGTACCTGGTCCCTTTCCAAGGCCAGAGAGCATAAATAACTTTCAGCTGCACTCATGTGCATGGGAAAGCACCAACCAAACCATTTTTCCTAGTAAGAGTAGTTATATCATATGAGGCAAGGCAATTTCTGTGGCTTGAACCATGGTCTAGATTGACTAAACTGGTCTGAAGTTGATTTTAAGACATTAAGAGTCCTATGTTGTAGTAAATAAACTACATCAAAATGGTTTACAAAGGAAATATTTTCAAATGCAGAAATTGAAAGGCCCATTTGCATTATTATTTTTTTTTTTTAAGGGCAGGGAATGCAGAGGAGGAAAGAAGCCAGGTCTTAAATTGCTTGGGGTTTTTCTTTTGGTTGGTTTGGTTGGTTGTTTACTTACCTTAGAAATATCAGAATTATTCAATTTGGTCTTTGACAAGCAAAAAACGGGGAGAAAAATAAAGGTCAAAATGTAGCCTTCGCATTTGCTGGCAGTCTTCTGAGATGTCACTTACATTCCCTGACAGCACTCTGCTTCAGCTGCGAGCTTCCGGCTCTTTAAACTCTCTCAAAGAGGACCTTTTCCCAAATTGCTTCAGAGGCATTAGAATGAAATAGCTGTAGATAAACAAGCATACAGCTTGCAGAGTGTAGGGCAACCTTGTCTCTTCTGCATATAATTGCTGCAGTATTGAGTCGCTGCTTGTGAGGTGTCGCAGCTTCCCTCCTTCACCCATTTCTGGACCAGGGGATGTTTGTGTTGATTATTACAGTTGAGCCACACTACACACTTATGTTTCATTACTGGTGTGTGAAACGTGTTCCACATCCCAGCTCAGCCAGTGCTGCCTTTTGACAGAGCCCGCAGGCACTCCCAAAGCACATGGGCCTAAACACTCTTGCTGTTATTCAGGTGTGAAATTCTCAGTCTGCCTGTAGTGTCTTGAGCTGCTCGTTTGCTGGGATTTCAGGCATGCATCATTATTTTCAGTAAGGCGGTCACCAGTGCTCAGCCTCTGCACAGGCTGGGTGAAAGCTTGGGGAGGGACACACAGGCCCCTCTAACTGCTTCGTTTCTGCATCCCAGTGTAAATCTGCAGCGATATTCAGGCTGTTCTTGTCCCAGACGTGTGGAATGGGGGTGTTTGGGGGAGGCAGGACAGAGTTCCTCTGCCAGGGTGATAAATACCTGCTGTGACTGAGGGAAGAAACCAGATGCTGGCACGTAGAGCATCCGCTGTCATGCTGGATAGCTGATTACATTGTTCTGGACAGAATAAATAATTAATAGCCTCCGGGGTGCTCGAGGTGACAGATTCTCCTATACGCTCCATTAAGCATTTAAGAAACTTCAGCTTGGGCCTGTCCCATGCTGTGTCTGGTTGCTGGGCTGACTTCAGAGGGGTCTGAGCTTGTGCCCAGGAGGGCAAATGCTGCTGATGTCTTCATGTCCTTTGGCCAGAATTTGCTCCATAGCAAAATGCGTGTGATGTGACAGTTATAGCTCCTGGTCCAAGAGCAGAACCTACCTGAGGAGACTAGGGCTCCTTTCTAGTTGAATTTACTGTAGGAAAAGGGTTTGGGCAAGAAATTGGTGTTTGGTTTAATTTTTCAAAGGAATAAGTGTGCAAGAAACACAGCTGAGGGTTTCAAATACAAAGTTGGAGCTTGTAAGAGTGCAAGGATTTGGGGATCACTCACCTGTGGATGGAGGTGAGCTGTGGCGCATGAGGAGGAGAGGACCACTGGGTGCTGTGAGGACTGGGATAAATCAGCCACCTCCAGGGAGAGGAAGGAAAGGAGACAGGCTGTGGGTTAGAGATCCCTGCACTTTCTCAATGGGTTAAACCCAGCCTCCAACAGTCCCATGCAATGTTTTATCTAACCCTTCATCCTACATTCAGAAGGCACACGGGTCCAAGGTTGCAGAGTGATGCTCGCTGCCTAGCGCAGTGGGAGTCTGCTTGTAATATTAGTATTATACACACATTCTGTACATGTTCTAGTTTTTTACAAAAAGTTAGAGGAATGTTTTGTAATTTTGAGCTCTCTTTAGCAATTTCATTGATTTGCTCCCCTCCTGTGGTGCTAGTGCTTCAAACTCATTTAAGCTATTTTCCACAATTTTTGAACAATATTTCTTATTAAAAAAGTCTAATCCTTCCCAAACGATAGCTTTAATCTGTCCCAGAAAACTGGCTTTCATCTCGCGATTGCTTTCACAGTGGCACATAAACCGTACAAATGTAATATGGAGCCCAGTAATCCATCACTTAAACAGATTAGTTATGTAGGAGGCTGTATGGCTCAGTGAGTAAAGCAAGCAGGCTTTACTCTCCCTCCATAGAGGAAAAGCCAGCTCAAGTATAGCTCTGTGCTCTGCAGTCGGTGTGCACTGGAGATGCAAAGGGCTTCCTTCTGCCTTGCAGAGCTCACGGCAGGGATGGACCCAAGAGGGTGGCTGGTTGCAGTGTCTTGGTTCTCCTCAGATGAGTGAGCACAGATGTCCATCACGACCTGAAAAGCTGAAGCGTGAGGCTCAGCTGCCAAGAGGCACGGTCTCCCCCCTCCACTGTGAGAGGAGGAGAATTGCACTGCCGTTGGTATCCCTTTGCATGGTTTTTTGGGACTGTTGCCTTTTTGCAGCTGGTGACACCATGACCGAGGCTGCAGGTGTCCTGGTATCACCTGTGTATCTGTGCAGCATGCAGACACCACTTGGAAAAGTCTTCAGTGGAAAAGTAGAAATTCTTGAGTTCCCATCCTGACCCTGCCTATGGCTCACTGTGTGAGGTGGATCTTAAAATCCCCATAATCAGGTTTCCTTTCACCAGGGTTCAGCAGAGCCTTTGCACCCCGTTACCATAGATCAGGCAGAGCCGCAGCTGACACCACTGCCTGGCCTCTGGAAGGCAGGAGCTTGTTTTTGGAAGGAGGAGCAGGCTGTGCAGAAGTGACGGAGGGGGATAAGTCCTTGAAGCTAGACCCATTCCTTCTGGGTGTTGTTCTGTGCATCGCTGTTACTGGATCTCCGCTAAGAAGTATCAGGAGCAGTCTCTCCTATAGTCCTTGGCCACAGCTCACAAATGCCTTTGCAACCTATGAACATACTAAAAAGTAAAGTTGCTTAGTGCTGGGTGGGTTATCCACTATTGCACTAATTGCTATGGTTTGGGTTTATTAATCTAAAAAGTTGTGTGGTTTGGATTTCCCTTCCCTCTTCTACCTCATTGTAATTAGCCTGAATGCCTTCTCCCCTGCTCCCTGCCACTCTTGTGCATTCCCTTTGGTTTTTAATTCTGTGAAATGGGGATGATGCTAGAGACTGCAGACAGGTGAAATCTGTTGCAATGGAATAACTGGTAATTGGAAAATTACAGTCTCTCAAAAATGGGGTGAAGAGAGAAAATACAGAGTGTCCGGAAGCAAAGCACAAATTGACAGTTCATTATATCTCCTCTTCCTGGTCAGAGTGTCTGCAGACTGAACTTAAAAATATAAAGCAGAAAAGCCAACATAAACAAGTGCTCAGAATCCCATTGACAGCTTTAGGCCCAGGACTAGAGAAAAAACAACACAAGTGCAAAGGATGTTTATGAGACTAAATGTTCTGGATTTGTTTACCACTCCTCTGTGTCTCTGCCAGCCTCAGCTCTCCTTGTTCAGGAGGAGTCGAACGGCTGCTTTGGTCTTGGGGGGGGATTTCTGAAGCAAAGCACATCTTTTACTCTGGAAACTTCCTTCCCTGTTCATTCAGTAGGAGGCACCAGGTGTCTAACAGCCCTTTTCTTCAGGGTGATGCAGGTATGATTATTTCTACTCAGTATCAGAGCAAAAAGGTGCCCCAGCCAAGGCATGGTGCCATCCTGCTAGTGATTGAACCTAAGCTATGTAAAATAGGTGGTTGTGGATGCAGCAATCAAGAGACAAGGTAGGAGATAGGCGAGCGGAAAAAGAGAGGCACAAAGTCATAGTGACTTGCTTGAAGAAATGCACAAATTGAATCTAAGGCTGCAAACTCCTACTCCTGTTCTTCATCCTCTGCTTGTAAGGGCCATCAATAATTTGACCATTATGGGTTTCTCTTTTACTGAATTTCTCCCAATTCCAGGAAGGCTTTGGGGTTCTGCTGCGTCCTGCTAAAACCAGAAGTATCAGATTCTCAGAAGGAGACTAGTCTTCCAAGGTTTTCAGACCCAAACTATTTAGAAAAGGATTTTTTTGTCTGTTTATCTGAACTCAGAATGAACTGCTGAAACGTTTGAGGTTCGTCCCTAATAAAAACATGGTTTTGAGTCACTGAAATATTCTGCAGCATAATATGGCCTTCAAAGTGAGCAGAGGTGGTTGTGCTTTCCTGGGACATGTTTTGCCTGGAGTCAAGGCTAATTGTTACTTTAAACTCATATTCAAGGATGCTGAAATCTTACAAATTGATCCCATACAGTTTCTGCCCTTCTCTTGAATGGTGGGAAACTTACTCCTGCAGCCAAAGTATGAGGATTCATTTGAATCTGAAATCTATAAAATCTGTACTTGGATCTGAACCGTTTTTTGAATGTTGCCTGGGAGTGGGTTAAACCACTCTCTGTGCTCGTTTTTGCTGACTGTCTCCAGCACGGCAGTTCCCATTCCAGCCTCCACATCTGGCACTGTGGACCCTCATACCAGCAGGACAGCATTGCCCACCATCTCGCACATTGCATCCTTTGTGGGGATTCCTCGGCATTTCGTGGCCTCGTGCAGGAGATGTCCAAAGCTGATGAGGGGTCACGCTCTCTCACTGACACTTGAAAAAGGAAGTTTTCACTCGTACAGGTTGGAGTCCTATGGTGGGGAAGTAGTTTCCTTCTGTCAGAGTTCTTAAGGCATACAAAGTATTTGGCAAAAAGCAAAAAATACCACTTTAGAACTACCCTGTTGGAAGTGCATTGTTTTGATGCCAACCTTTGTTTGTTAACCATTCCTTGCTAGAAAGGAAGTTGCATTTTGTGACACAACCACATCTCAGGCAAAAAGCCTGAAATTTCATTTTCTGAGAAGGTCAAAGCAAGACATTGCAGCAATTTTAAAGCTTTGTTGCAACTTCATTTTCTTCCAGCCAGGAAGTTTGACAAAAATAATCCTTGCCATGAAAAGTTTTGTTTTCAGCAAATCATTTTGTTTTTTACCAGAGAAAAATGCTCCTGGAAAAATTCCTGCTCTGGGGTTGGCTTAAATTTGAACAAAACAACAGTGTCTCCTAGTGGCTGACTCTAGGGGAATGGCCAAATCCATCTTGGCTTTCAAATGTCTTTTCCTTGACCCTCCTCCTAGATCTTGCTCCTCAGAGAGTGAGAGAAGTGGGAAATGAATAGTTCTCTAAGCAACAAACCATTTCATAAGCCATAAAAATATCTATGGCAGGCTGTTTTCTAGGCTCCAGTTGGTGTTGAAAGAAGGTAATTACATTTGAAGGCTGTATCACTGAATGCTTGGCTCATCTGCTGTTAGCTTCCACTCTAATAATACAAAAGCTCACATCAGCAGCTTAGCCAGCATGCAGGGCTATCCATCCTTGTCTTTGCCCAGTGGGTCCTGCCTCCATGTCACTGCAGGATTGCGCTCCAAATGTCTCGCATTACAGCAGTCCTTGTCATTGAATTAGCTCTGCCTCACACCAAATATGATCACTAAAGGATAATGAAGATCTCTTGTCTGAAGCAGGATTGGCTTTACAGTGTCTGCCTGCTGTCTGTCAACCTTGCCCAGGTGTCCCCCATCATACTGATCTGCTGGATCAGCTCCTCATCACAGCTATTGATGATCTCATCTGGGCCACCTCCTTGTCCTCTCCTTTCCCTCGTGCCCTCTCTCCCCTCCCCTGAGAGATGGCTGCAGATTTCCTCCTGCACCCTCTGAACTCATATATGAAGCAAAAGTCATAGCGCTGGAGAGTAAGCAATAAAGGCACCAAATTGTCAAAGGAAATTGGCAAATCAATTCAAGAAATAATACCGGCAGGTTAACTGGTTGCAATGCCATGTGCTCAACAGGCCACAAAAGAATCTTGACATTGGCTTAGAAAACATGGGATTTTAGAGAATAGCAACTTACAAATTCTTTTTATTTGCCTGAGGGTGTTTTTAAGTTTGTTCAGCTTAGGCTTTTCGGGTTGGACACTGACTTTTTTGGTAATGAGTCCTGAGATTGTCTTGTCATACTCGCATAACTCCAGGATTAGGGATTTTGAAATGATCACCACCTATCCCAATTTTCATGATAAAACTATGACTCTTGGCAGCACCTCTGGCAGCAGTGAGGTGAACTTGGAGAACACTGAACTGAGTTTGACTTTAGCGGATGAGACTGCTGCTATATTGCAGACTACAAGGTACTGTAGGTAGCAATGGGCAGGTTCTCAATGTTTCCCAGAAGAAAGTGCTATAGAACAACGCTGTCCCTTCAAAACTGCCCAAGCTGCAGCTTCCTTGCTGATGATTGTGTCATTAATTTCCCAGCCACAACACACTAACAAGCTATCCTTGGCCTGCCGTGAACACCCTGTCCCAAGGCGCCCTTAGTCTGCTGCCTGGAGGGATGCAAGAATTTAGCAAGTTATTTTGCTTCTTGTTAAGAATGCCCTTGTATAACTCTGGCTGAGGGGAGACTGAACGTGCCAGCCATGCACTGCTCCTGACAAATAGCTCAAGGACTATTTGGTGTCCCGTCACCACTGTGGCTTACAGCCGGATAGGCGCCTGGGAGCCCGCAGAGCTATTTCAGGCTCGGTCTCTGTTGGGAAGCTGGTTAGATGCCATCCTAGAGCAGCCCTTTTCTTCAGCTGTGTTTTCATTGCAAAAGGAAGACCTCTGCCCAGGTGTTTTGGCATCATCGGGGTGGGGAATAGCACGGGCGAGCGCTGATTGATGTTAGGGAGGGAATTGCCATCCCTGCAGCGAAGAAGGTGTGAGGAGCACAGCCTGGTGAACGTGCTGTTCAGGTGCACTGTGCAGCCATCTGGGCCACCCCTTGCTAGAGACTGAAGAACTGAAAATTGCACAGTCCTTCCCCTGGTGTCCCTTAGTAATTAGTGTATATGGATTATAATCATGAGGTCTGAGGCTCTTAGTGCTCTTTCTCCTGGATAAATGGTTGAGCAAAAGACAGTCTATTGCATAAAGTAATTTAGCCTATGAATGATGGTTCATTAGCAGCCCACAGACTGTCGCTGCCTATAGGAGGGGATGTGTGGGCTTTTCCTGCATTTGAGTTAACTCTTTCACTCTCTCCTTCAATTGCCAAGGATTCAGTTTGCAAAGTGTGGAGTTAAATGTGGCTGCCACAGTATTACAATGGTCTTCTCCCTTCAGAGCCTCGAATAATGCAACAACATCTCCAAGAAACTGCCAACTTTTAATGTAGTGTCTAATGATGGATGGGGAATAAAGGAAGCTATTATCAGTCAGGAGATGAGTCAGATATGAAAATAACACCTTTTTCTAGACAATATTATTACACTGAGGAAATGAAAAAGACTCATTTTCTTTTGCAAAGAAACAGGCCTTGAGCGTTAGAAATGCGCATTGCAGAGCCTGGTGCTGTTTGAAGGAGTAGCTCCAGCAAGTGAGTGAACCCCATCCCGCCTTTTGCATCTGTCCCTGCTGTGCCACATTTTGGAGCCTGGGACCTGGGCAGGCATCGCTGTGCTTCCCAGGAAAGGAACATCTAAGGCTGTGTCTGAAAAGCAAGATTGTAGCCCAAGGTAATTTGGTGCTGGTGATAGAGGAGGGGAATGGAAAAATCAGTTCTTGGATTTAAGCTGCATGCAGTCTTGTACACTCAGAGAAACTCACACTAATCCTGGAGGGAATCCTGACACTCAGGGCCACACTCCTGTCATTTTAACAAAATCTGCTGTACATGACTAAGCAGGACTTCAGAAGGAAAAATCATCTTGGGCTTTAGGGGGACAATTTCCAAAGGGAGATAAATATCTCAAGGGAGATAAAACTATTGATCCTACTGACTTTCACTGGTATTTGTTTTCCTAATTCTTTTAAGAGATGTCTGCAAGAAAAGTGCTTTTTTTGTATATGAATAGAGCCATGCTGTATTGACAGTGGTCCTGCCTTGGATATAGCAGTATCCATAAAGCTCTGCTGGGGTTAGCGCAATAAAAACAGCCTGACCAATGCAAGTCCAAACAGAAGCTTTACAAACCATACTAGCCATTCACCTGGATAATTGTATCTTGCAACAGTGAACAAGCCATCTCCTTCGCATAGCTTTAGGTTTTTGGGCCCATGTATTGGGCACAATTGTTCTGCAACTGCTCCAGAAATGGGCTGGGATTCTGTGTTTCCAGTAAGACTCACAGGGACTGTCCATGATCCTTGTCTGCTGTTCCCCTCAGGTACCTATCTGTCTCCATGGCTCTCTGGAAGGAATACAGGAAGATGTAGTGTTTGTACATCATTAGCATGAATCCCAAAGCGGGAGGAACATACCAGCCTTTAGCCATTTCTTCTGTGTATCTGTTTGACCATGTTGCTTTTTTGCCCCATAGCCAGATGAGTTGACCAACGCCTTGGAGATCAGTAACATCGTCTTCACAAGCATGTTTGCCCTGGAGATGCTCCTGAAACTCCTTGCCTTTGGCCTCTTCGGCTACATCAAGAACCCGTACAACATCTTTGATGGGATCATAGTTGTGATCAGGTCAATGCCAGTTCTTTCTCCACTGTGGCTTTTCTGCCAAAGGCTCAGACCAGTTGGGGAGTGGGATGGGGAATAGGAATGATGTGGCCTGTGTTAATCCAGGGCTCACTGGCTATGATGTGCTATAATTATGCTGGCCTTTTAGGTTCCTGGCATTAGAACGGCTGTCCAAAGTAAATGGACCTGGCAGATGGAGAACAAAGTCTATTTACGCCACACATCTGGCACTGTGGTCAATTTTCCACTGAAGTGCAGAATGGCTGGTCCTGGGAAAGGAGTACTGTGAGTGTCCATATCCCAGCACCATGCCCTCCCTTTCCCAAATTAACACATAGGCCAGAATAGGGCAAGCAGGAGGGTAAGAGAGGGCATTGTTCTGCTGTTCTCTCCCAGGGAAACAGAATCCCAGCCTAAACTGGGGGATGTCACAGCATGCATGAGAAGCTTGTGCAGCACCTCTCTGTGCTGGGATTCTTTCTAGCAGTGCTGTTCACCCCTCAATCAGTAATTTGGGGCAGAGAAGTCAAGGGAGACACAGCAGGTGTAAACCAGGATAGTGCTCTTGGCTTCAGTTGGCCCATCCCTTTGATTCAGGGAAGTGAGGAGCAACAGAGGCCCAGAACAAAGGCCAGTCTGTGGCCTGATCAAACCAACCCACCCCAACAAATGTAAATCCCTCTGGATATTAGCTTGGTACAAAATTATGATCCACAATTTGTGGCTAGGCTTGTGACTGACTAGTGATGCAGGCTAGCAGGAGACATGCTGTGTTGTGGAGAGCCACAGAAAGCAAGGGAATTAAAGAATCAAGAAACCAGCTATAAAGAATATAGGTTGTGCATGAGCAGGTGTATCTGCACAACTGGGAAGTGAAAGTGTTTTTCAGAAGCAAGGAAGTAGTGGGGAAATAAACTATCCCTTTAGGGCTTAAATGGTGTGATATCCTGTAAGAAAGCAGCCTGCTCAGGGCTTTCACAGTACGGTACTGCTGTTTATAGTTCTTCTCCTGGTGTTCCTGCAGTGTCTGGGAGATCATCGGCCAGTCAGATGGAGGCCTCTCTGTGCTACGAACTTTTCGGCTGCTCCGGGTGCTGAAACTGGTGCGTTTCATGCCGGCCCTCCGTCGCCAGCTGGTGGTCCTAATGAAGACAATGGACAACGTAGCCACCTTCTGCATGTTGCTCATGCTCTTCATCTTTATCTTCAGGTATCAGAGGCTGCAGCTCTTCTTCGATTAATTGTTCGGCTTGCTTAAGTAATATGTAAGTTAGAATAACGATACACTGCATTTGCTAGGCTGCCTACATGATAGAATCGCTCACAATAGACTGACAAGCAGACGTTCAACAGACTATTTACCTCTTTTCAGTCTTAGTTTTTCATGCAGTACTGTAATTCTGTAGATGAATGAAGTACACAAATAGGCAACAATTGCTCTGGAGTTCCTGGGAGGCTTGTTTAGCTCTATGTCAGGAAGCTGTCAGTAACTGGACTCTACCAGTGTTATATTTGAGACAGAGGTTGTACAGACTCCAAGACTTCTGTCTGTTTGACCCTATAATGCTCCTCAGGATTCTGTTCTTGGAAACCAGTTAGATTAGGGAGCTGGCAATGTGGTTTGTCATTTTCTAGGCAAAGGAGATCCCTGATTTGGCTTCAGTGTAGACAATTGTAATGAAATGTGACACAGAAGAACCAAATGGCAGGGTTTGATCAGTGATTATGTCAGTGGTGGAGCAGAGCCCTTCTTCCTGGGAGATACCACTGGCACACAAAACACTGGGCAGGGTGGGGGGTAAGTGTCCGAAAAATCACTGCAATCCTCCCTACACCCATATTTCACAGCATAATGTGTTTCTTCCATCTCCGTTTTTTCCTACTCTAGCATTCTTGGCATGCATCTTTTTGGATGCAAGTTCAGCCTGAAAACTGATACAGGAGACACAGTTCCAGATAGAAAGAATTTTGATTCCTTACTTTGGGCCATTGTGACCGTATTTCAGGTAAGCTCTGGATCCTTTGGGAAGATTTAATGTAGAGCACCTGGACAAGTTATTTCACTTTAAAAAAACCCACTATTCCAGTAGGTGTCAAATTTGAACTGAAATGGCACTGTAGAGCTATTAAGGCAAAGTGATTGTGTTTCTGAGTTAGCTGGCCTCTGTAAGCCCTGATAGAGAAGCAATCTACTAAAAGTCATCACTGTGCATATCTGTTGTCAGTAAAAGTCTAAGAAGGTCTGGAAATCCACCCTTATTTTCCATTCATATAGTCGGTAAGATCAGACCCACAGTCTACTATTCTGTAGATCTCTGTCTCCTTACCTGTCTTCACTTCCCCAAAAATGCACTTTGCAAACAATTTCATTTAACCGGGAGTGACAAATACTGTCACAAATCAGAGCTGGAGTTGCTGGCTGTATATGCTGAGAAAGTCTTCATATAAAAGTTGTGTTTCCTCTGCAGACAAGATCTGGTGTGTGCTTGAAGCTACACAATGGAGCAATAAGGTGCTGTTTCCAGGACATTCTAAATATAAAGATTAGTCTTTTCTGTTTAAAAGCTCAGTCTTTAGAGTCGAAGTGCAGCAAGTGGACCACAATGTAAACAATGTTAAACCAAGTTTCTAAATGCAGAGTAGGTGTTTGCTACAGTTATCATTCAAAGTAGAAACCAGTCCAGAGTCTTCACTGTGAAGAATATAACTTCTTACAAAGGGGCAAGGACAAATAAGCATTAGTTTCACAGGTTCACATTTTTCTTTTACCAACATAAATACAAATTTCTGCATTTATTCTAACAGTCCCTTGGGAAATAGAGTTGACACAGAGCACAAGGGCTCAGTCCTACATCCAATGAAAATTAATGAGTGACATGACTCAGTGCAGCTGACTGCATTCCTATCCCCAAAGCTACCTTGTTTTTAGGAGAGTTAGAGGCCATTTTCATTGTAAGCATGAATTAATGTGGAGCATGAATCTGTCATCCTTTTTTCTTAGGCTCCAGGATTTTTGAGTTCCGGGAAAGCTAGGAGAGCAGGAATCCCTGAGGAAGGTCCCTTGGAGCAAGGCTTTGCAAAGATGTATATTTTTTTGCCCAGCTTGTCAGTGCTTTTACCTAATGGAAACCACTTTGCTTCCCTGAGTTTCTTGAGCCACCAATGTTATTTATCTCATCAAATATCATGTCCCCTACCCTTTCCTTCAGCTCCAGATGCCTTATAAAGAACAGCCCGAAAGGCGACAACAGCTCTGGCCTCAGGTCTGTTATCTTCTGATGGTTATCAAAGGAGGCAATACCACCACCAAATAATGGGACTCGTACCAGCACATCCTTCATGTTACCATATCTAGGATCTGAACTAGTCAGCTCTATGGCAGCGGTGTGCTAGATCTTCCTGCAGAGAGGGGAGGTTTGGCCAGGAGAGAGCTCTCACATGCAAAGATCTAAATAAAGGAGTGTTGCTGTCTCATCTCATGACACCTGCTAATGATTATGCTCAGAAAAGGTCAAAAGGAGAGGAAGAAATGGATGAGTCAGTATTTGAATGCAGCTGCTGTGCATGAGAGGAGTGGAGTAATTAGAGAGTCTTCCCCTTCACCTCTCTGCAGATCCTCACTCAAGAGGACTGGAACGTGGTCCTGTACAATGGGATGGCATCTACATCCTCATGGGCAGCACTCTACTTTGTGGCCCTGATGACCTTCGGCAATTATGTGCTCTTCAACCTTCTTGTTGCCATTCTGGTAGAAGGCTTCCAGGCAGAGGTAAGAGATCTGAGCAGAGGGAGGGAGAAAACTGAGAAGCACGTGTAGGCAAGAGTGTAGGGATGAATCTATGTCAGTGCAAACATCTAGTCATGCAAGCAGCCCTAAAATTAAATTTAAGGGGTGTAGATGAGCTGGGTTGGGCATGTGAAGCTCTTGTGAATCTATCTTTGCAAATAAGGCCCACTGGACTTGGCATGAGACTTGGGAGACCAACACTTTGGTTGATCTGCTACGGGGTCTGTTGTGTGACCTAGAGGAAATTATTTAGGGTGAATTTAACTCACCAAATCTCCCACATGTCCTGTGTTTCTTTATGGTGGGCCTCGGGCCTTCAAAGAATCTAGCCAGGGCTAGTCATGGGGACCAGGTAGGATGTGAAATGTCTGTCAATCCAGGCCTTTCCTTGTGACTCTGTCCCTTATGTGTTATTTGAGGCTAGTAGCACAGCTGTTCAAAAGCTGTGTTGCAAGGTTACAGACATCAAATTTTGAGATACTTAGGATGATGTAGGACATACAAATGCTAAAGAGGTTTTTACCTACACCTGACAGTAATGTCTGTATCAGGTCAATGAGCAGGGAATTTATGATAAACTGCAGGCATCTCATCTCATCTCACATAGAAAGGATTAGAGATATTATTTTATTTCTCAGTCAGAAGTGATATGCCATGTCCTGATCTGAACTAGGCAGGAACCTGAGCAGCTGTGCAGGCAATCCTGTGCCACACGATCCAGAGCAGCAGGCCACACTGGTGTGAGTGGTGTAAGTGGTACAGTACTGGTGTGAGTGGGGGGCCCCTGCAGCCTCTTAAATTTTCCTCCCCACTGGCAAGTCCACTCCAGATCTGCTTTCAGCATCCTGAGACACTGAAACCAGCCATCCCCTGCCCTATCCTGCTCTTCTCCATATTCCTTTCAGAACACAGCAAGTCCATTTAGGGGAGATTTTAAGTGAGGATGATCTGTTCTGGTTGTAAATATAACAATGTATGTGCACATATATATTATCCAGAAAAAAAACTACTTTTTTTGAAGTCCTAGTGCAAATGGAAATGATTTTAAGACATACCAAAAGTCATCCAGTCCCAGTTAAGGCTAAGAATAGTGGCATCGAAAGGGCTTACCTCATGTTTTGGGATTTTTTAATTATTACTTTTTTTGTTTCTGCAACCATCAAGAAGGGAAAGTTTGCTTAGTGCTGGATTGGCTTCAGAGACACACACACTCAGAAAGAAAATGAGAAAATGGCTTCAGTTTTCACCGCCTTAGCTCCCAAGGGAAAGAGAAAGAAATTATTTTTATAGAATTTTTTTTTCACTTTTCATTTTTTCCCCAGAAATGGTATCGTGCTCTCATTTGCCGTGTTTAGATCACACTTAGATGAAACTTCACTGACCATGGAATATAATTGAAATATTCATGGACCAAAAATTCACTTCTCTTAAGCCAGCACAGCCCCATTTATGTCTTTCAAGGATGTATGCATAGATTCATTATTAAAGCATCCCTCCTAGTTTTCTTGCAGCACTAGCAGAGGAAAATTAATTGAAACAACAGGAGCCAAGTCCCAGTCTGGAAAAAAACAACCCTGATCTACATTGCTCAGGGCTGTTTCACAGATGCTGAGGGTGGTGAGTGCCACCTGCACACACACACAAGACACAAGTAGTCCAGCTCATTGCTTTCAAAATCAACAGCCCTGCACTGCATTGGTGGGCATTTTAATGTCTCGTACAATATGGCCCACACCCTGAAGATCCAGCACAGCTGACCAAGAAAAGCAAGAAGGTCCTTTTCCAAGAACAAGCCTATACTCCATATCTCAGTAACTAGAGCTCATGCTGACACTGTTTATTTCCAAATTCCTGTAGTTTTCTCAGTGTCACCAATCTCAGCACCTCCTGGCTTTGCTCTAGATACTGTAACACCTTTGCCATATTCCTATTTTAGTGCAACCTGTTGCAGATTGAATTGAACGTTTTAGCCGCTAACCTAGCAAGACCAGAGCAAAGCCGTTACCAATATTTCTACAGGCTCTGCAGTAGCTGCTGTCTTCCAGCCCAGAAGGGGTTTTCCTCTAGGAGAGTTGTAGCTGTATTCAGAGTGGTTGTGCGGGACCTCAATTCTGCTAGAAAATGACACAGGCAGACTGAAGTCTGTGCTAAAGTAATAGACTGTCCTGAACTGAATGCAGACACAACCAATACAGTTGGCCATATGGTAACTCAGAGAGGGGACTATTCAGTGGCCAGACATGTGTCAGATATCCTGAAATTCCACCAACCAGCAAATCTGGGTGGAAAAAGAGGACATGCCAGGGAAATCCAAACAGATGATAACCAGGATGTGTAACCCAAATGCCTGGAAACCACTCCTGCTCAAGCAATCTTGCATTTAGGCACAGAGAGCCCTTGTACAGCAGTTTGCATCCTTTGTTCCTGATTGCTTTAAGGCAGAAGAAAGTTTTCTCCACTTGGCATCCTGGCAGCTTGCAGGTACCTTTTACAGTACCGATCCTGTTCCTTACCTGCTCTTTTGGAGGTTGAATCACCTACTAATGGGAAACCTGTCATTGTTTAACCCCAGCCAGCAACTAAGCACCATGCAGCCACTCACTAACCCCCCTCACAGTGGGATGGGGGAGAGAATCGGAAGGGTAGAAGTGAGAAAACTTGTGGGTTGAGATAAAGGCAGTTTAATAGGTAAAGCAAAAGCCGCGCATGCAAGCAAAGCAAAACAAGGAATGCGTTCCCCACTTCCCATGGGCAGGCAGGCGTTCAGCCATCTGCAGGAAAGCAGGGCTCCATCATGTGTAATGGTGACTTGGGAAGACAAACACCATCCCTCCGAACACCCCCCCTTCCTTCTTCTTCCCCCAGCTTTATGTACTGAGCATGGTGTCGTATGGTCTGGAATATCCCTTGGGTCAGTTGGGGTCAGCTGTCCCAGCTGTGTCCCCTCCCAACTCCTTGTGCCCCCCCAGCCTGCCCACTGGTGGGGTGGGGTGAGAAGCAGAAAAGGCCTTGGCTCTGTGTAAGCACTGCTCAGCAGTGTGTATTATCAACACTGTTTTCAGCACAAATCCAAAACATAGCCCCATGCTAGCTACTATGAAGAAAATTAACTCCATCCTAGCCAAAACTAGCACAAGCCAGAAATGGGCAGCCTCATGCGATACTCTCTTGAGTGCACGATTACAAACCTAGCTGAATGGCTGTCATTTTCTTGCTCAGGCTTAATGGCTCCTTTCGGAGCTGTTACAGACCATGATTTAAATGTGTGTAAGGAGTAGTTTTCAAAGCTTGTATTATTCACTCAGTGCTGCCTCAGAAAAGGCCAGCAACCACAGGCATGACATTTGCAGGGCACATTTTGCTCTCCACTTCCATTTATTATAAATCCTGACATTAAGCCCATGGGCTTGTCAGTTGTCTCATAGCAGGTATTAGCTGTGTTACAGAAAACCCTTCTCAGGGCTGTATTTCAGCTACCAGGGCTCAATTCAAGTCTTGCACTTACAAATGCATAACTTAGCTCTGGTTGTAAACCGAAGATGTTTACAGTCTCCTTGGACAACTCCCAGGAAAAAGTATCAGTGGAGCTGGGTTTTCTTTTGTCACCCCTGGTTCTGTTGGTACGTTGGAAATATGGCAGAAATTCTTGTTTTGACCTCTTTGACTTTGCCCTCTTATAGGGTGATGCTATTAGCAGTTATAGAAGACACTGAGGTGCATTTCTCCCTTTGCTCGGATGTTTCTTTTACTTAGATGGAAGGTGACTCCTGGGAGACTTGTGCAGCTAAGAGGGTACACATTAGAGCTGCTCTAAGCTCTGAACCATCAGCAGCGTTTCAGCAAGAACACTGAAAATTGTAATGTGAATCACAGTACAGTCTCAGCTTGATCTCAGGTTCTGATCTGCCTGTGGAGCAAGTTTGGCAGGAGTATCCCTAGAAGAGAATAGGCTTAAATGGCCACAAAACCATTTTTAGTACATTTGTGCTTAGGACAACAAGAAGCCAGACTTCAAACAGGACCATAATTGCATATTTGTGCTTACATTGTTCCCATGTCATTTTGAAATCTACCCTAGAGCTGCTCTGGAAAAGCAGACAAACCTTCCAAAATTATGCAAATCTTTCATCTACTCTGCACTAGTGCTTCTGCTTCAAAACAGAGAAGATGAATAAGGCAGCTTAAGCCTTTCAGTCATCCTGTCTGTTTGGCTGCACCAGTTAGCAATACATCACGGATGAAATTAAGTTCACTGCCACTTCAGCACCATGTCTCTAGAAACCATGGTGATTTGTTCAGGCATCAGTTAAGGAACTGTACTCCTTTTTCTGGGATCAGCTGCTTTAATTCAACCATTTGCTATCAATTTGCACAGCTTTTCTGCAGTCTTGATGGATCCAGCCAGAGTCATGCCGACAGCCTGCTGGAATCTCTCCTCTCTGCAGACCTCCCCCAGCAGAGCAGAAGCTGACAATAGCTCTTCTGTCCCAACCTTGTACATTATTTAGGCTGATCGGTTTGGGTAGCAGAGGCAGATATGTATGAAAGGGAAAAATAACTGGACTTCCAAGAGGAAAGCCAGTGTAAGGGTGGTTGGCTGTTCTCTGTCTTGAGATGATGCTGTGCTGCCAGGCAAGCTGGCCTCTTTCCCTTCTGTCACAGCTTCAATGTTGCCAAGAGATTTCCCAATACAATCTCAATTACCAGCCAGCGTGAAGAAAGCAAATCAGGGCTGGGTTTTCAGGTCTAAGTCAAATTTATAGTGCTGTCAAATAAAGAAGAAAAACCCTTTGACATCCTTTGACATTAAAACCTAAGTGCTTTCAGCTGGGATCATGGAGAATGCAAATATGGAGCCCCACAATGCCAATTTTTCTTACTCACTCTGATTACAGCTGCACTTTCATGTTCTCCCCTGGGATACGCTGTTCAGTGAGGCTGAGTGCAGTGTAGGAAACACGACAACGTTGCAGGAACAGTAGTCACAATCACAACATCATCCTTTCTGTCCAAGTATGAAAATGAATCAAAACAAGGAAGAGGGACTTACCTGGGGTCATTCCCCAGGACAGTGTCAGAGGGAACTTGGCATTCTGCCCTCAGTTCTTGGGGCCACACTTAAACTAACCATGAGGAGCTGAGGTATCTCTGAGCTGCTAAGTAACCCAAACGGCCTTTGTGCTAAAGTTTAAATGAATCAAGTCTGTTAATTATCCTTCTCCTCCCTGCAGGGTGATGCCAATAGGTCAGACACAGATGAGGACAAGACATCTGCCAACTTTGATGATGATTTTGAGAAGCTAAAAGACTTCCGAGCAACAGGTAGGATTTTGTCTCTACATTTCCCTGAGAATCCGAGAGTTACAACTCTGCTTCCACAGTCATCTTTTCATAGAAACTTAAGGCAGAAAGTGGAAGAATCCATTTTATTTGGCAATTAATCTGATAGCTATGTTGACAGAGCAAAAAGTGCTCTATGCAAAAAGTGTTAGGAAAGCTAAATGAGCATTGATACTTCCTTTAAACAGATGTTTTTCTTATTTAAACTCTACTAGAATATTTAGATGTGTCTCATTGTTTCTTCTGTATTATTACCACAGAATGGTTTGCTGACAGCAATATTCTCACACTACTTCTCAGCAGCTTTTCAAATCAATCATGTTCTCATCTGTTCTTTTTGGTTTCTCACACAAATGCATTTAGGTGAGGTTTGATTGATGGAAATGTTGCTGTTCATTTGTGTTACAGGAGGGCCTGGCAATTGATTTGAAGTAAGGCCCTATTGTACTAGTGTACTATAAACATGGAATAGTAGGTGACAGCCTTCGCTCTGCAGAGTTTGCAACCAGACAGGGGACAGGAAGGGATCACACATTTTAACAGAGTGAATAGCCTGATGGTAAACAAGAGCCAGTTTAGTTCCTCTGTACTTTGATTCTTGGCTTGGGGTCTTGTTAGGATTAGTTTAAATGCTTCTAAACCAGGATTCGTTTTGGCTAAGGAAATGATATTGATTGTGGTGAGCAGATGGAATTCAACTGAGGAAAGGGCAGAAATAATCTGTTGGGGAAGCTGAGACAGAGCTGGATCACAGCAAGGTGATGGAGCTGCTCAGTCTGCAGGTGAAGCAACAAATTCCAAACACCAAGTGATCAAAAGAATGTCCATTGCAAATAGTTGACAAGGAACCCACAGCACCAACTATGCACCAGCTTTGCACCAACTATTTGCTGAGCAGCTTCAAATAGTAAGAGAGTTCTAGGGGAAAGAAATATTGTCACCTCTTCTCAGGTAACACAGGAATAGAAAACAGGGATGAATTTGCCATCAGTCAACGTCCATGAGTAATTGTGTGTCTCCATAAGCCTCATAGATGCCAACCGGTGACTAAACAGCATAAGGACATTAACAATTCTATTACAGTGTCACTGGTCTATAGACAGATACACTGGCAAGAGGAATGCGTATTGCAGATTAGCAAATTTTGAGCTGGATCTTCCACCCCTCAAAGTGAATGGCAGTGTTCCCATGGACTACTGTGGTGCAGATCAGGTATTTGTGCACAAGCCAGCAACTAAACAGATGATACAATAGAAGCACACTGCATTACAAAAGCAGTGGAGGAGAAATAGCAGAGGTAATGCACTCACTTGGATTTCTCACTGCAGACTTGGACTTCTTTCCTGCTGGCTGCAGATGCTACCATTCTTCCCCCTCCTTAAGAATGATTCTGCAGTTATTAAACCAGAACCCACTAAGCCCAGTAAGATAGGAGCTAGTTCAACTTTAGTTTTGTGTTTGAAATTAGGCTTTTGGTTTTGAGTATTACGGCACTCCATAGGGCTGGAGGTGCTATGTCTGGTTTGTCTTCAGTGTGAATATGGTTTTTGCAGTCTGTACTTGCCATACAGCTAAAATAGGTGCTTTCTATAATTACCACAGAGATGTGCCATTAGATTTCTCTGTTACAGAGAATTTTACTCTTCTAGATGGCTGGATATGTAAAAGCAACTTCCATTTCCTCTCCCCTGAACAGATGACTAAAGACAATGACTAATGTTTGCTTAGTGTCTTCCCATGAAAGAACTTAGACCACATCAGAACTGCATAAAAATCTCTGTGTAAGACTGTATCACAAGAAGAAGAGATTAACTTCCTAGGGTGAATTTAGCCAGTCCTCAATGTCCTTTCCCCAGAAACTCTCTCCCAGTCCCCCAGAACTGTAGCTCCGCTCTCTAAAGCCCAAGAAACAGTGAACAAAAGAAGCTTCCTTTGGAGGGCAACGAGTTCCAAGTCCAGGCAGGGCTGAAGACCTCTTAAAAGGTTGTGACATTTGCCTTATGCCTTTGAGCACGGTGGGGGTGATCTTATTGCCCACAACATTTCATCTCCATTTGGCAGAGTTCCTAGAAGACCCAAGGAGCAATGTCCATTCTGAAGAATGATTTCTGTAGCTGTAGCTGAGCATTCACCTTGTATTCTCTCTCCCCTTCTCTCCAGAGATGAAGATGTACTCACTTGCTGTCACCCCAAATGGACACCTGGAGGGCAGGGGAAGCATGCCACCTCCTATAATCATGCGCACTGCTGCCACACCGATGCCCACACCAAAGTGTTCCCCACACATGGATTCAGTGCACACTTTTGTGGACTCGAGGAGAGGGAGTAACGCCTCGCTAGACCCCTTGAGCTACGATCAGAAGTCCTTGGTAGGTTGCTATTGTGAACAACTCTCCCTCAAGTGCCTGCAAGCAGCATAGATGATATATGTGTGTGTGTGTGCGTGCACGCATTGCCAGAAAAAGAAGACGGGTGATAGAGGTGAGAAGTATGTGGAAAGTCAGGAGGAGAACAGAGTCAAGAGGAAGAAACATAACAGTCAAGGACAGAGAGTATATGAAGAGGGGAGACAGGAATGTACTGGGATTCAGTGTCTTCCTGCCTAATATCTGATTGGAAGTCCATGCCAAGCCACCCCACTGGAGAGACGCAACCTGAGACAAGTCATAAGTTCATGCAGTTATTCCAGCAAACCCCACTGAGGAGGAGCAGGCACCTTTTGCCAACCACACTGGCCATTTTGTGGTGTCTTGGAGAAGTTGTCAAGTGCTCCTGTGAGGATGAGGCCTATTTCCCCCCACAGTGTTTTAGGGTTGCATCTTGAATCCACCTTGTGTCAAGGGAAATAAAGCATTTGTCCTTACCAACACAGCAGCTGAGCTCCAGTTACAGTACAGCAGCCCCATTGGAGGGGAAACAAAGGAAATGAGGTAGTAGCTGACCGATTGCCACCAGGCACAGCTCATGGAGCAGAGATTTGGCTGGAGCTGACTGCTTTGGCAACTGATTGCATTTTGCCTGCAACAGGGGAGCAGGAGGGCAGCTCTGTGAAAACAGAGGGTGCAGAGTTAATAGACAAAGTGGATTTCTGCTGCTGCTTATCTATCCCATTCCTCTGCTCTGTAACTGCAATATCATGTTCAAATCAAGGCAGCAGACCGTGAAGGCACTTCACATAGAGACAGAGCCACTATCCCCTTTGGTAAGCTGCTTAGTCAAGGTAATGCTTTTGAAAAGAAAATAGAGATGACTGTTGTTTGCCTTGGGGTTTCATGGGATTGTGAGTTGCTGGAAAGGGTTGTTCATGGTTTGAATCCATTCTGTGAGAGCACATCAGTGCCACCAGCCAAAGGAAGATAAAGCAGTCAGAGGAGAGCTGGCCAACGCTGAGAAGGAGGAGGAAGGCAGTTTGCCTAGTTTTGTGCTGGGAGGAAGCCATGGAGGGAAAAGGAGATTTCCTTCTAGCCTTTCTGCTCTGACCTTAAGTGCTCTCATCTTGGCAACTACCTGCCAGCCAAAGTGCACTCACACACCTATCAGTGCCAGAAATTTGCTGTAAGAGAAACATTCATTCCATCTCCTTATGCAGCAAACTGAAGAGAAAGTAATGCAAATGGGGGCACAATTTCCAACAGACACTTGAGTGACTTAGGTGCCAGAGTCCCTCTGGAAGCCAGGGAAGTTGTGTGCTGAAGCCACTTGAACATGAGGAAAGAAAATGCCACTTCAGCAATAGTGTCTTTGGGTTCAGTTTTTATGCGCAGTTAATGCAGCCAGGACAGTAGGAAGTCATGCAGCACAGAGGATTGGTAGCTGTGCTACAGGTATAGTTCAAGGAGTACCTTCAGTGTGAGATTAGCTGGGTGCTTGGCTCCCATCTCAAGGCATTGGCATGATGAAATCAGAGCAGCGAGGAAAGCTGGAAGGGGAAGACATGACTTGCAATAAGAAGGGTCTTCCAGTCTGGGCAAAATGCTATATCCTTTGGCTTCCTCCTGCAAACAAACCCTCAAATGTCTTTTTCCTCTCTCAGTCCAGCCTCCGCAGTTCCCCTTGCGCCAACTGGGGCACCAGCAGCAACTGGGGAAGCCGACGCTCAAGCTGGAACAGCCTGGGCAGAGCCCCGAGCCTCAAGAAGAAGAACCAGTCAGGAGAAAGAGAGTCCTTGCTCTCTGGGGAGGGAAAAGGCAGCACAGACGATGACTCTGATGACGCCAAGTCCAGCACAGTCAGCAGGCCCTCATTGCACCGCCGGGCAGAGTCCCTGGACTACCGCAGCTCCCTGGACCTGCCTGAGCTGCTTCAGTTGCCCACCATGCGCCACTCACTCAGTATCAGCCCCGTGGCCGTTCTGCCTGCCGAGTACCAAGACTGCAACGGCAAGATGGTTCACGTCCCCAGCGAGTTCTTCCTGCGTGTTGATGGACACAAGGAGGATGCTATGGACTATGAGGATGACATGGAGGATGTGAGTTGAGGGGGAAATTGGGTGCTCGTGCGTTAAGTGGCTTTTCCACTCCAAGAAGGCTGATTAAAAATCAGGCTTTGACATGTGTTACTGCCTAATGGCTGGTGTAGACAAAATGAATCCAGATCCGGATGGGCATCCATTTCCCAAAAGGCTTTTTTATATTAATGGGTTGGGCTGTTACCTTGCAGTGGTCTCTAACGAGGTAAAACTGCAAGAGGTTGTGCATGCATTTGCCTAGTTTTTGAACTGGTTGAGATTGTCCCCCTGGCCCAGGTTGCCTCCAAAAATGAGCTGTAGACACAAGAGATAGCTAATGTCTGTGCTCACGAGAGCTGTTTGGCATCTCAAAGGCTTGAAAGCCTAGAGTGTTCCCTATTTAAGTTTTTGGTTGTTTGAGTCCTTTTTGGTTTTGACACAACTTTGAATCTCAAAATGATACCTGCCTAGAAAGTCTTGCTTTGTTATGTTCATATCTTACTGTACAGCAGCCCCTTCCACCCCTTTCCTCTGTGTTTTGTTGGACAAATGTGACAATGCCTGCCACGTCTCTGTCCCAAAAGCCATGACTCCCTACAGGCGCTATGAAATGTCATGTGCTGCCCTCTTTCACAAAAGGACTGTGAAAGTTGAAGAGGCAGGAAAATAAAAGAGGAAGAAAAGGTGTTTCTTCTTTTCTATCCAGAGTTACTGCTACCGAATTCGTAAAGTCCTGGAGCCCTACAAACCACAGTGGTGCAAGAGTCATGAAGACTGGTCCCTCTACTTGTTTTCCCCACAGAATCGGTAAGAAATGCCAGCCCACTAGGTTTTTGTGGTAATGAAATACTACAATTCTAGTTAGCCTTCCCTTGAGAAAAATCCCTCTCTGATGTAGAAGCACTGAGAGTTTAAGAAATCCAATTTCTGATTTTTAGGTAACTTCTTCTGTTACATGTGGGCAGAATTGTTGCATGGTTCACCCTATGCCTGTCTAGGAAGAAGGGTGGTTTAACCAGCATTAATAATAGCTGTTATTACATCTTGTTTACTGCATTGATAATAATGGCTGAAGCTTGTGGAGAGTCTAGCTCACCACCTGGGCTGATGCTGGTGGCACAGCTGCCAAAGACTTTCAAGGACGTGCCATTCAGGTGGGAGTCTCTCGCTGACCCAAACATCTAATGTATACTTTTTTCCCCACCATTTCTTCAGGTTCCGAGTGATGTGCCAGAAGGTCATTGCCCACAAAATGTTCGATCACGTGGTGCTGGTCTTCATATTTCTCAACTGCATCACTATAGCACTGGAGCGACCAGACATAGACCCACACAGCACGGTGAGTACCTGAATCATTTTCTTCCTTGATCCAGCATCCAGATCTTAGTCTTGTCAGGGCAAGACCCTGCAAGATGAAAGATGTTTGTTTTCTAACACCTTTAAATAACTTGCCTCTTTGCTGTTCTATGTTTTACAGGAAAGGATATTCCTAAGTGTTTCTAATTACATCTTCACTGCAATCTTTGTGGCTGAAATGATGGTTAAGGTAATTATATCTTCATCCCATGGCCCTTAGTGAGGCCTGGCAAAGACCAGAACATGACATAGTTATGATCTGGGTGAAGATTTAAATGTCTCTCTTCTCCTGGCTGTAGGTGGTAGCTCTTGGCTTTTTCTCTGGGGAGAACACCTATCTGCAGAGCAGCTGGAATGTCCTGGATGGAGTCCTGGTCTTTGTATCTATCATTGACATTATTGTCTCCATGGCATCGGCAGGCGGAGCTAAGATCCTGGGTGTCCTTCGCGTTTTGAGACTTCTGCGGACCTTGAGACCCCTCCGGTATGTTCACCAATAGGGTGGCTGAGTTTTCTTAGTGTTGATAGATCAAGGAGTTTGAAAAAATGCACATGAGCCATCAAGGTCTTACTTAATAACACAAAAAGCTGAAACACAGTATGGGTAGAATCATCTTTGGGGAGCTCTTATGTAGTGAAACTGTTTGAAAACAGTGAAATTAGTTATAATATAACTCAACTTCTCCAGCACAAAAAAAAAGCGGATGGAGTTTGGAGTGACAGGTGTTATTGTACTCAGGCAGTTAGTGCAGTGAATGCCTCCTCCATGCTGCATTTTCATCACCGTTTTACAAATCAGTCTGGCTCCTTGTTAAACTGCACAACCTCATAGTCATTCCCAAGCAAAGAGGTTGCCTTGGTTGGGAGAAAATTTGCTATTGAACAGGTGCTGACAATAATTTGATAAGCTCCAGCATCTATACCTGTTCTCCTGTGCCTGCATATCTAACATTACTGCAAAACAATTTAGTTCTTGGCTAGGAAGAGGAAGGGGAGGCACTTTCAGTATTTGAGAAAAGGAATAAAGAGAATTTGTATTTTGTTTACAATTATGCAATAACAAAGAGTGTTGATGCTTGGGGGATTTTTATCAGCTCACAGCTCCTGTGTTCTGCTTCCATCCTGCTTGGCAAGAAACACAAGCCTTTTTTCATGAAATTTCAGGGGAAATAAGATAGGCACCTCCTGAGACCTGTAGGCTTTCTGATGAAAAGCTGCTTGCTTATGACAATAATCAGAAGAGGCAATCTTGTTTAGGCCCATGACCACAAGAACAACAGCTATTTGTCTGCTGCTCTGTATTTCCTTAGTGACACATAACTTTGTGAGTGTTTCTGTCTCCTCTCTTGCTCCCATGCTCTCTTCTGCTGGTGGCATCGGGATCCCCTTGTAGTGCTGGCTCACCAGGAGCCACTCTGGGTCACCCTGCACAAGCCTTGGCCTGGCAGCGCCTCGAGGCATTTATCTAACACGCATAAGTAGGAACAGAAATCAAGGCATAGGCAATTCATAAGTAAGTAAACATAAGGGGAAAAAAAGGAATTGGTCATGGAGAATAACTAGGCCAGATCCTATTAATAGAGAGGAATTCATCACCTCTCACAATGGCTTCACTTATCACAGCCTCTTCCAGGATTGCTCCAGGGACCATTCCTAACACTTTGTAGGTGCAGTTCAGACTGCTACATTATTTGCTGCCAAATAAGACCCTATTGAAATGCTTTGTCCCTGCAGCATACAACTCTCCTCTTTTCTCTGTGTTTGGCAGGCATGAAAGCATCATTAGCCGTGCAAGCTCAAGCTACCTGCAAGGACTCATACCCTCTCCCCTCTACAGGCCCCTCCAAAAAAACCCTTTGATGTTCTTCAGTCAAAACACCCGCCTTCCCAGAAAAGCTTGCTTGGGCTAGTTACACTTATGAGTGCAAACACATTTTTCAGACGCCCATGGGAGAGCCATTCTCCAGGCGCTCATACAGGAAAGGAAAACGCTTGTTCTCCATAATACCCAAAAGCTACTTCAGGCCGTGCTCAGAGCATGCCTGGCCTCTCATGGCCTCACAGCAAGCAAGCAAGCTGCTCTTTAATGGGATGACCCTTTGGCTGTGGAGCTGTTGATCACAAGTTCCTGTTAGCTAAGAGTCAGTTCAGGAACTAATTAGGAAACAAACTGAAATTACTTTGTTTGAAAAGTTGTCATGGGGCTCAGGCCAGTAGGGGAGGTGAGCACTTATGCCTGTAGAAAGAGGACAAGACATGCTCTCTAGTACCACTGTGAAGCTGTTTAGATGTGTTGTGTTAGGAAGCAAGCTTCTGCCTGGTGTGTGCCCCTCTGCTTGGATCAGAGAGACCTCAGAGGGGATCAGCTCTCTAGACTGAGGTACAAATAACCCTGTAGTGGGAACCTCTTGATATTCTGCCCATAGAGAGCGTTCCCTCGTCATTGTTACTAGTAAGCAATTGCCCAACACCCTGCTGTCAGGGTGTCTTACACTTTTTTAATTTCATCTAATGTGACTGTGAATGTTCTGCTTGTCCAAATAAGTCACTAACTGTCTCTGAATGCTGCCTGCAGGTAGGGGAGGGTTGTGTTAGCTTTACTGCAGCCCAAGCAGAGGAGGAAAAGCAACCATATAATAACAGGGCATGCATAAAAATTAAAAGCTTTATTGTTTTGCCATTTTTTCCAGAGTCATCAGCAGAGCCCCGGGTCTGAAGTTGGTGGTAGAAACCTTGATCTCCTCCTTGAGGCCTATTGGGAATATTGTTCTCATCTGCTGTGCTTTCTTCATTATCTTTGGGATTTTAGGCGTCCAGGTAGAGTATTTCCCTCACCACAGCCATCTGTAAGTGACTGCTGCAAAAGAGAAGCTGTTTTTCTCACCACCTGGGGTTAAGGTGGAAGTAACGAGCTTAAATGTCTCCAAAGGAAGATTTCAGTTAGGTGTTAGGAAAGCAGAGCCAGGCCCTAGAAGAAATGCTCTGGGGTGGGGTTAGCATCTGCTCATTGGAAGGCTCTCAGGATTAGAAGAGCAGACCTCCCTGATGAATAACACAGCACCAGCTAAGCCTGCCTGAGGGTAGGGGAAGGAGAAGACAAATTCCCAAGATCCCTCCTGGCTCTGTGTGCTAGGATATATATAATACCTCTTCCTCAGAGAGGAGATTGTCATCCTCCCAACAAGACAGGGCTGGCCTGCAGGATCACCTTCCTTCTGTGTCTGGAGCAATATGCAGTAATATCTCAGGGCCTGAAGTTTCACCAGAGGTCTTTTCCTGCCCTGTGTCTTAAGACAGATATGTGAGCTGGAAGGAAAGGAAAGGAATTTGAACTTGGCAAACAACTCTACTAGGGGAAAGACAGATAAATCAGGGGACAGACCTTTCAAAGCTGCTTCTTTTTTGTTTTTTTCTTTTTTTTTGTTGCTTCTCAAATACAGCTTTTTAAAGGCAAGTTCTACTACTGTGATGGTCCTGATGTAAAAAACATCACTACAAAGACTGACTGCACTAACGCACGCTACAAATGGGTTCGGCGGAAGTACAATTTTGACAATTTGGGACAGGTAAAATCCTTATTGCAGGGATTTTCCATACCAGTTTTTAAAGGATGAACACTTAAAATGTATTCCTTGAGGAGGGTGTGGAACATCTGTCATAGGAAGTTTCCAAGAACGACATAGGCATTCATCTATCAGAAGCAAACCTAACTGGGTAAATATGGATCAGGTCACCACTTCATCTCTTGCAGCCAGACTTCCTAGGGTTATACAATTCCTTGTTTATAGGAGGGTGTTGTCTTAAAGCCACTGCTTTTGCATGCAGTCCCTCATGTATGGACCACAGCTGTCACTTTTAGTCTCTTGACTTCTAGCTGTTATGTTTGCAAATGAAAAAAATAAGATGCTTTATACTGGCTGAAAAGCAAGACAGCCCATAGTAGGCTGGGATAGTAGGAGCTGGGATATATTTTTGCTTTTTAAAACCCCATGACATTGGGCCAGCCTGCAATATTGATTTTTAATCATGCTTTGGTGACCAGAAAGCCTGATGTGTCTGAGCAAAAGTCAACCTATATGTGAGGGAAAAGGAGCATTAATGACCATAGTTTGATCACTTTTAAGCCAGATATGGAAATAGGTAAAAGCAAGTCACAATATGTTGCATTTCTCCACCAACTCCAAGCCAGATGATGTGTTATGATCTGTGGATTGGTTTTACTGAACATTGTCTGTTGTTGGTTTCTTCTCTGGGGACTAAAATGCAAGACTAATCTTGTTTGTTTGTTTGTTTGTTTTCTTATAGGCCCTCATGTCCTTGTTTGTCCTCTCCTCCAAAGATGGCTGGGTGAACATCATGTATGATGGTTTGGATGCCGTGGGTATTGACCAACAGGTAAATGTACTGCAGAGTCCAGATGTGTTGCTCTCAGAAGTCTCATGCCTGGATGACTCTGGTGTTTTTGAAGTCCCAGGAAGGAGCAGAGCTATAGGACCTTCTTGAGGTCCTGACTGCTCATTGGGCTGCCAAGGTTTTACATTCTCCATTGAGTAACTTTTACAGTGGATGTGCCCCATGTAGTAGACAAACAAGTACTGATGGGGTTTTTAATTAGAATGATGATACTTGAGAAGGGCCACACGTGCCATTGCACTGCAGCTTCATGGAAGGCATGATGAATATAAGTAAACTCTCACAAGATGGGAAACAACCAGGAATGTTATGAAAAGGACATTGTTAAGTTTGTGTGTTACGTGGCATTTGCAAAGGAAAGTCAAGAGTCTTAGATGAGTAGTACCCCATCGCAGCTACAGTAACACTTTGTACTTAAATTTTCTCCTGCTTCTGAAGATCCCATAACGACTGAGAAATGTTAACCATGAGCACACATCTCAAAAAAAATAAGCTGGAGCCTATCATAAACTAAAATGATCATGCAGGTGGAATGATGCACATCCACTGAGATTTATTTTAAGCTGTATGAAATAAATGCCAAAATAATTAAATCCTGTAAGACAAATTGTGGACGCTAGTGTGGGTTTCACAACAAAAGTAAAATTCTAGTCGGTGAGAAAGTGAATGAGAGGAAACTGTTTTGGGAAAAATCTCTTAACTCCTCTCAGCCCTCTCCTCCTCCCCACAAAAGTGTACTGTGCTGTCTTGTTGCTACAGAGTGCCCAATATCCTGACTTACACACTTGTCTATGCCGCTTCTCTTCTCTTCTGTCTTGTTTTCTATTCCTCACCTCACCAGCCCATCCAGAACCATAACCCTTGGATGCTTCTCTACTTCATCTCCTTCCTGCTCATCGTCAGCTTCTTCGTGCTCAACATGTTTGTGGGGGTGGTGGTGGAGAACTTTCACAAGTGCCGACAGCACCAGGAGGCGGAGGAGGCCCGGCGTCGGGAGGAGAAGCGGCTGAGACGCTTGGAGAAAAAGCGCAGGAGTAAGGAGATATACCTGTCTGGTCGGTAGACTGCGTTACAAACCAAAATCTTTCTGAGCCCTGCCTGCTCCCAAAGCAAGACTTTTGTTTTCCTTTGGTTTTGTTTCCATGGGATTCAAGAGGCTGTTTTGCTTCGTTACCTCTTTGGCGGTACCTTAAGTCTTGGGTTGCCAATACCCTGGAATTGTCCTCTACAAGCCTGACATAAAGCATTACCTGTTTACTTGGCTGGGGAGAAAATCCTCCTCCGAGCAGAGTCCTCTATCATGCTCTGCAAGGCAAAGGTGTCCCAAGCACCGAGCGGGAGCTCATGGTGCGACTGAGGGATGCAGGGAGTAAACAGCTGCAATGCTTACTGTGTGCGTGAAGGCCAGTCCTGAGGGTAGCCCTGTTACTTAATGTGCCGCTTGCATCTGACGATGGTGGTGGTTTGATTTATTAATTATTTTCTTAGACAAAATAATTGTGATGCTTTTTAGAGTCCTAGCGCATGGTCCCGCATGCCACAACCATGCTGCATGAGGGCATGAACACACCAACAGCCCTGGGGAGAAGAATGGAGCTCCAAGATGGGGCTGTCCAGAAAATTCTTCTCTGGGAGATGTCCATTACAAGAGATGCTTGCCCCATCACAGGCTGGGGGAGCCCTTCACTGCTGAGCAATGTGCTGGGACTCAGTTTGTCCTTGCAAACAGTCAACATGGAAATACTGGCCCGTTGCAGGGCCATTAGGGTGCAACAGAAGGCCTTTAGCTGAAATCTGCTTCTTAGTGGATCTAGTAGGGACCATCAGACCAGACCAGAAAAACACCTGAGTTTGTGCTCCTTTCCTGACCAGAAAAACACCTGAGTTTGTGCTCCTTTCCTGACCCACACCTTCCCAGGGGTTCTCATGTATTAATTCTCACCTGCACTGCTGCTTGGCAGGCTCCACCAGGGACAAGCTGCCTATAGCATCTGGTGGGTATTCCCAGGAAAACTGCCAGGAAACCAGCCGCACTGACTTCCCAGACAGTTTTAGTGAACAGGGACAGCCTGCATCAGATGCTGGCAAGCATTTTTTAGAAGTAAGTGAGGGAACATGGCTTGGCCACTGTGATCAAAGATGAGCTTAGTCAGGGATAAGACTTGAGTGCTTCTGGCCCACTTGCCACAGGAGCCCTGTGGCTCTTTGCCTAGCACTGTGCTGCCTTGTGTAATCTCCTGTAAAGACCTAATATCTCATTGTGAAAAATGGCTAGTTGTGTCCCAAACATCAAGCCGTAGGTATCCATTTTCAGCTGGGAAAACTGCAGTTAGATTGAATAGTCTTTTGCCTGGCTCTAAGGACATAGCAGTCAGAGGCTTTGCTAGTAGAAACCCCAGCCAATTGCCTCCATCCATCCGTGCTTGAGTCAGAAGGCAGGCAGCTGTATCCCTCGCAGCTCCTCTCCTGCTCTTGTGGTCCTCTTTATTAGAGCCATGGGAGACCTGGGCACTAAATGTCTGCACCATGGTCTCCACAAGGCCTTAATGACAGACTGACCTGACACCACAGTGAAGGCCAAGCCCATTTCATTTTAGCTAGTTGTGAGTTAAGTAGCTGGGTTAAAATGAAATCTAGATCAAAGTAGCCAGCTGCAAACAGTCGTTGAATCTTTCAGAGATGTAGAAGAGTTCAAATGCAGTTTCATTTCCCTTTTTCCATTTAAGTTCTTGAGTTTGAGGTTCCAGCTAGGATTAGAAGTGGAAATCCTGAAGGCAGCATTTCCAGCACAACAAGAGAAATCAGTTTCAGGCTCTCAGGAGTCCTCCTGCTTATTCAGTATTTCTACCCCAATGTGCTGATCCAAGAAGACATTCAGATAAACGCAAAGTTTATATGAAAAAAAAAAAAGTTTATTTACAAAGAACATTAAGCATCCTTAGAGAAAATAGGCTGGGGCACAGGTAAGGAGGGATAGCTTAACCACAGACAGTTGCTGTTCCTGATTAGTAAGTAAATCTTATTACAAGCCTGTCTGTGGCTCCCTGCTTAGACACTGAAAAGAGCCAGTTCCTGTTAAAGTGATGGACGCTGTTACATTGACCCTCTTTATCCTGCTATCTTGAAGGATAGAGTCAAGGAGATATTTCAGACCGCAGACCCAGGCATTGCACAGATGTGGGTTGTAACATTTCACTGAGAGCATGCAGGGAGGAGGACAGCTTTCTGGAAGGTGATCAAATCCAGTATAGCAACTGAGAGGCTAAATGTTTGGCCATGTGCTGGGCTTCCAGGAGGTTACCTCAGATCATCTGGCTCTGAGGTCTCCTACCTGCCTCTGTTCAGCATGGACAGCTTGACATCCAAATTCGAGTTGCTAATAACGTGAAATCAAATATCTGATACACATTTTGGAAGATTACTCTTTACATTTTAATGGATTTTTTTTAAATTTAAATGGGAGGAGTTTTCACCTCCTGGGTAATTTAGAAGATGATGGATTTGGTGAAAAAATGTGGCAGACTCAGAAAGATGTGAGATGTGGTTGGTGCCGTGTGTGGTAGAGTCTCTGTGGGGGCATGTCTGTGTGCTCATGCAGGCATGGGATGCTGCACGGTGACGGCGGGCTGGCCAGCTTTCCATGTGCCCCAGCGCTGTCTGTCTTACCCATATGGAGGAGTGGGGGAGAGGCCAGTCCCCATGGGGCAGGATGGGCACACAAGACTAGTGATTCTGCGGAGAAGCAAGGAGCCTATGTTGGAAAGCCTAGCAGAGAGCCCCGCTTTTCCTTTAGCTGCTCTTCTAGCATTTGGCCTGAAGAGACCATAAAGGGAGGAAGAATTAGCGCTGTTAACGAGAGTAAAATCCAGCATAGCTAACAGATGTACTATCCGAGCAATGCCTGTCCATCTGGACTCACCCCGTCTACCTGGCATCTTGTCTTCGTCTCCTGTCTGTAATGTCCTCTGTGTGTAGCAACCCTGTGTGTGTTTCTGTGTATTGAGGTCTTTGGGCATCTGTAGGTACCTATACACACAGAAACGCACCATTGAGCCATAGTAGGCTTGGGCTCAGGCCTGGAAATGGGGTAAACCTCAGCTTATCAGTGCCTGGATGGTCCCATCCAAGCAGGCTCTGGGTACAAATGCCAGGCTCTGCAGGCTGGGTCCAGGATTTGGACCCTGTGTGCAGAGCTGTGAGCCTGGCAGAGGGATTGCTCCGTGGAGGACACAGCCCTGGAGCAGGACACGGCTCCTTCATCAGCCCCCACGCGGGTGGGATGGAGAATCATCATGTGTCTGGTTTGTGGGTATTTTTCAGGCCTTTCAGGAGCCTGGCAGGAAGGTACGTCTCAGCCCCCATTCCTGCTGTCAGACAGCACCTCAGACCTTTCCAAAAAGTTTCTGAGGGCCACTTCCATGAAGGGATTGGGACAGGGTGACACCCCACGCCCCTTGTTAGCATGCCTTGACTCCCTCTGCTCCTGTGAGAAGCATCACTCAAGGCACCAGCAATGGAGCTCATGGACCCAAGTTATCAGCCAGGCACGTCACTGTGGGCTGCCTCGACAGAGCAGCAGCAGCCGCAGGGCCCAGCCTTCACGACTGGGCTGAGATTAACTCATCTGAGGCCAGGGCCACCACTGAAAGAAGGCATTGGGTTCGCCAGTTAATTCTGCTCACGTGAGAAAAGAGGGCAGGGGGTTGAATATGCCATAGAATGCATTTGATGTGTTTTTAAAGGCAGAACTGCGCAGCATACTTTTTCATGTGAAAGTAAAAATTCAAGATAAACTAGGATATTTTTCTGACACAGTCACTACCTCCATCCACTATATCTACTATATAAATAAGTGTAGTGTAATTTAATAATCCTGCAGCTCCTAACCTTTTAATGAGGTTCTCAGAAGACACAGACCGAAACAAGCCTCCCCAGATCAAAGTTCTTGATTAAAACCACATGGATCGGCTTGATCTCCTCTGCGTTCAGGATATGGGGCCAAATCCAACCTGCCTGTATCTGCTGTGAGCAGAGCACGATGTCAGGTCAAATGCAGGCAGTGCTCTGGGTTTCAAAGGCTGCAAGCAGGGTCTGGGTGACACTGCGTGCCAAAAGCAGTGCAGGCAATGTTGGAAAGGCTGGAAATGCCTGACGCAGCCCAGGGGAGGCCCTGGCTGGGGAGCAGAGAGTGCCTTTCAGTAGCGTCACCAAGTCACTAGTCCCTTGAGGACCCCAAAAACTAAGAACTCGGAAAAGGAAATGCTTTTGCCTGATTTCCACTCTGTATGAGAAGAGCGTGGCCACAGCCATGTTTCTCTGAGGCATTTCCCGACACAGAGCTGAGCGTCTGGGCACTGTAGGAGGAAGAGGCCAGTTTTGTTTTAAGACCCAGCAGAGATGCCTTCCAAAGACTGTAAGCCTTTCTCTCCAGGGGTGAACAATCATGGGCAGCACACAGTGGTATTTAAATTAGTCCATCCTCTCAATGCCACAATCATCTCTGTATCCAGCAGAAACATTTGAGTTGTAACTAAAATTTTGGGCACTGCATATCTGAGTGTTTAGTATTTCCAACTAGGGAATTATCAAACCATCTTGCTTATTTTTCCAGGCAGCTGCAGGTATAGAGCTACTCTGTGCCAAGCATGCATATAAACCCATTAGGGCTTTCTAATGTTTCATGCAGAGGAGAATAATAGAGGAGCTGTAGCTAGCAATTGTAATGCCAACCTAAATGCTTTTAAGCTAGGAGACAGTGCTTCATTAATTTTCATGTCAGCAGAATCACAAGCAAAGAAGTTTAAATACTCTTCAGAGAGGTGAGATTCAAGCATTAGCCAACATCTAGAAATGGGGGCAAGAAAGGACTGTGGTTTTCCTTTTGCATATGTTTGATGGTTTCTCCTTTCCCTCCTGCATTTCCACCAATTCAAACGATCAGCTGCAGCTGAAGGGATACTTGTCTGTGTTTGATATAAGTCTGCTAGTTGGCTGATTGGAGTCTCATCCCAGAAACCATTTCCCTGGAGAAACCAGGCACAGGTTACATTTTACCTACTGTAATTAATGATGCACTAGATCTCCGTTTGCTGTGCCCACATCCCAATATCTGCTGTTCTCCTCACACAGGTTCTCCTGCAGACCCCACGTCTCTGCTTGAGCAGGCTGTAGCAGTAGGTGTGTACAGTGAACACTTAGACCCAAACTGGGCAGAATAACATAGTATTTTCTGACTAAGAGCTAAAAATGTGCATCTGAACTGAGAGGAGGCCAGAGCCACTTGCTGTGCTGTTGACTGAAGTAACGCTCCTGTTCCTAAAGGGACCAGGAATGAGCAGTGACCCAGCAGAGCTGGGGGCCTCGGAGGTCTGAAACGCAGCCTCCTTCCTGCTCAGAGCGGGTCAGAGCTGCAGTGAAGCTGTGTGGCTGATCGCTCGCTGCTTTCACCCTGCTGCAAGCCCTCTGCCTTCACGGGATCGCCCCGGCCTAACACCAGCATCGCCAAGAGCAGAAGCTGGCCTGTCCTTCCTGCACACCCCTGCTCACTCCTGTTAGCCTCGCATGAGCGGTATCTCCTCTAATGGACATTGCATGGGTTACTGCACTGAGCATGACAGTGTTGTTGCATGTGTTTCGAAGCATTGTCGACTTTATCCCAGACTGTCCTTGTATGTGTCCCCCCAGGAGAAGTTTCTTTTTCATCTGTTAACCTGGCTTCAGGGATGTAGTGCATCCTAAATGAGTAAAGCATTTCCTAGCGCTCCCTCACCCCAGGTCAAGTTAAACGTATCCCAAGTTTTCTGAGCAACCAGTTGACCAGGCATAGCCAGCACTGAGCACTGGCAGAGTGTACAGACACAGACCTCTGAGACAATTTCACACAATAAAACAGACCCACCTTTACGGCTGGGTGGTTCCTCCTTACTATTTGTATATTCAGCCCGTGTAAAGAGAGAGCTGTGTAGCTGACAGGCAGCCTACAAGGTTTTCTGTTCAGTGGCTTTACAGTGGGAAATGTCTTCTTGTGATTATGCTTTAGAATTATGTAAGTAGTTTATAAAACATAATAAAGACGTGATCTTTTGCTGAATAGTTAATCAATGGCTGCATTTGGGCAGGTTAGAGGTAGTTGCCATCACGTACAGCCTGTTTTTCTTATGTGCTGTCAGCCAGTGTATTCACATACCACCCATCCCTGCTAATGTTCTTCTGAGAGCCATTAATCAACCATTAGTTATTAATAAATAGTCTTTAATATAATGTTTGACTATTTGGGGTATTCTCAGACCTCCCAACAAGCTGATTTTTTTGCATTCCCAAGAAGACATTTCCAAAAAAAAAAAAGAAAAAGTATGTTGTAATCCTGAATACACATGAAAGCATATTGGACAGACTTAAATAAATATTGTACTGCAATGTTTTTATTATTATTTTTTAGACGCACCAGAAGATTAGTCGAACTCAGAGGCAAAGACAGCCCTACCAGTCCAAGTTGACTGGTAGGACTAAGGCTCATGAAAGCAAGAGAAGAATGTATTAAAAAACAATTGTGTTTGCTTTCATCTTGTTTTTCCACACCCATTAGCAGAAAAAATAAGTCTAGATGACCCTGGTCACAAGGAAATGTTTTTCAAATTCCTCCACTCCACTTTTATCTACCAGAAAAAATAATAGTTGAAAGAGAGCAACAGATTCAGTTTCCCTTTATCCAATTTATTTTAGGGGTTTGGACTGTAATCTGGCATCAGTTGCACTACCAAAAAAATAAACCCCACATTTCAAGAGTCACTCCATCTGAAAGATATTAGCAAGATGAGAGGAGTGGAAGATGTATTTCAGGGGGGCACTGAGTACTTTTGAACTTATTTCCCTCCTTGTTTTTAAGGTGAAGCAACTCCTTTTTCCCAGCTCCTCATGCGTTTAAAGCTGCATTTGCCAAAACATTTGCAAAAACCCCTCTCTGTTAAGAACAATCCTTCTCTGACTTAGTATGACCTAACATGTCTCTTCCACTTGCAAAATCTACAGTAATGCTGACTTTGGCCTTAAGTACACTCTTTGAATATTTACATTTCTTAAGTTTGAAAAGAATTTGACTCCATCCGAGTGCCCACAGCCATCTTGTGGTCACAGTCTAATTTAAGAGACACACATGCAGTAAATACAACTCGGTCACAGGGCAGTGTCCAAACACTTTCCTTGGAACAGCCCCGGGAACTTGGTCACGTGCAGAAATTTCCCCATTTCAAAGCGAAGAAAGGAGGAGTCACAAGCAGAGGCAGATATAAAATTCATGTGGTCATAGCCTGAATGGTTTTTTAGATGCAGCCATGCCCTTGGTTTTATATTTCCAGAGGAGCTTGTGCTGATAGTCTTTGTAGAGACAAATGCCTGAGCACCCCGCTCCATTGCTGTTGATGATCTCCCATGTGCTCCTAACCCTCATGCATGTGCCCTATTTTGCCACAGGAATCGCTATGTTTTCTTTAGACCTTTAAAATACACCAAAAGCCTTCTTTCACAGAAGCTGAGCTCAGGTTATGTTCCTCTCTTATGGGGAACATGCCTGACATCAGTGCGATTAGGAGACATGCATATCAGAGTCCAGACTGATGAGACCTGCCCTAAGCCTTTCCTCTAAACTGGAGTTGAAGCTTTGCTGGATTTGAAGCTTTTTCTCTTGGCTTTGGGTCTCATTTCCCTCCTGCTTCTCAACCTTCCTGGTTTGTGACAAGAGTCCCATTAAGCGAAAAGGTTGTCTTCTAGCCTGAGAAAGAGCAGTAAGAACAGAGAGCACTTGGGAGAAAAACGGACTTGGTTGTCAAAGCTATGGAGGTCCCTTCTGCGGGCACAAGAGGTTTGGCTCAGCCTGATAACCCTGCTATGGTTCTTGAAGGTTCTAGGTAGAAGCACTTGGCCATTTCACGTGGCTTGCTTGGATCAGTTCTCCCACGTGCTGAATCTGGGCATGTGTAAGACACGACCCACAGGCCACGTTGTGATGGCTGCCAACCATGCAGCAGGGCCTGCGTTCATTGCGTTGCCTTTCTTTGTATTTTTCTGCAGAAGCCCAACGCAGGCCTTACTATGCTGACTATTCCCCAGCGCGGAAGTACATTCATACCCTTTGCACCAGCCACTATCTTGACCTCTTCATCACGTTCATCATTGGGGTCAATGTCATCACTATGTCGATGGAGCACTACAACCAGCCAAAGGTAAGAGCCACCCATCAATGTGTCAGCTGTGAAACGCAGCAGCGTGGTGTAGCAGAGGGCCTGAGGACCATATGCTGTTCCCTTGGGATACCATTGACCAGTGAGGTCTGCAGCCAGCCCTGCTTGGACCTGGGACCATTCCCTGGTGTTTGAAAGGCTCGTCAGGCTCCAGACTCAGCACTGCAATCCGTCTAACTCTAGACCAGCTCTACCATTTGGGAGTCATTTGCCTCAGCCAAAAGCTTGATTTCCCTGCTCTTGCATAAAAAACAGAGAATAAGGCTAATGGAGAGTGAACTAAACTTTTACTAGGAAAAAAACAGTCCAAATATTTCCTCTCCTGATCCCAGCTGTGACTGACCCTCAGACAGTAAAACAGTCCAGAATTTTAGAATATTCCACTAACAGATACAGTTAATGCATGCAGAGCAACGTTTCTTTTCCTCAATGAATTTAGCATAAACCAACTCTTAAGTACAACCCGTCTTTTCTTTATGTATCATAAAATCCTTCTGTCCCAAGAAAACCTTTGGCATAAATCATATAGCCTGTTCATTTGCCGCATAGATTAATCTTAGATAGCATTATCCTTCATGGAGCTCAAGGCTCACTGTTTACTTTTCTAGTATTTCCTGGTCTGCCAGGTAACCTGCAAATGCCTCCTGGAAGCCAAGCCAGAGGGGCACCAAGCCACAGGGTAATGCCTGTGTGTTTTACACCAGCTGACTGTGTGCTTTTCTGCCCCATAATTCTTTTGCATAACAGCCTTTGTTTTGCATGTAAATGTTACTTACCCAGATTAGGTCTAATTTATACTTTTTTTACATCCATGTAAAACACGGTGGTGTAAATCTGAATGCAAACCATCACAAATGATACAAAAATACAGGCTTAGGCAGTGTGCTTCAAATGAAATAGCAAATTGTCCCACATTCTTTTAAATTGCCATTTTATTTTAGGCACTGGAACAAAAGTAGGGGTAGTAGTGCGTTGAGGAATGCCAACATCTGAAAAGCTTTCAGCTCTTGTTCCCAAAAAAATCAGTGCATGTTCATCCCACATATCTGGGATCAGCAAAGCACAGTCATCTCACAAATGTGACGAGGAGAGCTTTCCTGTGGCCTGAGGCTTTCTCTGTCAACAAAGCAGACATTACTTTGTGGACTCCTCTATTGCATTTTATTTCCAGTTGTGTCTGTTTTGATGTTCACTGTTATCAATTTTTATCATGAGACCTAGACTACATTTAACTAAATTCTCCTTCCCTCCCTCCTCTCCCCAAATCTCTACCCAACCAAAGAGCTGTTTCACTCTGCAACTATCTATTTTAAGGTCCCAGCAAGATTCTTTTGCTATTGTTGGCCTACAGTTCCAATGAAATCCATTATAAACACTCATCATCTTAAAGTATAAACACTGCAGATTCCTGACTTCCGAGAGCAACTCTATAGAGAGCGTGAACATTGCACCAAATATGGATATACTTCGCCCAGCTCTAGAGATGTAACATTTTTCAAGAAGGCAAGATTTAATCCATCTCCAACATTATTTATTTTTTCTGAGTGTTTTAAGCAAAGCCATTGTCCTAAGGATTGCCATGCTGGAATAAAGAAATGATCCATCAAGTCTTTTATTCTACTCAAGGCTAGGCAGTTCAGAAGAAGTAAACTTTATTAGATGGCAAAGGGGTAAAATTTTCTCTCTGACCCAGACTGAACAATTTCTGCACTGAACTTGGAGGATTGATAGCTCTTGACATTTTTAGCACAACTACTTTTAGTGCTTATGAGGTTTTTGTCTGCATCAGTGTCTAATCCTTTATTTGAGTTTTGCTGTGTGATTTAGTGCAGTTTTGTAACTGAGCTCAGCAAGCTATTAGGACTTTACTTCTTACATCTCTGTGCCTATGCCACTCTTGTGCCTGCCAGTTCCTCTGCAGGGGCTCTAGGAAAGGATATCTTGGGCTCGTCTAACTGGTCTCTCTCTTTTCAGTCCCTGGATGAAGCCCTGAAGTACTGCAACTATGTGTTCACCATAGTTTTTGTGTTCGAGGCAGTTCTGAAGTTGGTGGCATTTGGTTTTCGAAGGTTCTTTAAGGACAGGTGAGAGTATTTTAAACTCCTGTGCATTTGGGATAGAGCTGTACTGACCCAGTTTCAAAGCCAGATGCTGGGTAAATGTAGCGTTACTATGATTGTACTACATGCTGTGTGCAAGGAAGAGCAAAGGGCTGTCTCTCCATAGGTGCAAACTTTATAGTGTAGGAACTAAAATTTCTAAGAACTGCTGGTACTGCTTTGCAGAAGGAATTCAGGAAACCTTATAAAATTCTGGATACATCCTTTCCCCCAGTATCTGCCTCTCCACCAGGTCCAACCGGCTCAGCTTAGAGGTGAGAAACAACCTGTTGGCATCATTCCAGTCCTCAAAAGAGTAGTTTTCACAACCCAAGGTCACAGAGTTCCTCAGAAAAAGTCTCCTCTGCAGTCAAAACCAGTCCTTTGGTAGACCACTGGCTTTGTAAATCCTTTGGCAAAGACAGAGGTAGTTGTGTTCAGCCCCACTGCCTTCAGATCCCAGCTGCAGAGACCTACCAATCTTATTCTGCCTCAAATTTAGCCAGAAGCAAATATGTATGAAAGCACGTTGTGGTCTGGTGACTTGCTGGGGAGCAGGGTAAGATTGGACACTTTTCCACGCGATCGGCTTGTTTGATTCATTTATCCTGACTGAGCGGTTGGAAGCTGCTATGAGCAATATTACTTATGAGGGAAATTGCCTGGGAAAGACACTCAGTTTCTTCACATCTTACTGTCTTTCTAGTGCTGGTGTGGAAGGCCGTTTACAAGTGTTAGGCTATAAATCAATGAAGATACTCAAGTGAAGTAATTCAAAAGACAGGTGACATAACATGGGAGCAGCTGTATTGTATCACATCAAAGGTCCCTCTAGCCTAGTATCTTGTCCCTGAGAGTGGCTCCAAGTGGATAGCAGGGGGATGATAGGGACCTGGAAGTAAGCAGGGACACTTCCCACTCACAGCCTACAGCAGCTTGTGGCTCAGAGGCTGTCTATGCCAGCTGCAGTGGGTTGATCTTGTACCATGTAGAAGGTCATGAGCTCAGATATGAGAGAGGAGAAGCGTTTAGGATTTGCTTGTGCTTGTTATTAACAGATAATTCTCTGCTCTTGGGTTGTCTGTCTGTGTATGACTTTTTTTTTTTTGTCCTTCCTCTCTTTGTCTATTAGGTGGAATCAGCTGGATTTGGCCATAGTTCTGTTATCAATTGTGGGAATCACGCTGGAGGAAATTGAGATGAATGCTGCACTGCCCATCAATCCCACAATAATACGCATCATGCGGGTGCTGAGAATAGCAAGAGGTATGGCCTGCTCCGTAGGTCTCCAGCCATCCCTCCAGACACCCATTTGTTTGGCCATTTGTTCTTCTAGTCCTGCTGTTTCAGTTCAACTTGAGAACAGTTAGGCAATGAGGCTGCAAAATGTCAATTCAGAGACAAGCTAGGTGGGGTTTCATGGGTATTTCCAGTGGCATCTTAGATTTGTCTCTAATTCAGACCTGGGATCACAAACCTTTTTACTGATCCAGACAAGAGTGGGAAGCAGTGGAGAAGGGACGATCAGAGCTTGAGATGATGCTTTTCACTGATGAAGTGTCTCACCATCACTCTCCCATTTCCTATTTTCCTGCTAGGGCACACTGGAGTTATTCTGGCTTTTGGTCTGTTTTACTGACGTCCTTAACATTAATTGCTGTAGGAAGTAGTCAGGATGTTCAGATGTTCTGTGGGCCCTGCCAGGATGCAATGAGCTTGCCATCCGTATGAATAGATGCAAGCGAGATGTAAACCTGAAGCTAGATTTCCTTTATTTCCTTTTGCTTGAAATATTTCCCAGCCCTGCTGATCAGGTTTTGATTCTCATTGTAGTGCTGAAACTGCTCAAAATGGCCACTGGGATGCGAGCTCTCCTGGACACAGTGGTACAAGCGCTTCCCCAGGTAAGCCCTCAGACTTCATCCATGCCCAGTTTGTTCCCCTTGGTGTTCTGTGCCTTTAGGACCTGGGGACAGCTCTGTGCCACCATGTTTGGTGGGCACTAGAAGTCAGCTGGGGAGGATATCAGCTTTCTCTGCTGCCACCAGGGCCTTGGTAGCAGAGTTTTGCATGGCACATCCTGCTCACATACTATGTGTTACATGGGAGAACCGGAATAATGGAAAAAGAGTTCACAGAGAGCCAATTGCTGTAGGCAGAGCTCTTATAAAACATAGATTTCACTGGCAAGTTCAGGAAACACAAGGATAGACAGAGAAAGCTATTGGTGAAAGCCTTAGAAGTAGACAGCTTCCAGCTCAGCAGTTTTCTTTGTGAGACAGGAGCAACCATGTTTATTGACAGAGGAGCTGCAGACTTTAAAAGGCGAATGGGGAAGATGTTTCTGAGTGTTAAAAGCTTGAAGTGGGGTCTCAAATCACCATATTCTCATGAGCTGCAAGAGGAACAGTGATGCTGCCAGTCTTAATGATATTTGATAGAACCCTTCAAGTGTTCAGTTCCTGGGACCACTTTTTTATGGATCTATTCATTTAAAAAAAGAAGGAAAGAAACTTTTTGCTGACTTGCACTCCTCCCTCAAAAAGATCTAAAGTACATCAGAAGAATTCCAAGAAGTTTAGGATTCCTTTGTTTTTAAAATCTTACGCTACTTAAGCTGTGTTCTGCTAGTTTGTGAGTTTGATTGTCCGAGTCCTAATCTTTCAGTCTTTAGAGTCAGTTCAGCTGCCTACACATTCCAATTTCATGTATCACCAGGATCCCGTATCCCACCAGACAGTACTGGAAACATTTACTGCCATGCTTTACCCACAAGTGAGTACCAATATGAGGTGCCAGGCCATGAAGAATGAGGCAGAAGACCTCTGCTGCCTTCTTCTCTGAGCTGGCAATTCAGAAGCAGCACTTTTAGGATGCACAAGCATGGTCAGACAAGTCCTTAGTTTTCAACGCCTCCAAAACATCCCACAGCAGAGTTGCTGGAAGGAGCTTTACGAGTGGGCCCACTCCATTCTGTGTAAAAGGCAGTGTAGTGTGCCCTGGCAAGGACCGGGAGAGTCAGGCCTCAAAGGCAGAGGCTTGGCCATCCAAACTGTGGCTTGGCCAAAAGCAGACACGGTGTAGACATCTCTTGCAGAGTATGAGTGGCCCTATGAGAATCAGTAGAACCAGTACATGTAATTACCCAAATATACCCCTATGAATTAGTTGCTAAGTACAAAGAAGCCTATGATCTATTCAAAATGAACTGGAAAACAAGGGGAATTTCTTTTTCTTGGAAAGACCCATTTACTTTTCATCACTGCCATAAAGATGTTTCTAATCTGAGATATTTACCCTTTGGTATTCAGATTTCCTTTTCAGTGAAGGATTTTGGCTGAGACTAAAGCATGGAATTTACCAACCTGACCCCTGTTTTGGCATTTCAAGAAAGCATTTGATTTGTGTCTATTTTTTTTCTTTCGAAAACATTGTGATTACAGAGCATATTTTCTCTCTCTCCTTGTTTTCTCTCCCCCCCAAACAATAGGGTGGCTGCAGGCCAGGCTTTTTGTTTCCTTGGGGTGTTTTTGCAGTTTACATTCAAACCAAAGTCTCTTTTAAAGGGAAATCCCCAGGGATATTCCAAGCAGATCTTGTGCAGATAAAAATGCCATTTTGTCCTCCAGTGAAATTCAGAAAATGAGAAGGGAAGTTTGGGAAGACCTCTCTGACAACAATCACTCTTCATAAAGCTACAGCTTTCATTTCAAAGGCAGGGGAATAGTTCCTACCCCAGTTAATTTAGCAGTCTAAAACCACAGCTGGAAAATCCTCATTGAATGTGTCTGCTAAGTGACAAGAAAAATGAATTTGATCTTTATTCATTAAGGTTTTGGCAAAATTCTTGTCTGGTGTATGTAGAATGTCCATTTACGGGCTTACGATGACGGTATTGTCATTGCAGTACACATTTTTTTCTTTCTCTTTTGGGTTATTTTCATCAGTTTCCTATTTGTTTTTATTCAGCCGCCGATATAGCTTGCGTAACGCTTAGAGAACCAACTACCCCAGACTTGGGGGAATGTTAGCATTTTGATCCAAGATTGAAGCTGTCATGGTACAGGCTTAGTCTCCTCTTCTGGAACTTCAGACTGACCTTGAGCTGCTGGTTTCAATGCGGGAAGACTTCCTAACCTACTGCATCCTCCTTGTCTGGTAGCCTCATGTCTACCAGTTCAGAGATCTCCTCCTCCTCCATGTCTCTGAAAAAAATGAGTTGGAGTAGAGGAGAACAAATGAAGAGAGGCAAGAGAGACAGAAAGAATAATCAGGGCAAGATCTCAAAATGGCACCTTTTTTGCCCACCACTTGTAAACTTGTAAAAATAAAACTTGTAAACTTGAAATAGATCCACTGCTTTAACCTGAGCAACTAAAAAGAGCTGGGCTAGCATGACCAACACTGACTTCATCATTTAGACATTGCCAGTCCTAATTAAGCCAGTTCAGTGCTGCCATTCACAGACCAAAAACTCCCCTGTGATTGCAGAGGCCTGCTCCTAGCATAACACAAGCCACACAGCTCTGCACTGAACTTCAGCATGTCTTTTAAAAGCCACCTGGTCTTGTTTTAAGGATGCAAAGTGTTAGGCAATCAGCCATCCCCTATTGATTCTTCCAGTAGATGTTTACTCCTCCTGCTAAAAAAAATCTGGTGTTTTTAGTCTGAATTAGCCAAGTTTGTTTTTTCATTGGATGTAATTTTTCTTTGTTTCTTTTAGAACTTCTCCGTTTTGGAGCAATAAGAGATAAAATAATCTCTTGCAGTCTGGCAAACAGAAGAACATTGAATTCCTTTAATATCTCAGTATGAAGCAGGTTTTCAAGACCTGTTTCAAGTGTTTTCCTCTTTTTTATGAGCTCTGGCCCCATTAAGGCTGTATAATGAATTATACCACTCTTATGCTTCAGCTGAATATTCCCTTGCTTATACATCTGGTGGCTGCATCGGTTTTGTGAGCAATGCCTGCCCTGTAAGACTCCTATTTGATGGTAATCCTTTAGTCCTTTTCACATTCCCTGCTTTCCAAAGTACAGTCCAGCCTTTCTGTAGCATGGCCTGCACTTTGCTCTCGGATTTGTAACTTTGCATTTGGCTGGGTTAAAATGCTCATTGTGTAAGTAAGTGAATCCACCATACCAAGCAGCCCAGCTCAGTCTGCACAGCACTTCTTCTATCAATTGCCAGTAAGAAAACCTGCAGTCAATGTGAAGCTGCCAGTACTCTTCCTGATGGAGAGGACAAAGTAGAATCCAGTCCAATCACCATCCTGGCTCTACAGGGCCAATAATAGTAAAATGTGGAATTTTCCTATCAAAAGATCTGGGTTCTTTTTCCTTCATTTTTCTCACTTGGTCTGTGGATGGCACATTAATTAAATGCAGGACTGTACAGTATATCTCCTGTTTGTCTTCAAAGCTTGGAACTCCCCCCAGATGGACTCTGTGCCAAGAAAAAAGTGAAGAACTCCCCGTTCTATCAGTGTCCTGAAGGACAGAATCTGTAGTTAGCTCCTGTCCAGGAGTTTAACTCTTCTTGGTGCTGTAATTCCTGTGCTTATCTCAACTCCAGCTCTTGAAGAGGTTTTCTGGCATTGTCTGACAGCAGTTGTGGGACAGAAACAATAGTCTGCTTTTGCCAGACACTGAAACCCCACAGTGACTGTGAAGCTCAGAGAGCAAGAATAGAAATGTCTTACCAGCAAGCATTGCAGATGAGACAGATTTTGGAAGATAGGTATGTGTGCTATGCTGCACATTGGAAAGAAGTACAGAGATGCCTGAGAGATTTGAGTAGCAAAGCAGAAGTCATTAGGTAAAGAAACCACCTTTCTGCTGGCTGTTAGCACTGGTCTCTGTGGGACCAAGTGGATACACAGAAAGGGGAGTCCGTTCAGTTCAGCTAGTGGCCTTGTGGTTGCACCAGTGAGATGACTTTAGCCTCCAAGGTTGTCCGTCTGGCCCTTTCCACTAGTCCTGGAATTCACACAGATGGCCTCCGTTTTCCAAGCAGACAAATATGTCCATTTTCTCTTGGGTATAGTGCATAAATTAGCCTGTGTTTTCCTGCTGCCAGGATTATTGCTTTGGCTGGAGAGTGCTGGAAGGAAGATGAGGAGGACTCGTGTCCTTGGAAAGAATTGGCAGGGGCTTAGTTTTATGAGAAATTGCTCTTGACAGGCATTCCAGGGAGCTGTGTGTGTTGCCTGCATGGACAACTGAAATGCCAAGGTGTGGGCCAGTGATGCAGAAATAATTGATGTCAGAGCAGGAAGAGGCACAAGAGGAACTGTAGTGTGCTTCAGCCAGCCATTGCAGGAATGGGGCAGCAGAAGACTGTATTTCATCAATGCCTCAGGCCAGCAGGATCTAGAGGGATTTGGGTAGGATCACACAGCTGACAGTGCAGCAGAGGAGTGATAGTGCCCAGGTGGTTGGTGTCCTGTTGTACGTGATCAGTGCAAGACACTTGCATATCACAACCTGGCATAGTTGCTCTGTCTGCCTGCAGATAGTGGCATAGGTCAGAGGTTGAACTCTGATGGGACATGCAGTGGTGCTTAGCTACTAGAGCCTCACTTAGGAGGAGGCAAAAACCTAATAGCAATGATGTCTGCAAGAGTAAAGCAGAGACAGCCTCCCCAGGCCACACAGGAGCAGGGGGAGAAGGGTTTTGCTGGGTTTGTGGAGAGGACAGTCACTTTCCTTGCTGCTGAGCAGGGTTATTCCAGGGCTTTTGCAATGGTAGATCATAGATTCAGCTGAGTGGTGAAGGGTGGTCGTTCTTCATACAGGCCCTCCCTGCTCCTCTGGGTGGGATGGAGGACTCTGCCTCTCTCCCCACAGCATCCCTCTGTCCCAGGCACACAGACACTTTTGCCAGCAGTATATGACAGCCAGGATGCCAGAAAGTGAAGGTCCAGGAGGAATCACAGAATCACCAGTGTCTCCATCTTGTCTTGTGGCTTCTCTGAGATACTTTAGGGCACCAAGAACATCTCCAAGAGGTTGTTCATCTCTGCTTCACTCGCTACAGGCCACAGCCTCCCCTCAACACTGGAGCCACAGCAAATGATGGACAGCCCCTGGCTGCCAGAGAGAGGGGTTATCTGTAGTTTCTTCTGCCCAGCCAAAGGCACCTATCCAGTTTGATGGATAAGCAGAGCATGGGCTGACCTGTTCAGTACTGCTAGAGCAGAACCACTTCCCAGAGCCTGCTTGGATGACCGGCTGCCAAAGTGGAGGTTGCTGACCAGAGCTGGATCTCTGTCCCTGATGGAGAGTCCAGCACAGGCATCCCAGCCTTTGGCTGCTGGAGAAAAGTGCCTGGATATGCTCCATCCCCCTCCCATTCCTCCCAGCAACATGATTCATGCATAATCTTTTTCTTGCCTGGTCTCAGTAGATCTCAAAGTGCTTTAGAGGCATTAATTAGCTGTCCACAAGGGTATTACAAATGGGTACGTTGAGTTACAGGAGAGGAATGACTCACTCAAGGTCACAGACATACATACAGTCTGCCTTCTCTGCTACTCAGCAACCGCTGGCTGACCTCGCTGCCTCCACCTCAGCCCATCTCTGAGAACATGTCTTGGGTCCTTCTCTGTGCTTAGGCCTTGGTGATGGCCATGGGCTGCAGAAGACCTTCCTTTCCTTTCCTGAGGGTCATGTACCAGAGCACCATGGGCTAATACTGACAAAATATTAAACCTGGCACTGACTTGTACTGATTTAGTACAGCCAGAAGCTACACAAATAGACCTAAGCAAGAGGTGAGCCATTTTGCTCCGCCACATTCTCTTGAGCAGCAGGTGTTTGTGGGCTGCCCTCTCCAAACTCAGGAGCCACCAGCTGCCTGCATGTACCCGTGTGGATGCTACATCTGCAGGGGGTGGTCAGGGCAGCAGGTTGTTCTTGTGCACACAGGGAGAAGCTCTGGATGTCTAGATACAGGGTGGGATGGAGTTTAACAGTAAAGGCAGTCCCATCACCCATCCCAGGATCTTTCACTTGCTGCTGTCCCCCACATCTCTCTTTCACATAGCCATGTTTCCAAATCTGAGTCAGATGTTCAGTCACTTCCCAAGAGATCCTGTGCATCAGCTGAGCTTTGGAACTGCCCATGTGTCTGCTCTCAGCCAAGGGCAGATGCAACCTTAGACACCAGCAAACACCACATTAGCAAACATGCCTCTCAGCATTTTTAGAGTATGCCTATAGCTGTGATGCCTCAAGCCTATACAGCAAACCCACGAGTGTAAACTGGTCTTTGAAGGACTTGTTATGAGACACACTAGTTCAGTAATGCAATTAGTCATGATCTTAAATACAGAATCTTTTACAAATGCACACTAGATAGTAGGCAAATTGTTTATGAGCAATGTCAGCTCATAACATGCTTTGCTTGTTGAGAGATAGATTATAGTTTTGACTGATAAGCTGGTAATAATTTTGATGTTAGTCTAAATTCTTTGGAATTTCATCAATGCCAAAAGTTTGCAGGCTGATTTATTAGGCATTAAAATAGCAGTAAAATATTCAGCTTATAGGCTTCTTTGAAAAAAATCCAAGACCCTCTTCTGCAGTGCTACAACATCAGGCTTTAATATACACTCAACCTAGAAAACTTGTTTATCACTTTTATTTTCCTTCCCTTTAATTATTTGCTCATTTGCCTCCCTGGCAGTCCGTGTGTGTGCATTTGCACGTGTGCCTGCTTTCTTGTATTTTCTAATTTGCAGTCATTTTGCAGACTGCCTTCTAATGTCTTACAAACCATCAGTGGTCTCACAGACATGAGTTAGGAAACACTATTCCAGAATACAGTACATGCAGATGAAATAATCCAGACCAGCCATCCACATCACTGTATTATCTCTATTATTCCCTGGAGTATGGTAATAATGTTAGTGGAATTGCAAAGCTCTATGTGTAGTAGCCAGTTTAGGCTTTATAGCAATTACAGTCTTCACTGGGTGATTTGACTATTCCCATTTCTTTAATGCAAAAAAACCACCCTACTTCATAAGTGATAGCTGTGTTAATTTTATGATAACAGGTATCATACTAATAACCTTTCTAATGAAATTAAGCAGCGTGGTCAAAATACACAGCAACACTGTGGCTGTGCCACCTCAGAGAAGAAAGCTCTCTCAAACTGAAGAGTTCACTAGAAGGTATCTTGGAGGTCACGACTCCCTCATCCTGACTACCCGAATCACCACCTAGTTCATTTTTATTTAGAGATAAAATGATGCTTGTGACACCATGTCTAACTGGAGAACTTGATTGCTCTATCTCCATTACAAGCCCATAGACACAAGGCATTTAAAAGTGGCAGGAAAGGTAAATGTGACCAGAGTTAGTTGCAGGTAAAATGCAGGTGGTTAGCTGGTCAGGTTACTCTGCCCTTCATATTCTCTGCCTGAATCACAAAAAATCTGCTCTTTTAGATGTTTTAAAGGCTTCGACCCCGTGTAGTGATTGAGTCCAGTGTGGATAACTGTAATGCCATTGTTACTAAAAACCTTTGTGTTCCCTTTAGCATTATTGCACTTCTATTGCCACCCCCTTCAGCCACCTTGCCGTGCATGTTAATACCTCATAGTAGCACACCATGCAGTGTTTGAACTGCAAGGTGCCTGCATTGGTATATGGAATAAGGCTTTTCTTTTGAGACGCTGAAAGCTAAAATTCAGGTAGTGTTATTGAGAAATATCTGTAAAGTGGCAAGGCTAGGCGAGACTTACATCTTACTGGAGTATATGTTCCTTTTCTGAAAGCCCTCCAGGCCAGCAAAGCCTTTGAAAACCAGACAATTCCTCCTGTGGCTTGAGACATGTCTTGTTAATGTCACTGCCTTGAAACCCTCAGCCTTCATGTTCAGAGAGTCTAAAAAGGTGGCAAACAGAAGGGAAAGGCCCTTAAAACTCAAACCAGAGCATAAGGTCACTTAAACTACCATTGCACTGAAGTGCAGTGCTAAGTGCCGCTGAGGCTACAGCTACAGGTTGGCCAAATTACAGATGAAGGCAGCATCCTGGGTAGGTGGAAGGGTGATGGAGAGGTACTAGCCACAGAGACTGCTTTGCGTGTGGGAGTATCTGCTCCTTCCCCGACATGGGAGACTTCTCTGGGTCTATTAAAGCAGACCAGTGAAAGGGGACCAGGGTGTTGGAAGCCAGGGGAGATGATAATTAGCCTCTGGCCACCAGTCCCTCTTTTGCTTATGTTTAAAATGTGATGGAACAATTTAATTCATTAACTCAACTTGCCTGACCCTTGTTCTGCTTTCTCCTTGTGTAGGTAGGGAACCTTGGCCTACTTTTTATGCTCCTGTTTTTTATCTATGCTGCCCTGGGAGTGGAATTGTTTGGCAAGCTAGGTGAGTAATGTGCCTGACACAATTTATTTCATCCGGTTGATGTTTATTTGGTATCTAGCTGTTTCCTTTCTTCCCTCTCTCATTCTTGGGCCTTCCTTAGCTTCACAGCTCATGGTCTGAAGATTAAAGTTTTCTCTTGATCTCAGGGTCGCAGATGACACATAAGGATGTAATACAGAACCTGTCTAATGTGCACACACACACACACATTTAGAGATTTGTTCAACACCACCCTTGGCTGTAGAGGAACTATTTACTGTTTAAATATAATTGTCCAGCATGGATATGTTCACAAAGATGGAAGTTTGCTACTTCATGACACAACATGAGTCTGCAAAGCTGGATGGTAGTCAGATTCGCGCTGGAGAGATGCCACCATAAACACGTCCCTCCTCGGAGCTTCCACCACACTCCGTTAGTTCTGCACTTGGCTAACATTGCTCTTCTAGCTGCCCAAGTCTTGTCTGTCCGTTGTTCTTCTCAGCATCGCCTTCCCCTTTCAACATAAATCAGGAAGCATCCACTGGTTCCTGATTGTCCAGCATCATTTATTCCTCCAGCTTGAGGATACTGCAGAGCTGATCATGAATGTGTCCACCACTAAAAGGAAAATTGGGTGGAGTCAGAGAGAAAACACTATAGCCCTACCTTGCCCAGCTTAGCCAGGCCAAAGCAGTCACTGCCTTTAAACATGCTGTTCGAAGGAGATGTGTCTGCTTTCTCAGTGTTTGCATCCCAATTAGGGCTTCAAGAGCATCAGAAGGGCCCTTTCTCCGCGGTGGTTTTATGGCTGTCATTAATCCCCTTTATGAGTCCAGCCCTCTGCTCGGATTACAAATGCCTGAAAGCAGAATATTTCTTTCAGCCAAAGACAAATTATTTTTCAGTGTTCAACAAATTCAGGGAAAAAAAATTAGTTCTGCATCCACCCCAAATGAAATACTGTGGGGTTTATACTACATATCTAGATATATAGGTACATATTTCTTCAGCCACAAAGATGAAAAATGTCTTATTCACAAAGGCACCTTCTGCTGCTCTGAATCCTTTTTGTATTTGTACGCACACACCTCACCAGTGCCAGCCTCCAGGTAACCACAGCATGTGGTCAGAGATTGGGAAAGCCCTGATCTTGTCTGGGGCAAGCTGCAAGCAGTCAGCACACTGCTTCCCATCCTGATTTAACTGGGATATACTTTCACTTCTTTTTCCCAGTCACTGCTAGTCCATGTCAGCCACAAGAACCATCAGCACTCGCTCCCCAAGACTGGTCATTTGTGGGTTTTTTTCGCTCTTTTTGGTTTTTCTTCCTATTTGGCTCTGAAGTAAATACCTAATAGTGAAATGCCATAGCAAGAGACATTGCTGCCTGTCCTAATGAATATTTAACAAACCTGTGTCTTATGGAAGGAGGGGTATTTCATATGTTCAATTTACATTCATTAGTATATTAATTCTCAGGGGGAAAATGTCAAATTGCTCCACTTTATCTCAGTGAAATATCCCCCATGGTAGATGTACCCTGTAAAAAATAATCAAGACAAGGACATAATCAAGACGATAACAGAAAAAGGATACTGTAGAGCAGTATTTGTTGAGACAGCCCAGCAAATCTGCTTGTTTCCACCTCCTTTTAGATCTCTTTGTGTTGGCTCTGCCTGTTGGGGTAAAGTCAAGAGAATCACAGAAATGTTGGTGGAAGAGGCATCTGGAGGCCCCCACCCAGCCTCCCACTTGAAGCCCCATCAGGAGCTCAAAATAGCTGTGGCTTTGTCCAGCCAAATCTTGAAAACTTCTGATGAGAGAGCTCCCCTACCTCTCTGGTGACCTGTCCCAGGGCTGTTGGGCCCTCCAGATTAAAACAACTTTCCTAATGTCCAACCTGGACCTCCTAAGCCACAGTGTGTTGCTGTCCATTATATCATCTGCCTCCACTGGGAAGAGTTTGGCTACGTGATCTCTGCTGCTGCACTTCAGTAGCTGCAGGCCACCATGAGATCACCACTTAGCAGTCCTCCCCGATGCCATGTATCAGTGTGACATAATCTCAGGGTCTCAAACCAGGTTTGGGGAGGTGCTCTGATTAAGTACTGGCAAATGTGGCTTCACCAACATGCTCTGCTTCTCTCTCCTGCAGACTGCAGCGAAGAAAATCCTTGTGAAGGTCTGAGCCGGCATGCAACTTTCACCAACTTCGGCATGGCCTTTCTCACTCTCTTCAGGGTGTCAACGGGGGACAACTGGAATGGTATCATGAAGGTGTGTGCAGTCTCTGTCTGGGTACTTGCTTCTCTCTGTAGATATCTAGATACAGATTTCAAACAAATTTAGGCAACTCTTGTGTGAAAACAGAAAAGGTTTCTTTTTAAAACTTCAAAATTAGACTTTCCCATTTAAAAGCCAAGTGTATTTTCAAGTGATAATTTCTCCTAAGTCTCACCCAAACTGAAACTTCATTCTTTTTAACATATATATACATAATACTTCAGGAAAATTATGCCAGTTCTTGTGGCTGAGAGGAGTAACCGTGTACTCTGTGCCCTGTGCCTTTGGGACATAACACGATCCTCCTCTTTGTAGAGGATGTAATTCATGGTGTCCATATTTTCTTCTATACATTTTAGTTGTAGCTACAAGCCGTTGTGTCTGGGGTATGGTATTATATGCTTTTCAGTCCTCAGCAGGTTATCTTTGATGCTTCTGTATTTGGAGCCCAAGCAAAGCCCCAGCCCTTGTTAATCCCTCACTTCTCCCTCTCTGTTGCAGGACACTCTTCGGGAATGCACTCGGGAAGACAAGCACTGCCTCAGTTACCTTCCTGTTATCTCTCCTGTCTACTTTGTCACCTTCGTCCTCATCGCACAGTTCGTCCTAGTCAATGTGGTGGTGGCAGTGCTGATGAAGCACTTGGAGGAGAGCAACAAGGAGGCCAAGGAGGATGCTGAGATGGATGCTGAGATCGAGTTGGAGATGTCCAGAGGAGCAACCACCTCGACCAACAGTGGGAGCAGGGGAGGTGCAGTGGCCCCAGAGAGCAGGGCACCCTACAGAAGTCGGGAGACCACGAAGTCGGAGTCAGCGGTGCAGGTGAAGGACCAAGCCCTGGTAATAGCTCACATAATGCATTTGCTCTTCTTGTGCTCAGGGTAGGGAGGGGACAGTTCTCACCAGTCACTGCTGTCTGATCATCAGGCAGTCAGATCCCGAGTGACACAGAGCCAAAGAGGCAGGAGACAAGGCAGCGTGGGAGGAAGGCAGCTCTGCCGGGTTCCCCTACGGCAGAGATGTCACCGCCACCTCCACATCTTGAGTCATCTCAGGAGGGCTCACTGAGGTGGAAGGCAGCTTGAAACACATTCTCCAGGGCTAATGCTGTCCTGACTGTTGTTCTGGGGGAGGGGTGAAAGCCCATCCCTTGCCGTTTCCAGTTCATTCAAAGGTTGTGAATTTTAAGTTCAGAACCATAACAGCCACAGGTCTCTGTCCTGCTCTCCCAGCCGGCGCATTGGTCCTTGTCATTTTAGTGTGGGCAGCAGCACCAGGGAGCAATCTCATAAACCCCTGCGAATGCTGGCACTGTCAACCCTGACACATACAGTAAGGGATGGCATAAATTGCCTTCACACAGACACAGATGTACTGCTCAGCTTCTTTTTAATCCCACTTTGGGATTTCCAGAGGAGCCTCAAGCAGATCATAGCGTGGAGCTCAGGAGGGCATGTCTGGCACTGGTGTAAGCATGCAGCTTCCCACTGGCTTATGCTCTGCTTATGGCATGGCTGACTTGGACGCTGGGAATTGTCAAAGCCCCTCAGCAAGAAGCTGGAGGTTCCTGGGTTGATTTTCCAGACACTGCCTGTTCTCTGATTTCTATTAGTCCTCTAGCAAAATAGGGCAATTGGAAGTCAGGGGGGAAGAAGAGACATGAGATAATTGTCTCATCCCATGTCAGCAGCATATGATTAAGAGTGAATATGAAATTGCTTTGTCACCGTGATCGCAAATAAATCTACCACAAAATCAATGGGGGATTTGAGATTAAATTACATTAAATTAGATTTTTGTAAAATCTATCAGACTCTATTAAGTTAAGTAAAAAGAAATTTAGTTACACAGCGATGGGGAATTCACTATTTGAATGTAGTTTCTAATAGACATTTCTGCAGGTAAATATACCATAAACACCCAGGTTGCTTTTCTTGTTGGGGGAAGAGAGGGCACATCCTTTCACATAGGCTGTGATTGCAAACTGAGTTCATTCTCACTGGGCTTTCCTCATCTTCCAATACCTCCCAAGCACATCAGGAGCCATGCAGAGCCTCCTCTTAGCCCTAGAAAACCCATAGCAAGAGGTGATGCTCCCCAGAGGGAGGACAGCACAAGCAGGGAGCTGGCCACAGATTTCCCCCTGCAGATGAGATTGCTCGAATGCAGGTGAGGATTTGCAAGCCAGGGCTCCCCCTCCCCTGTGTGGTAGTGAGGCAGAGGCACCGCGGTGGAGCTGGGTTGTGGCAATGCCCTCACTCACATCTCTGACACCCAAGCTGTTCTGGGCAGGCATGGATGGCTGGCAGCTCGGTGCTGCACGCCCTGCCAGCTGCACCGAAGAGGTTAAACACGTAGCGCTCTTTATCACTAATCCTGCCACTGATGCTGGCATGAGCACCCTGGAAGGTGTTGCAGGATGCTCTGTATTTTCAGACCATTTGTGCCAGTTTTTGCAGCCCACGTTTCCTTTTCTCTTCCTTCCTGCTCTGGATGAATGGGGCAACTAGGAAATGCCATGGGGCAAAGGTGTTTGAGCATTAAGACCCAGCCTTGCTCTGCTACTGATGCTTTTTATCTCCCTAATTTGAAGGAGGCGCTGAGCTGTGAGAATGTGTCTTTAGCCATCCCAGACTCAGACACGCTGGAGGGGGCAGAGACTCCCATCATGGAAATCCCGTCCTTCTGCTCTGTTTCCCACCATGTCCTGACACCTTCCCACAAAACCGCAGGCCACGAGGCTGAGGTGAATGACTCCGCTCCGTTGCTTCTGCGTTGTGGCATTGTGCTTTGGTGCTGTGCAGCTAGCGGTGGTGTCTGAATTGTCCTAAACCTGTCTCTTCACAGCCACAACAGTAGTTTTCATCTTCTGTCCTTCATACTGCCTTTGCGTGTACAGGAGCTGGGCAAAGAACATGTCTCAGCCAACTCTGCCAGCAGCCTTGTGTGGGACATGAATGAAATACTCTTTTTAGCCAAAAAAAGTCTTGCATTTGGTGTGATGTGATGTGTAAGCAGTCTGTCTTCAAATGATATATCAAGAGCTGGAGGCAGGCAGAGTCTTTTCTTTGTGGAGAGAACAGCCCAATTTGATTTTCTTATTGTTACTATAAGAAGTTGTTTATGATATAGTACTGAGGAAGCAAAGGCATAAGTAGATAAACACGTTAGCCTTTCAGCAAGCACCAGAGCTGTGGATTCAGGAGGTGCTCTGGCGAGATCACCCAGCAGACCAGAAGGGCTGTAGCCCCCTCTGCTCGCTCCTCCCGATCGCACCACGAACCAGTGCCCAGGTCACATCACGTAAAGATATTGCACAGTTTGCCCTGCTGCAGCGCAGTGTCCTCCTTGGGGTGAATGAGCTCCACATGTCCTCCAGTGGGCATGAGAACATGTAAGCCACAGTCAGTGATGAAGATGCACATGCTGTGATGGGAAGCACATTTGCTGTCATGAGAGAACTTGCAGTAGCCATCCAGAGTTAATCTGCTTCAGACTTGGGCCATTTTCTTTTTATTACCTGACCTCTGTTGTGACTATCAAGGCACCTTCTAGTGGCAAGTATCTCGCAGCATCTCCAAGCAAATTCTGGGCTCAGATTAAGCTCTTGATGACCAAGTGGTTTTCCCTGTGCAAGATGAGTGATATGAAGGTATAATCTTCAAGGAAGTTCCCCTGCATAGTTCTGCAGGGTGTCCGTTAGCTTGGCCACCTGGAAGCTGCAGAGCCTCAAAGGGAGATGGTGGGGAAGGCATCCTTCAGGGACAGGCAAAATTTGGGATTCTGTAAATGCAACTGCAAGGGGTCCCAGGTTCCTCTGGTGGAGCTGAGAGCTTGTTACCTCTACAGGGACCAACAGCACAACCCCAGATGCCACCAGCGTTGGTCTGTGCAGGGATGCCAGCATTGACAGGCACAGGCAGGGAGTTACCTCCTGCCCTTGTTGTGCCTCTGCCTTCCCTGCCTCAGAGGCTGCGGGAAATGGCTAAGCTCACTCGCAGGGCTGGAGACGTGTGCCTTCAGATCAGGAGGAGCCCTTCCTCTGGGAATTTTGCCCACAGCTTGTTTGCAGGCTCTTGGCTCTAGGCCTCTGAGAAGTTACAGTATTCCCTCTTCCAGAGTATCCTGCCAGTCACCTTTGCTTACAGAGTATCTTCTGGCCGTTTAATCACCCAGGAAGGGTCATGTCCTGTGGAGGTATTTGCAGGATTATTTATTCTCAAGCTCCCTCTGCACCAGAGCAAAATCAGGGCTTGAACAGACTATTGATTCCCAGACATAAGAAGAGGGAGTTGTGCTCATTGATTAAAGTTGCTTAACTGAGCCTCTGAGCCGCATCACCTAGACTATCTATGGTCAATTTATTGCCTTTCTACTTGGCCTGAGAGGGGTCCCACAGCAAGTAGGCTCCCACCTTGCACATCTCTATCAGATGCCTGGGATCCTCCCAAGCCCTCAGGGTGCCTGCAGGCAGGGTTCACCATACGCAGTCTCAGCAGCGATGGTCCAGGTTAGGCTTTTGTGGGTTTTGAAAGGAGCCACACTGATTTCCAGGGCATGGGATCAGGCTCCTGAGTGCATCGGGTGTTTCCCACCGAAGAGGAGGAGCAGCAGTGCCCATGGTGGTGTGTCTCCAAACCTTCCTAGCTGTTGAGAGCAGCTCACCAGGTGTGAGCCAACACGCTTCCTATCCATGTTTCATATTTCAAGTACTTATTACAGTGGCTTTGAAGCCATATGAAATTCACCCACGTCCCTAACTCAATTGGGTCTCAATAGCTGATACCTTAAAAATTGCAGTTGTTAATGTCAAGAAGGGATTTCTGTTCATTTGTCCCAGCCAGACACGACCAATACTAGATTCTGTAGAGATGAACTGAGATTTAATAGACAGATACTGTGATCCTTCTGTTAGACTACTGAGAAAGTGGAGCAAGACCTTTTGTTCTCTGTGTGGCATTGGGGTGTTAACAATCGCCCACCTGCCTTCAGCTCAGGTGTTGCAATGCTGATAGCTTATTAGCTGTAATGGCCAGAGGCCAACTGGCACAGCCAGACTGCTGATGCACTAATATATCAGACGACAGACCTGGGTAAGGCAGCAGTCAGAGCTTGATGCCAACTATCTGTAAATAACTGCTGCTCATCCCCCCCCATCTTCTCAGCCAAGCTCAACAGGGTAAAAGCATCAAGTAATTTGTCTCGGGATGTGTCTCTTTAGGGATCTGAGGAAGTAAATTTGTGAGCCAGAAGTGTATGGAAAAAACAGATTTAACCAGATCCTTGGTGACCTCCAAACTATCCAGCGAGGGATCTCAGGCCCAGATTTTGCTAGCAGAGAGAGAAAACAGCCCAGCAGAGCAAAGCAAAATACATTTAATTTAAGACATGCAGCTGGGAAAATGTTTTCAATCAGTCACTGGGAGGCTGACGTTAAAGGAAAACCAGAGCGATTAGTCGTACTTTAGATAACATGGTAAATTGTGAGGGAAATGTGTCTAGGACCAAAACCTCGGGGACGGGAGCCAGGTTGCAGGTCCTGTTCCAAGGGCTCATGCTCCCCCAGCACTTGGCAAGTTATGGCACCACCTCTCACAACTGCTCCATCAGCACCGCAGAGACATCATTTGAGTCCCTAAAGCCTCCTGAGACCCCAGGATAAATTTGCTATCAGGTGCCTGAGGTGACAAGGGCCTCAGAGAAGCAGTGAGGGGTCAAGTTTAGGGTTTGTGACATGCTCTGTCTGGGCATTTCCAACCAGATCCATTTCACAGCAAGAGCAAACACAGAGAAATCCCTTTTCTACCCCTGAACAGGCTCCTTCCCCACATACATGCTGCTATGATGTCTTCTCCTTCCCTCTGCCTCCTGCCATGCGGCTGTCTTGTTCTGGGGTCAGTGGTGCCGAAAATGCTCCATGTTGCAGGAGAGAGGCCCCGGGGTCTGCAGTGGTGTTAATGTGTATGTTTAAATGTCTGCGTGTATGTGCGTTTTGGGGGAGATAATCCATGAATTGCCAGAAACACTTGGTACCCTCGGTCATCGTGGCCGAGGACTGGCCCATTTTGCCCATCTGTCCCAGAGTACCTTTGAGGAGAAGGGCATCACCACCCAGGCTGGGCTGAAAGCATCCCTGGGAAAATCAGAGCAGAACAGTGTGAGAAATGCTGGCTTTCGCGTGTGTTTAGAGGGTGGGGCCCCATTTTCCTGGACCTTACTTTTTCTCTGCAGTGTCCAAGAGTCAGCTTAGCGGTGGGTCACTGATGCCTTATTTTACTCCAGCCGCAACTTGAGCTCTTTACTCAGCTAGCACAGCGTAGCTTTGGTATCCCATTGCAGTCACCAGGGCTGCAGACTCTCTGTAAGATGCCAAGAGGAACATCTGCACAAAGTTTTAAAACAAAAAGCAGACGAGAAGGAGATTGCTATAAATTCACCACCAAGATGCTGAATGACCCCATCTCCCTGTCTCCTTACTTTGCAGGGCGATGCAGCCTCTCCGAAGCCACAGGACTCTCAAAACCTGCTGACGGTCCGCAAGATCTCTGTTTCCCGCATGCACTCCTTGCCCAATGACAGCTACATGTTCCGGCCGGTGATGCCAGCGAAAGCCCCTTTCCCCCTCCATGAGGTGGAGATGGAAACGTATCCCTGCAAATCCCAAAGAGGTACTGCTCAACGAGTTTTCCCTTCCTCCTCCTAGCCAAAATCATGGGGCAGCAGGTTACACATGGTGGTGAGATGGGGAGTAAGCAACCCGTGCTGAATGTGGGCTGAGCCAGGGCTTGCTTTCTTCCATTTGATACCATCAGCAGGACTGCAGTTCCCCACAGGCTGCACAATTCCATGTTTTCATCACATCGCTGCCTTTTCTCAGGAGAAAACTAGCAGCTCGGGTGTTTGATTGGCGAGAAGTGGGGCTCCCAAGCAATGTCGCAGGCATAGAGGACAGGCTGTTAGCTGATGAAAAGGATACAAGCTGCACATTTCTTCTGAAGTGATCAGCCCTGACATCATGACTATGAATCAATAAAATCAACATGAATAAAAGCAGGAGTCGGTATTACTTCCTGACAGAGCTCCTTTACAGCTATTGTTTCAGGCAGCCTTCAGTCTCAGAGCAGTATCTTTTTAGCACAGTACATTGAGTTCAGAGATGCAGGAGTTTCTCTGGGAGCGTAAAGATTAGAAACCACTCTCCAGTGCCTCCCTAGCCTGGCCTTATAATGAATCTTGTGGAGACACCCCGCAGTCACGGAATCATGAGCTACACAGAGCCTTTGAGTATACATTTACCCAACTGCATCCAAATACATTTCCCCTAAAATGCCTTTCTATCTCTTTTGTTGTGCGAGTTGGCTGAAAGAGAAATCAATAAGAAAGAAAATACCTGCCTCCCTAAAAGCACATGTGCTTCTTGAGTGGCTCCCAAGAACTTATCAGCCTGGTTTCCTTTGATGCAACATTGTTTGAAATGCAAGAACTGCTTGGACAGATGAGTAGTGGGTTTGCAAACCCTGGTGGGGCTGGCAAGATCTGCTCTGATTTCCTTGGGTGAAGTAACTCTATATTTGTTCAAACTCTCCAGATACCAGTTAATGTTCTCTGCTTAGTATTTATTATTATTTCACCTGCAAATTCTTTGCTAAGCAAAGAAAACAGAGGTTGAATTTCATGGCTGGACTACTGGGGATGGTTTTCATCTCTGTAGTGGGTGTAAATCAGGATTTATACCAGTATAAAACTGCTGTGATGTTGGCAGGGGTGGGTAGAACTGACCAAGATTTTTCTCATGTTTCCCACATTTCGCTCCAAGAACACTTGAGTGATGGATATGACAGGGTCTTACTTTTTACCTGGTCTGGTAGATGCATCCAACCAGCATCACCCAGCGCAGTGCTGCTTCTGAGCTGACCAAACTCTGATTTAAGTCACAGTCCCGTAAGTTACATGCAAGTAGAACTGAGCACATAGAGACTCACATTAGCATTTGTGCTTTCATGGACTGCTCAATGCCAGTTAAGGATGCCTGGTCTTCTCCCAATACATCAGTGACTACATAGTGAAAATATTGTGAGGTGACCAGATCTTGTGTTATTTTGGTCTTAGATGCAGTTTCCTGATTTACTAGAAAAACAAGAGAAAAAACTATACAAATCCAGAGATATTCAGTGTTCCTGAGTATGCAGTTTAGAGGGGCTTTTGGTTTCCTATATGAGAGCTAGATGGAAGGTTTCCAACAGAAGGAAATTCCAACTAAGGACAGGGAGGAGAGCATAGGGTTTTGATTTTATGACCATGTTTGTGACAGATTTTATGACAGAGTTTTTCTGCATCATAAAAAAACATTTTCTAAAGCCTGGATTAGCACATGAATGGCACAGACTCGGTCTGAAACTCTGGCTGTAGGAGAGCCCAAAAAAGAACTAGGGAGAAGTGGGGTGGGGTGGGGGATGGGAAGCTTGCTGCTCTGCTCTTTCTGTGGTGTTCTGAAGAAAAGCTCCAAAAGAAAAATGATTAAACACTAACTTTTCTTTCTTCCCAACAACAAATCTCTTTCTGAAATGCAACTGCAATCTCTCTGGATGGCTCTTGTCATAGGTTCAAGTTCCCTGACCTCTGGGCGAGATCTCTTGAAGTGATGGATAACTGTGTTTTTAACATGGAGCAGCAATGTAGAAACAGACGTTGGGTTTCAAACTAATGAGGACAATAAATCCTGCAGCCAAAAAAATAAAAAAGCAAAAGATCTTTCAAACAACACAGAACTGCAGTAAAGCAGCACCACGAAGGGGCTGGGGAGGAGGGATTGCCTTTAGACTCAGCCAGGGGACTGGGAGCCTTCAGGAAGAGAGTGATTCCTGCCTGATACATGAGCTCAGGGACTGCCAAAGCACTGGAAGCAGTCTCCGTGCTGCTAATCAGACCACATTCAGCCAAGGCCTGCCTCGTGGACAGACGGTGGTGGTAGTGTTTGGGCTGTAGTGAATGGGAAAACTGCCCTGTGCACACCAGTGGTGTCTCCTCCCGGAGGAGTCGGTGGCAGGGTGCCCACTGGCTGTATGAGGCTGTAGGTTGGACCTTTAAGTCGAGATCTGGAGGCTCCCAGGGAGCTGAGCAGCGCTGCTCTTGCCTCCATGTGGCAGAGCAGCGTAAGGTTGCAAGCCCATCCCTGGCAGCACTGCAAAGACAACCCAGGCATCCTCACTTAGAGGATCGGGCACAGCTACCAGACTTCCTCGATCCATGTTCTCCTTTTACAAACCCACCCAAAGCAATGCTACCAGGAAAGGAGCAATGGCAGGGTTTCAAATGCAACCCCACCTCCTGCCCTTCATTTGCTGCCCTGTGGTCCTGGTGCCTGCCATCCACCCTGAGCGTCACAGCAGCTGCAAGAGAAGATTCCTGTTACCTGAAACAGAAAATAGAGGCTATGAGCATAAAGTATGTAACAGGAGATATCCCAGAGTGGGCAGAGCCACATGCAATGCTGCTGAATTGCAGACACTTCATCTGCAACCTCCCTGCCATCCCTGATGAGATATGGCCTAGTATTCAAAGCAGAAGACAGGACAAGGGACACCTGGTTTTTAATCCTGACACTGCCCAAATCTTATGCTGAGGCTTGGGATTTCATCCAGACTAGACAGTCTTTTCTTTTCGCCTCCCACATTTACTCCCCTCCGGGAGTCTGTGGGCACCGGTTCTGCCTCAAACCTTCAGAGCGCCCATGCCAGCAGTGTTGGTGACTGCTTTCTCTCTGTTTCCTAGGGTCCATCACCTCCATCCGCTCCCAGCCCGTGGGAACGTGTTCCTCTCTGAGAGTCCCAACAGAGTCCCTCCAGCTGGCAGTCCGCTCTCCCAACCACGAAGGCCGCCACCGCTGGAAGATCTTTCCCCCCCACATCACACCTCGATCTCCTACTCTCAACAAGCTGCTCTGCAGACAGGTGAGAGGCCAAGAGCCTGCAGAGGTAAACTCCTTCATAGTCACCTGGATCCTTCCCTTCTTTTCCAGTCCCCTCTTGGGTTTCTTTTCTTGGAGCTGAGAGTACAATTCCCCTTTGTAGAACAAAACATTTCTAGTGCCTTAAATTTTGATATAGTCCAGTCTCAGCATGTGACACACGGGGGAAGGCCCTTTTTACCTACTTTGTGGATGTACTATTCTATGAAAAAATAGCTAAAACATAGAGAGAAGATGCCCAATTCAGTTTTACCAGTGCTGTGAGTCGCCTGCAGTCAACCCTACACCACATCACTTTAGACAGGTTGCACTGACTCAGGATTTGGTGCTAGAGCAAGAGTAAGACCATGCAGAAAGACCCAGAAGATACAAGCCGGGTCTGTCTGCTAGCAAAACTGCATCCTCTTGTACAGGGAGGGTCTGACGGGAACTGGCACGATGTGGCAGGGATGGCGTGGTGCAGGGCACGTTAGAACCACCAACTTTTCTGCCACGTGCCATGTTTCATCACTGGAAGTGCCACTGGCCCAGCACATTCCCAGGCTCTCACCCCATCTCTCTCTCCTCACCTTCCAGGAGGCCATTCAGACGGACTCTGTGGACGGGCAGACTCCAGACCGCAGGGACAGCCTGCAAGCAGAGCCTGGAGAGATGCTACCATCAGCCACGCAGCCCCAGAGCACCTTCACCCCCAGCCCGCTCCATCCCTCGGCTGCCTCCCTCCCGGGCACCCCTCCAAGCTCCCCCCCGTCTTCCCCGCATCGGCACCCCAGCACACTCACGCGGAAGCACACCTGCGGCCAGCACGGCGTCCCCAGCCGGCCGCCCAGCCCCGGCGGCAGCCCTCCCAACCCTGAGGGCTGCCTCTTTGAGTCCTCCGACCTGGCTGACGAGGAGGTTTGCCACATCAACAGCTCGGCCAAAGACTGGGGAGGGGATCACTTGGATGCTGGGAGCCGCTCGACTTCACCGTTCATCTCCCCGGCCCCGTCTCCAGTGCCCCTCAAGAACTGCAGCACAACCAGCCTCTCCAGGGGCAGCAGCAAGGAGAAGGACTTGAAGAAGTTTTACAGCATCGATACGAAGGGCTTTCTCAACAAGCCCAGCTGGGCAGACGACCAAAGGCGGCACTCCATCGAGATCTGCCCCTCCATCAGCGACGGGGACTGTAGCTTTGAGGACCCTGCCAAGGAAAAGCAGCGGTCCCCTGTCCACATCCAGACGGAGTCCGAGTACATCCACGGAGCCCGGAGGAAGAAGAAGATGAGCCCACCCTGCATTTCTATAGATCCTCCCATGGAGGACGACAGCGGGGCGGCGTCACGCACCAAACCCTCCGAGAACAGCATGCTGCGGCGAAGGACCCCATCCTGTGAGTTCCCAGCTTACAGAGAGTCCTTGGAGCTCGCGGAGAGCCAGCCCGGGGAGCCGGCCTCCAAAGCGGAGCGCCGGGGCCAGCCCCCATGCCGCGGGGAGCACCTGACCATCCCCAACTTCTCCTTCGAGCAGTTGGACGGCGGCTCCATGAGCAGCCTCTCGGATCTCCTCCTGGACAGCGGTCAGTCCACACCGGCCTCCATGGACTCCCGGCCGGACGATGCCACCTCCGAACTGAAAAAGCCGGATCATTTAAAAACTCAGTGGAGCAACACCGAGAAAAGCAATGAGCTCCTGGGCATTGCTAAGAGCCCCCTCCAGAACCAGGACTTGGTCCCCATGACTGTTGCAACAGAAGAAGACGTAGATGACCCAGTATAGCTTTCTGGGAGGGGGGAGCGGGGGGGTCTCAAGGGCTTGACACCAATGTGGGTTTTCAAACCGAAGGGACTGAGCGGCCACAGGTACGTGGGTGGCTGCTCTGTCATTTTTTTTCCTTTTGCGCAGTCACTTGTTCTTAAGCGCTGTGGAGGTTTGCAAAAAAAACCACACACACACACACACACAAAAAACCAAACAAAAAAAATTTGAAAAGAAAAAGAAACCAAACAAATGGCTGGACGAAACGGTGACGGGCTTCGGGGTGGGGGGAGCGGATTTGCAAAGCGGTTTGGGGGTTTCTTTTCTACAGGGAAGGTGGAGTTGATTCGGGGGGTTGCTTCGTTCCTCCCACCCCGCTCCGTGGCCTCAGTCACATTGATTCAGGTTCGAGGTGGTGGCGGTTGGGATTTGGGGGATTCTCTTTGGGTTTTGTTGTTTTGTTGGTTTTGTTTTTTTAAAGATGCTCAACTTTTAACAAGGCACCTTTTAGAGATGTCACATTACGCGGGAGTGCCCAGGAGATGGGAGCTGTACATTGTCTGTATATCAGCAGTTATATAAATAGAAATAATGTATTTGTGAGATACAAAACAAGGAAAAAAGACAAAAAAAAATATACCCACAAAAACTCTCTCTTCATAATGCACATATTTTTATAGAGAAATGATACTGTTTTTTGCATTACATGTGACTCCGCAACTGGGTGGTGTTTCCTTGGGTTTTATGTGGAACTAATTATTACGGCCATTCGTTTTCCAAATGTTTCTCTTCTTTCTTCACTTTCATTTTTTTCCTCTCCTTCCCTCCACCATCATCCCACCAGCTTCTTTTCACAGCTAATGCTTTAGACGTCTCTCTCATTTTTCTTTTGTACTTTGGAGGTTGTCCTAACTACAGAAAAAAAACCAAATCACTACTGAATTGTAGCCAGTGCAATAATAAGTTATGCATTCTTCTTGTCTGTACAACTGTCCTGTTGCTTTATTTTTTTTCCTTTTTTTAACTGAAATTCAGGTTAAATGTCGCAATAATCTGAACTAACGTGCACAAACATGGTTTCTTGTGTTACAAAGAAAAAAAAAGATGAAAAAAAGGAAAAAGTTAAATTTACAGAGATAAAAAACAAAACAAATAAATAGTAAATTATTTAAGAAATGTATTTTGTTTACTGCAGTTCAAAGTAAATTATTGATACAGTATGTAAAGGTATAAAGAGCTGTCTTAGGTGATGTTCTTTGTGAGCATTTAAGCTGATGATTTGTCCTCCTCATAGCAGAATGCCTTCGAAACCTCGGTGGTGGCCATAACCCTCCCATTTGCACTCTATCTGTCGGTCTTCCCTCCACACCCCCTGCACCCACACGTGGACGCGTTCACCTCCCAAGGCCCTTCCCTCGCCAGCTCCGACTGAGAAGCCTCTAGAGGAATTCAGGTCACCTCTTAACACCACTTTTTTATTTTGCAGTTTTTGGGGTTGATTTTTTTTTCTTTTTTAGCCTCCGGTCCCTGCCCCCTCCCCACCCCTCATCCAGGCCCTCTCACCGTGGGACAGCTTCACCATGGAAAGCTGATGTTAAATAAGAGCAGCAACGAGTCCGTCGCATGGACGCACCATCGGCCCGAGCGCCGGGCAGTGGCAGCGAAAAGACATACAGGGGAAAAAAAAAAATTAAAACAATCGTTTTTGTTTGGTTCGTTCCATGCCGCCTCATATTTATGCATTCACATATATCTTCTGTTATTTATGCATTCATTACTCAAAAGGAAATGTATCTTGTTTCACATGTATTAAACTGTATAAACTGGAAGCGTGGCCTGACTTTGTGCCCCAGGGCGAGGTGTAGCCGGGATGCCGAGCCCTGCTCCAGCGCACCGCGTCCAGCCGGCAGCTCCCGCTGCCCGCAGCCCAGCCCGAAGGTCTCCATCCCGCTCCCAGAGCTCGGCATCCCCTAAAACCTCTTTTCTAAAATGTGGCCGTCCGGGCTGCGGGCCGCGGGTCTGAACCATCCCCTTCCCTGCTGGCATTTGGAGCTGGTCCCACCTCCCGCTCGGCTCCAACGGTGACGCTCAGCAGATCCCTCACCTCACGCAAGAGCCTCCGTATGTCGAGCGGCTGCGTGCCGGCTGCTTCCGAGCACCTGTGCCACTGTAATTAAGAGTCATTTAGGATTATTGTAAATAATTATTCCGTCTCGGTGGGATAGCAAGGAATTCCAGAGAAGCGCCATAAAAGTAATTATTAATAGCGCTTTGGGGACGGTGGCAAACTCCTTTCATTGCAGTTTAAGCAGCAGACTGGAAAGGAGGGGAGGTGAATTCCCCTGCGCTGGGCTGAATCCTGCCTGGAGGCGCATGGGATGCCCCGGTGTGTCCCTCGGCGGCTGCGCCGCGCAGCTGCTCCTGGTCTTACTGCTGTAATTATGTAGCTTTGCTGGGAAAGGCAGTGTCCCCCGTGCCCAAATCTACTTCTCGGTACCCCAGAGCTGGAGGAAAACCCTCTCGCCCACGGGGCGGTGCGGCTGATAACTCCCTGCACAGTGACGGAGAGGTGGCTTGCGGAACAAGTTGGAAGGGCTTGAGGCCACGGCAGTGTGTCGGGGAGAAGTTCGGAGATTTGCTCCTGTGGCCCCTGGTCCTGGCTCTGCCTGGGCTCCAAGCCATGAGCCAGCACCACGTCTGTGTGAGATGGCTGAATACTGGGGGCATTGAGATCCAGGTACCAACACCTTGATTTTGCAGCAGGAACCACAGCTTGGAGTGCATTAAATGAGGCTCCAGCAGGCTAAAAAGCAGCCAAGGGGCTATTTTATTTTATGCCAGCAGAAATGTAAAGGGAGGAAAAGAAGAGGCTCTCCCTCTGCCTGTCACCCAGCCAGGATCAGGATGGGACGGGACAGGCGTATCCTGCTCCGCTGCGGCAGGAGCCCAGCGCGGCTGCAGCTGGAGACACAGGAAAAACCCCTGGAGATCACCCAAAATACACAGCAAGTGCTGGGGGTGGGTTTTATGTTATGAAAGATCTCCTTTGTAAAGAGGTAATTTGTTAAAACCAACACGTCTCACGGAGTAGGAGCTTTGAACAAACTGCAGTCAGGGAAGGGGTTTATTACAACCTTGGGAATAAATCCTGGTGAAGCCCCGGCAAGAGGAACCCTGGCCCGGCACAGTCCCGGGATGCTGCAGGCAATTGTAGGAAAGGCAGGCAGCTTTTCCAGGGGAGCTGCCTGCTGCCAGGGGGAGCAGAGGAGGGAAAGGCTCCTATTTATTAAATTTCAATTATAATTTTTTTTTTTTTTTTTTGTAAAAGGAACATATTTATAAGATGTTTGTTCCTGCCTGCTCTGGAGTGGGGACAAAGGGAAAGAGCCTTTTCCCATCACCTTCCCAGAGCATCTTTCCAAATTCAGGAGGGGTCTGAGACACTGCAGAGGGGTGCAAGCTACATGCATGATCCATCTTCAGCAGATGGATGAGCTGTGGGAATGACAGTGCTGCCCCACAATGCCGGAGCAGAGGTATCTCTCAAAGTGAGTCTACCTGTCACTTGTCACCTTCCCGACCAGGGGTTTCCAGCCAAGGACAGAAAAATCCAATTTGAGGCAGGAACCTCTGCTGTTAGAAGCTTTTTTTGGCAAATTTGTGCTTTATTAAGCTAAAAGTAAGCCTAAATCAGACCATTTAATTCCAAGCAGGAGTGTGAAGCTCATGGAGTTGCAAAAAGGCTTTCCTTGCCCACAGTTACAGCTTGGGTGGCTTCAGGAGTGCTGGGGTCGGGCTGCTCTGGGAATCACCCCTTTTCCAGGACTCTTCCCTGCTAAGCACGGGGGATCCCACAGGCACAAACCCAGGAATGAAACACATCAGACCCATGAAGAGGTTGGCCCAAGCTGGCAGTTTGTTGGTGGTGTGGGGAGGACACACCATGTGTCTTCACTGTCCTGATCCACACCATGACGACAGCCCTGCTCCCAGGTATGAAACGCCTCAGCTCAGGTCATCAGCAGAGCAAAATAACCTTTCCTTTCTTATTTCTGAGTTCAGTCTCAGCACAGGCAGCTTGCCAAGACTGGGATGTGGTCTGCATCCCACAACATCCCTCCTGCAAGGTGTAGGGGACTCAGACATCACCCATACCCCAAGGACAAGCTTCAGCTGGGACCTGCAGGTTCAGAGCTGCCTCAGCCAAAAGGAGAAGGGATTTAATGGGCTTTTGCTGCCTCTGAATAGCTGGCGAGGCTCACCTTACTGGTGCAGCCTCCCCACCACTCCCTGCGGGATGCAGCCGCCCCCCAGGACGGCCCTGCAGCCGGGACATCTGTCCTGGGCTCCCGCTGAGACCATCCCGGGGGTCTGGGGATATGGATCAGGGTCTTGCAAACGTAGAAGAGAAGGACAAGGCAGGACCCTGGTACTGAGAGCAATTAGTGAAGACAAGGTGTCTTTCATCGTTTGCTGGATGCAAAACCCTACTCTGTAGAGTAAAGAAGATGGTGGGGATGTAACCATCTCTCCGAAGCCAGAGTGCAAGTCTTTACTGTGCGTCAGACCACGGGGAAGTCGCTCGCCTCCAGCAGGTCTGATGTTCCCAGCCAAGAGCATCTGAACATGCCGTGTGGCTTCAGGACCTTCCTCTCCTTCCCTGCAGACGCCGGTGCCAAGGCCGAGGTGTTCATCACAGCTCAGTGATGCCTCCCAGTACGTGTGGATGTACTCCCCCTGGCCCTACCAGGCCCCCCCCCGCCCCCAGCTCCCTCCTTCCCCACTGGCCTCCATCCCCCACGGTGCAGGGAAGCCCACATCGCCTTGGAGGCTGCTACGAGCCTTTGCATTGTGGCTGCAGGGCAGGGGACTTGCCTGTCCCCTCTGACAAAGCCACTGACAGAACATCCTGGCAGTGTGGGGAGACTCAAGCTCCGACTGAATTTTCTCAGACCAGGTAGTGACCATGAATTGCTCCCTGATGTCTCTTTTGGGGACAGTCACCTGGACAGACGGGTACAAAACCCCCGAGCTCCCCCAGTGCAGCCCAAACCTGGCCATAACCAACTGCACAGAGAAACAGTTTCACATCACCTGGTGTTAATTTTCCTGCTGATTGAATCTCTGCAATGTTAAGTAATTTCCACCAGGCCGTCTGCAAGGGTTGTGTTGCTTAAGATCAGAAGTGAAAAGCACCGGGTAAATGCAAGTCATTATTATTTAATTGGATCGATTCCTGTTTTGCATTTTTAATGACAATTCAGCTGCGTCCATTTGTCAGCCAGACTCTGCCCCACCGCTCTCGGTTTCAGCAAAACCACAGCCCGCAGGGACGGCAGCGCTGCATCGGTCTGGGCTCTCCCAGAGCCGCTTTGGCAGCCTTTGAGGAGTAGGGATCAAACGAGGATTAAAAACCACCATGTTGAGGTAGGGGCACAGGAAACCATCACAGAGTGACTTGAAGAGGCTTCAGATGGTCTCTGTTTCAAAGTTAAATCTCAGATGGCATCAATCTGAAATTCTCTTTGTCAGGCTGGGGAGAAAAAGAGCATTAAAAAAAAAAAAAAACAAACCACCAGCCAAATCTGAATCCATCCCCAGTGCAATTAGACACAACCTTTAATCTGTCAGTGTTGCGAGATCATACAGGTTGCATGAATACTAATAAGCATTTGATATTTGTACAAGATTTCTTAGGATGAATAATTAAATTGACTTTATCCATTACACCTTCCCTATTAAGCCTTAAATACATGGCTGTGTTTTAATGGCTGGGGCCGTCTCATCTTCCATATGAGGGGGCTTAATTAGAAATTTTAGTGCAGCCTGCCAGAGCCACAGCACCAGCAGCATGGTCTGAGGGGCTGAAATCTCCATGCCTTTTATTTTTTTTTAAAGCAGCTCAACATGTCTATCTGCTGCAATCCTGCTGGGGCCCTGGAATAACTCAAGCTCACACCAGGTGGGTGCTCAATCCTCTTCCAGCAAAATGGTGTTAATGTAGGCACCCCCACTTCTCCCACAACGGGTTTTAGCCCTTTCAGTGGGGCCGGCCCCAGTACGAGCTCTCTGCAGAGGCTGGGAGCGTGCAGAGGGGTTGCTCCGGGCTGAGGGACATGCAGCAGCACAGACGTGCTCCCTGGTTCGACACTGATGCATGCGGCAATGTCACTGGGAGGGTTTCATACCCAGGTTGGGGCTGCGGCCAGGCTGGGCTGCTCCTCATGCCAGGACCCCTCACTTGTGTTCACTCACTTGTAGGTCAGAGTTTGGTTTTTTTCCAGCTGTGGCTGTTGGACTATTCAGTGAAAAAAAAAATCTGTTCATGGGGAAAGAGAGAAAATGCCAGCAACCCTCATTATGTCACTCCACAGGAAAGAAACCAGATTAATTATTTGAATATTTGATTGAAATCCCCTGGAGCAGCTTATTTTTGATTCTGCTTTGCCCCACTCAGAGGCACAAGCTGCCGAAGGCCCGTGGTGACGTCTCCAGGGTTTGCCGCAGATGCACAAGCAGAGCGCAGCTCTCCCACCCAAGTCATCCCCCGAAAATGCAGCCACTGCTGGGGCAGGAGGCCAACAAGCAGGAGGGGTTTGCGTCCAGCAAAGGCAGGAGCTCGCTTCCCCTCCCCTTTTCTCCCCAGACCCTGATTATTGCTCTTATTCCTTATGCCCTTATCGAATCTGATGGCCCTGCTGGGAACCAGCTTCTCCAGTCCTCCTCACCCTCTCTCCCTTCCTGCTTGCATGTTAATTTATTCTGACTGGCTCAGACCGAGGCACTAATTAATTTTCCTCATTAACAACAACAAAAAAAAATCTCACAAATGGTAACAAGTTCCAATACAAATTAATTCTTCATAGAAGACAGGGCATTTCACAGCTTGTTGGCAGCGACACCTCCCATACCCAGCGTTGCTCTGCCTGGCACAGGGCTGGCAGCCACACAGACAGGGGGGTGTTTGAGCTGAACCCCAACCTGTTAAATCACCCAGAGTAATGAGGGGGAACAGAATACTGAATATTGAAATGTCCGCTTTGGATTTTTGCCCTGCTTTTCTGCTCTGGGGGGATATTGGTAAAACGTGCTTGGGTTGAGGATGGAGCAAGTCCCCTTGGGTTCACACCTGGCCTGGGTTACAAAGCGCCGTGTGTGTCCCCCAGTCCCAGCAAAGCCCCTTCCCCACTGTGACCAGGGTGATGGGGACCCTCCTGGTGCAGCTGCAACCCCAGCTGGCTCATGGCGTTCAGACACGTAACACAAAAGTTCACCCCACCTGTCTTCACCCCATTACCTTCCCACCAAAATAAATCTCCGGGTAAATATATTCAGCAAGAATTACAGCAAGCATATCCTCCTCTGGTATGTCGTTTGATGTTGTGAGAATATCCTCCTTCCATGCTGTTTGAGTTGAGCAGCAGGTGGGAAGAGCTCCGAGAACAGAAGTAAAAGGCTGTTAAGACAAAGGGCAGGGAAGCTCTCTGCAGCCTCCTCGCAGAGATAAAATGCAGGCAGGGATGAGTCAGGCTGGCAACGTTGTGCAAACAGTCTAAAAATAAAACTGGTTTATTGCAGATTAATGACACCATAAAATGTATTTCACTGGCCATTTAGCAGGTGTTGATCGTAAATATTTGGGATTAAAAATAAACTTTTCTGCTGTGCCACTGTATTGTCATTTCGTCTCATCCACCTTCCCCGAGTGCCTGTTGGAAGCAATGAATCAGCCCCAGGGTTGGTTTAATCATACTTGAAAATGTAATAGTGACAAAGTACCTGCTTTCTGGGTATCTCCCCGCAGCACAGGACTTTTAAGCACTCACTCTCCCAGGCAGCAGCAAGCAGCAGAGCCCAGACCTGCCACTCACACCAAGGGCTCTACTACTGCTACTGCAGTTATGCTGAAGGAGCCCAGAGATGGGGTGATGGGCAACAGGCATCGTAGGAGATACGCACCACAGGCTGTATCACGCTCTGTCACTGCCTGACAGCTTTTCCCAGGACAAGGAAATCCTCCACCTGCTCCCCCACTTCCAAGGGCTAGCTCAGCCCTCACCCATGCAACTGCGGAGTCAATCCCTATGGAAACAGACAGCACCACCACCCTCCGGCCTCCCCAGGAACCCACTGCCCCAGGAATGAGGCAGCCTGTTCGGCTCTGGGAGCCAGGTCAAGGTACATTGGCTTGATTCAGAAGCTCTTAGTGACAGGGCTCCAAGCAATTTGGATTTTTCCAACCCCTTGCTCTTTCAGGTGAATGAAGAAAACATAATTCCCTTAGCTGTTTAACATGCCTTGTGCATGGAGGTCAGTGCTAAAGGGACACTGGTGTGCTCGCTAGACCAGGAGTCATTCTTGTGGAGCTGGGACCCGACGTGGGCACAGGATCTGCAAGAGATGACAAGTCAGCGAGCAGCAGGTGAGTGCCCTTCCTCCCTGCGAAGATGGCTGTGGCCCCAAACACCCCAGGGAGGCTTCCCGTTAGTCCCTTCACATATCACAGGGTCAGGGCAAGACCAAGAGAAGAGGTGAATGTTTTACGTGGCCAAGAGAAATAGCAACATCGTTAAGTAACACCTATGGAGTTGCTGCGATCCACGAGTTTTCTTTATGCTTGGAAATCAAACTCTCTGATGGATCATTAATTAAGTGTTCCAGCACGGTAAAAATGCTTTTTTGCTTGGGATTTCACTCCACTCACAAAGATTAAAAATGCAGCTAATTAGAACAAGACTGGCATGCAAGGGAGGAAAGAAAAAAATGTCTCGTTATGACTGGGATGGGACAGAGTCCTTCCACAAGCAGGTACAGATGACTCACAGCTGCTGAACAATCCTGCTGCCTTCTCTCTGTCATGGGGAAGGTCTCCCAGTGCTGGTATTAACTCCTCCAGCAGCTGTATATCGCTTGCCAGGCAAGAAAAGAATCCTTAAATTGGCTCTTAGCTAGCTCTGAGGTAGCTAAGTAAAGTGTTAATTAAACATCCTTGCTAGCTGCATCAGACAGCTGGTTGAGAACTGTTTTATTTCCCCCCCGATAATTTTCAGTTCACATGAACTATTTTCTCTGAAGCATTTCTGAGGGGCAGGGGAGAAAGGATAAAATTTCAGCCATTCCCTCCCATCCCTCCTGTTTTTCTCCCATTCTTCTCTTGGCCAAATTTGTTTGCTGAATGTGAAAAAAAAAAAACCCAAACTCAAATAAAACCTGAAAAATCGAGTTGAAATAGACTTTGACAGAGAATACATCTATTGGAACGTGGAAGGTATTTTTCAGCGTGAAGTGTAATGGTAGTTTACTTTCAGTCCAATATAAACCACACCACCCCTTTCAACAGAAGAGGCGGTACCTTGGGGGGTCCCTTTGCCTCAAGGAAAGACACCTGCAATGAAAAGTCCCTTGTGTGGCACTGCAGGGAACCAGAGAGCAAAGCCATCTTCACCAGGTCTGCCAGAGGGGAGATAAAATGGAGCTGGCGGATGCGGACAAGGCATTGTCCCAGCCGTGCTAGTCTGCATCTCTGCTCAGCCCATGTGCGAAAGGTCTCCGACTCGTTGCGACCACAGCACGGGAAACCCAAACAGGCGCCGAGCCAGGGCTTCCTTCATTCCTCCCATCCTTCCCCGGAGGGTCCGGTGGCAATCAAATGCCCCCTGGATCGCTCTCAGTGAGGGGGAGCACCATCTAGGGTGCAGAAAGGAGGCGAAGGGATGAACCGCAGCCTCCGCGGCGCCGATGTCCGTGTGGGCGGCGAAGCTCCCTGGCGTGAGGGAGGGACACGTCGTGGCCTCTGCGGGGAAAAGAGTAAGACCTGGTCAGCAGATTTCAGCGGTTTCAGCTCTGCAGAGCCTCAGCGCATTTGTTTGCCTTGTTGACGCACAAAATTCACCCCCTCCTTTTTAATTACAGCAGGCTAATTAAACCAGCACCGTCCCATATCCTCCCCTTCCCACAGTTACGTGCGGCCACATCCAGACAACGGCGTTATGGAGGCACGGCATGCTCCCCTAAGGCCGGGGGAATAATCCCCTGGCTGCGGGGCACCAAGGACCCTGCCGGCCTCTCCTCTCTCCTCACACCCATGAGGGTGACCCTCCGGAGACCACAAAATCACACCATTCCTCACCGATCCCAAATCCCTGGAAAAAATCCTTGCCCGGGAACGGACGGAACCGCTTTGGCCCGGCCAGCAGCAACATCTAGTGGCCACCTCCTCGACGCCTGCTACTGGGAAAAGGCCCCAGTCCCCTGGCTGTGCTTTAAAAACAGCTTCCTGGGATTGATATAGGCTAATATTAACATAATAAACCCAGAAAGTTCAAAATATGAGGTGGTATGAAGAGTAAAAGTGGGGGGGGGGGGGGGGGGATTGTGGCCGGCGGGCCTCAGCTCCGGCCCCTCAGGCCTGGTGAAGGCGGCCATGGCGGTGAGGGGGGCTGTGGTGAAGGGAACAGCGCTGCCGGCGGCACAGGCCCGCACCGCAAGGCTGGGGGGAAACGGTTTTTTGGGGGCGTTTTTGGAGCGATCCGCCCGCTTTTGGGAAGCGGGGGGAAGCCCGCTCGGCACGGGAGCTCCGCGAAGCGCCGTCCGCCGAGGAAGTGTGTCCCCGGCGCCGCGCCGTCCGTAGCCATGGCAACGTCTGGAGCGCGGCCCGCCCATAGCAACGGGGCAGGCCCAGCCCGGCGCCATGGCGGCCGCCGGCAGCCCCGGCGTCTTTCTACTGGCGGTCAACGGGCAGATCGAGAGCGGGCAGGTGAGCACGGGAGGAGGGAAAGAAGGGAGGGGAGGGTGGCCGGCGGCTCCCAGAGGGGCAGGGAGCCCGGTCCCCCGCGACATAGCCCGGCCTGGGCCTCAGCAGCGCGGTGCCGGTAACGCGGCCTTGCTTCGGTCCTCCGTCCCATAAGGCAGCCCTGTCCGTCCCGTCGCCCCCGGGCTCAGCCCCGACCCCAGGCAAGGCGGGCTGGCTCTGAGTCATGGTGGTGCAGGCTGCCCTCAGGCCGGTGACTGAGGCTGGCCCTCAGTCCCAGCAATTCTCCCACCAAGACAGCTTCTCTCTCCCGCAGTTCCCCGGATTTGACGACCTCTACTGCAAGTTCTGCTTCGTCTACGGCCAAGACTGGGTTCCCACAGCGGTAAGGACCCTGAAAGCCAGCCTGCCTGCCAGGCCTGCCGGCAGCATGTGTGTAATGGGCTTAAGTGCAGGCCCCTGGCTCATACCACGTTCTCCCCACAGGGCCTGGAGGAGGGCATCTCCCAGATTACCTCCAAGAGCGATGTTGCGCCCACCACACTCGTCTGGAACTTCCCCATCGACATTACCTTCAAGAGCACCAATCCGTCTGGCTGTGAGTGCTGGGGGTGGTGGGATCCAGCTCGCAGACCAGGCACCCCTCTCACACACGCTTCATTTGCAGGGCCACAGATTGTAGTGAGCGTCTACGGACTTGACTTTTTTGGAAACGATGTGGTCAGAGGTTATGGAGCTGTTCATGTTCCCTTCACACCTGGGAGGTGAGGTGAAAACCTGTCTTTCAGAACTGAAATGGGGATTTTTTTTTTCAGTTACTATGTTGTTTCAGAAACAAAAATATTCCCATATCCCCTTATCAGGTCCTGTCCGTTTGGTACAGAGAGCATGGATTTTCTAGCAGCAGCCCCTGGTTATCAAATAATTTTTGGTAATCTTGTAGACAACTGTAAAGTCAAAACTGGCATGTAGAAAGCCCAAGTGTGAAGCACAGCACGTTACCTCTCCCCCATCACTCTCAGCACACGCTAAGCTTTCATTCCCACCACTAGAAGTGGAGGAAGATGTGCTCTTCCTATGCAAACACACTTTTTCTTTGTGGAAGGGAAAGTATTACACTTTGAAATGTTCAGTGGTCTGATGTGTCCGAAATTCTGGTACCTTTATAAATATAAGAAGTCTTGCCAGTGCTGTTTGGTTCATTTCTTAAGTTCTGTGCATCTCATGTTTGTTTTAGGCATACAAGAACCATCGCTATGTTTGTTCCAGAGTCCACATCTAGGCTGCAGAAGTTTACAAGGTAATAATTAAAGACTTTTTTTTTTTTAAGTCAGTCCTTCTTGCTTGTAGTCACAAAGGTATATCCAGCTACTCACTGGTGCATACCTATGAACGCTTTGTATCATAACCAGATAGTTTTGAGTTTTGTAGGTAAAAACACTTTCTTAGGTGTCAAGATCTTTTGAAGAGCTTTCTTAAAACATGTTAACTACCTGCTTGCAGTAATGCTAACTCATCTTTTTTTCATCCTCACATTTGAACTCTGTTGGTTTGAAAAAGAACTAATTTCAGCAGAGCAGACTGTACCAAGTGGCAGCTCCATGTTCCACAGGTTTATTCATGTCAGTGATGTGACTTGCAGAGGCGCTAGTTTGATTTTATTGAGCGTTTTAGTTGTCACTGGACTCTAAGGATTTGTGCTGCAGTCCATCCCTAAACCTTACTGTAGCTAGGGACTTTTCTTGAAGGGTAGCCACATTAAGAGCAACCTAGAAAGCAAAGGCAGAACATGGAAAAACAATTCCCAGTTCTACCTTTTTTTCCATCTGGAGTGCATTTGCTGTAACCTTTGTCTTGTTTACCCACACATCCCTTCCAAAGTAACAGTCTATACACAGCGACTGAGGGTATTAAGGTTTTTTTCCTTCCATTGTATTGTTTATTTAAATAGAGTCTGAATGATCTGTGAGCTGATTGTTTGGTTGTGGATTGCCTACCCTTGCGCAGAGCCAGCCTTGTGGTACTTGAGCACTTTGGGTCAGAGTCAGCGTGGGAAGCTGTGGGCCCCACAGTCAGGATTAATCTGATTTACTTTTCTTCTCTTTACGATGACCCTTTTGTAGAACCTACACTCTGATTTGTATACTTTTGTATTATGTGCACCTCTGATGTATTCAGAGTACCCAAGCCTCTCTGTTACTCTGGGTAATCAAGAGATGAATCAGTTTCAAAAGCATCTTTGCTGTAGGATTCTGTCTCACCCAGAAATAATGTGGATTTAACATAATGTGTATGAAACTGGTTTAATTTTTTTCCTTAGAGAGGCAAAACTTATCTTTGATCAAAGTAAATCAGCAATAAAGTGAATCAGTCTTCAAAACTCTGTACTGCAAACAAAAGCTGGGAGTGTCATTAACATCCCCCCCTTTTGTTTTTTAACATGTATGTAATGAACTGTGTCAAGTCTAAACACTAGTGAATGCATCCAATTAATTATTTTATATTTTCTTCTCCAAGTTGGTTCACAGGGAGACGTCCGGAATTTACTGACCCCAAAGTTGTAGCACAGGGAGAAGGAAGAGAAGGTAAGTCCCTGGGAGCTCCTGACTGCAACCCTTGCACGACAGCAGGCCACTGCTTGGCCATCCATCTTCTGTTGATAAAAAAGACTAGTTGTTCCTGCTGAGAACAGTCCTACCTGGATATATGAGTTCAACAACTATTCAGAAACCTCTCTTAACCCGTTTTATTCATATCTTTCTTCTAGTAACAAGGGTGCGATCTCAAGGCTTTGTGACCATCTCCTTCAACGTAGTGACCAAAGATATGAAGAAGTTGGGCTATGACGTGAGCCCAAGTGACATGCAGAACCCTTCTCTGGTGCCTGTTATGGAAGGGATTCATAAGTATTGAACTCAGGTGTGAGATGTTTAAAGGCTCACAGAGAAGTTAAGCACTTTGGGTTTTTTTGTGGCAAAGGGAAATGAGTATCTGACTAAACTGAGAAGATTTCACTTGAGACCATTATTCCAAAAGAAGCACAAGCTTGTGAGGCTTTGGAATAATTACCTAAGTAGAATCCTTTCAGTAAACATACAGGTTGAAGTATTATGTAAATTAATGTAATCAGATAATATTTAGCATTTTTATAGTAACACCAGACTATCCCAATATAAGACCTGTAACAAAATATTTTTTATAACAGCCTTTTGTACATTCTTTATATACTTAAAGAATAGGAAAGTTTATAGTTGCAGCAGTTTTCCTGTGTTTAAAACATCATTGCAAACCCGCTTCTTTTTACTGATGTTTTTTGTGGTAGAAATGGGGAATGTAAATTCTTGCACCTTCCAAAAAGGAGGAAAAATGGAAATGTTCCAGTGAAATGCACATGCGCTTCCCTCTGCCATGCACTTCCCTCTGCAAAAGCAACAGCAGTTTTCTTTATAATCCCACATAGTCCTTAGAGTTTGTGCAACTAATTAAAATATCTCTATCTATCTCATGCACGGTAACAACAAAGCTTTCCACATTTTTTTCAGTGAAGCAAACCTGGGCTTTTGCATTTAGAACAAGATGATGGCTCTTCCATTTCCAGATTTTATTTCTGCATCAAGCTTCAGGAAGGGGAAAAAAAAAAAAAAGGACAGCAGTTTATTTTAGAGCTGTTAGAGAGACCATGGTGTTAAAAAAATCCTTGCTGCATAGTTTTAACTTCTGGTAGAACAAATTGCATTTTAAGTGCAGATATTGACTATAAATAAGCTTTAGGGAAGGCTCTGCAAAGAAAGTAGAGTCTCAGTAAGCCAGCTGTGCGTGCAGTCATAAGCAGCACTTAGCTCCACGTGAGGTACCAGAGGCACTGTGCTGCACAGGAGAGCAGGAAAGACCCTCTCCCTTCAGCAGATCCCTCCAGCCAGTACATTACACAGATAATGCACCATGGCGTTCCTTAGCTGATTTTCTTATCAAAAGAAAGGCAGTAAAAAAGCAACATAGCGATCTTCAAGTCTGCTATACTCAGGTTTTCCTTCCCATTGCATAACCTCCAAGAAGAACTGAAATGATGTTGGTTGTTATTAGGGTGTGACAGAGGCTCCAGAGCTGATGTGCTGCGCTCAGATGCCTGCAGTGTGAGGGTAGAGCTGGCCTCAGTCCAAAGAGCTTCTCCTCTGATGTCTGACCATGGCCTTTCAGTGAGTCCCCCTCTAAGCTAATGTTAGTGCTCTTCTTTTAGCCTGAATAAACACAGTTGTCTAAATATGTTTGTTTGTCTTTCTACTGCTAGGGTTTTCTTTCGTTTGTGCCAGAATGGATGTTTCCAAGTCCTAAATCCTCCAAGATCTGCTATTCTTACAGGTACAAAAGAAAAAGAAGTGTATGCTACAGTGAAATGACTAATTGCTTAGTCATTTTCATATTTAAATTTGGGCATGTAATCTCTTGTGTTTGACTGCAACTACCAAGAGATGACTGTGAGAATGACTTAACACGATACTACCCTATAGGTGAACTACCAGGACCTTGAAACGGTAGAAATAAAGTAATAACACACAGCGTTGAACTGCAGAGCCTCCAGAACATGTATCAAATAAAGCATCCAGTTAGAGGCAGTTATTATTTCATGCTGAGCAGTGTGATTGAATAAATATCATTTCTGAAAAGATAATGTGATCACTGTAATTTTGCTGTGAGCATTAGCTTCTTTTATAATATTTAGAAATACTTTTCCAAACATGGTTGCAGATGATTTTTAATCTCTTACTTTTTTCGTATCTTGCTTTTTTTGATTTTACACTTCCAGTAAGCTCTTCCACCAGTTGTTTTGGCAACTGTTATAATCTCTGAACTGAGTCATGTTGGAATCCAAATTAATAAGTATTTCCTGTTGGCTCAGAGGAGATGCAAGGAATTTTGTTTCCTTTTCAAAAGTATTTGGGAAGCAGCTACAGTAGCAGGATAAGTATCTGTGTTTGAAATACTTGAAAGGCAAACACTAAACCTACTACTGCTTAAATATCTTTTTTCCCTTGAGCACAGTTACCTGCTCCCATTCCAATTAGAGCAAAACTGCACAACAGAGTTTCTAGTCATGAGAAACCTGTTAAATCCAGATAAAGCCCAAACTCCATGCCCACAGGGGCGCAGTGAATTTATTCACACACAGCTTTGCAGCGTGGTGCTATGACCCATCTCCTGAATTGCTCCCGTTTCAAACAAGTAGTTGGACGCTTAACCACACCGAGACCGATCAAAACAGACGTGCATTTGTACAGCTTCACTGTTCACAGCCAAGCTGCAGGGACCCTTGGAAGAAAAGTCAAGAGAAAACACTGAAAAGCAAGGGTTTTAAAAAAAATCCCAAACTCCATAAAACGGTATTTAAGATGCGTGACTCTCTAAGTAGATCCCACACTGCTACCTGCATTATTAGGGCTTTTTGCCTATTGTCTCTGGGTTTGGTTGGTTTGGGGGGGGGGGGGGGGGGTTTGGCTCCTCAGTGTTTCAAGCATGTTTGTTAAGAACCTCACATACCTTCTTCAAGGCCTTAAAAATACGTTTACCTTGTGAGCGCTTCATTGTGGGAGCTTTTCAGTCTGACAGAGTTTGCTCCTTACACAAGGGCATGTGTGGGGTGATGTTTTTCAGTGCTTCCCGAGTTCAATGTCATTCCTTTGTTCCAAGAGGCAACTGTTGATATCTCTCATGAACATGCTCTTCTCCCAGAGACAGGCTTGCTGCTGCCTTTATAATTTTCTGGAAAACTCTCTGGTTTAAATCTTTGATACTCAGGCGTGGCAGTGTTTGCAGCTGTTTTACCCTGGAGGGAATCTCTGCTCTCATGACAGAGGAGTAAAGATAGACACGACCCTGTGGTGCGAGAGTGGGTGACATTAATAAGGAAGGGATTTATGACCTGTAAGTGTTCCTTGCAGTTAATGTTAAAGGTTAAAAGAATCCATGCTTTAAGAACAGCCAAACCCCAGAAAAACCCAGCCTTGCTATAATGGAGGCTTAAAGTAATTTCCTTTCACCCACTCCCCAGGCAGCTGTAACCACCCTGCTCGTTTACTAGTTAATCATTCTCCCTTTTATTCCAAAACTGGACTGAAGTTCCCAACCCGTTGTAGCACAGATGGCAGCGTGAGGCTGTCAGCTGGGGCTGCAGCTCCTGTTTTGTTACGCTTAAGTCTCTCCCAGATAGTGAAATTGGCCATTAACCTCCTAATTCAAGATGGGCAGGAAAAAAAAAAAAAAAAAAAAAAATCTTTATTCAGAACATGTGTCCTGACACAGGATGAGGCTTCAAGGCCATCAAAACAGAGTGGGACTCACTAGAAGCAAATGAAGCCTGCGAGATAGTTGGGGACTTTGCAGAAGCCCTCCTCTGCTCTCCAGGTCTGGAGGAGCTTTGGAGAAAGCTGCCCACCAGGACCCTGCTCACTGCGTGGGAGAGGTTTCCTTCCATCACTGTGGAAGCCACCCTGGGAAGGAGACAGCCAAGGACACGGACTGAAGAGCAATTTGGGAATCAAACCCTCCAGAAAAAGGAAAATCATTTGAGTAGTGTTTAGGAACTGGTATTTGCAGCCCTTTCTACCAAAATTAGAAATAGCAGTATCAGCTCCTGCCCTCTCGTGGCAGTTTTCAACCCTTAGGAAGATGTTGGAGGTTGCTAATAGCAATTAGCTAACAAGATTGCACGAAGGACACCCACGTTTTTCCTGTTCCTACATGGAAATTGCTGAATGCAATGGTGCCAGCTGCCCTGCCACTGCCCCTTGCCCTGAGAGCAGGGGGCAAACACCTCCCCATGCCATAAGCCACCTGTGCTACCTCACAGGGAGTGGGACCGAGCCAGAAATCTGTGCATCAGTGAGCGCTCAAGAAACCGTCTTTGTCCTGAGGCTAGCAAGGCTATTTTACAACAGTATTGCAGCAGCTAGAAGTTATCTCCATCTGAAAATGAGAGTCTTGCAGATGGATTAAAGCTGACAGCAACTGCTCCCCAGCAGCAGTGTTGGTTTAAGAGCAGGAGCCTCCTGTGAAATACTCCAAAGGGGGGGGAGCAACACAGAAGCACAGAACTGCCAGATTTGAAGAAAATTGGAGCTTCAGCTCCAACTCTACCTGGGCTCATCACCAGCAGCGTTTCAATCCATCGCAAACTAGCCCCAGTATGACCCATTTGTGCCAAGGTCACCGGAGCATCACACCAGAACCTGCTGCCTGGAGCTACGGGGGGGGCTAAACACCCTGGATCCATGGTTCTGGCCACAGGTCACTGGGATAACAGAAGGACAGGACAGCTGGGGCAGGAGATGGGGGTTACAATGAATGAACAGCATCAGCAGTGACAGAGCTGGGTTTGCACCCGCAGCTGCAGTGTGGAGCCTGTGGTTTGCAACCAGCCGGGCACAGCCAGCTCCCTGATGTCTGGGGGACATCAGGCCCCACCAGCACCCAAGAGCATCAGCAAGAACCACCTTCCTCCAGGCCTTTTTTGTCTGGCAGTGCCAGTGGATGGCACCGAGCAGCAGCTGGACGAGCAGGTGGCTGTGGCAGAGCCCACACAGGACATCTCCAGGGTGCCTCTCAAACACGCTCAAGGAACCAAGACCCCATGAAAGCACCATGAATCCCCCCTCCTGCACCCACCACCCAGCCCAGCTGGAGACCCAAAATCCAGGATACAAGCCTGTGCCAGCGGCACATCTGGAGCAGCCAACAACAACAAATTTGAAAGTCTTCCAAGGCCATGCAAACCTCCAAGGAGGAACACAGGGAAGAGCAAAAGCCGCCTGGCCTGCAGCCCCGTAAGGGACGTTCAGCCCCTCTCCTCCTCTCGCCATTCATCCATGGGCTGCGTGCTGCAGAGGGGATCCCCGAGGTGTTTTCCATCAGCTGGGGAGTGGGTGAGCTCAAACCCCAAGAGCTGAGGCACACATGGGTGTTTGCAAACCCAGAAGCAACCTCCACTTTGGGAACACAGGAAGAAAAGAAGAAAAAAAAAAAAACAACAAAACCCACAAAACCGCAGCTCCTGCCAGCCTGCAGAGAGCACCCAGCACCTTCCACTGCAGCCTAACAGAGGCTGCAGAGCACAAGGACTGCAGGTTACAAGGGCTAGGCTTGAGACAACCAATTTCCAGCGCCTGGCCATCTTCAGGGCACAAATCCTGTTAGAAACCATCCTTTGGCCACCAAAACCAGGCCTGAGCCCCCAGGAGGGAAGCTGCAGAGAAGCGAGGGTGCAACGCAACCCACTTTCATGGCAGGGTGCAAGTGATTCAATCTCTCGTCCTTCAGAGGGAAGATCAGCAGAAGCATCTAACTGCTGTAGGTTTCTATTTTTATGTCTCTATTCAGGCCAAGATATTTAAGTACCCAAATTCACCTCAGAGAATATCACTACATTTAGTGCCAGACTTGCTAATGAAGACATTAAAAAAAGCGAAAAAAAACCCCCACTCCTGTCACCCAACACAACCCCAGCCAGCCCACGGTCTCCTAGGCCATATGTGCTGTTACACCAAGGCAGAACTAACTCCCTTCAGCTTGGTGAAACCACCAAATTTCATTCCCTGGCCAAAAAGGCCTTCAAGAAGAACACTGACCCCATTGCCTGATGGGGAACACAGGTTCCATGTTCCCACCCCACTGGGGCACAAGGAAGGTGCCTAATGATTTCTTGTCTTAGAAATTACTAGAGGTGGTTCAGCCCCAGCGCTACGGAGAACTGCACGTGGGTCAGTGACAGCGTGGCTGGTGGGACAAGTCCACGCCATGTCAGCAGCCCACGGAGGCCGTTCGGCCTTTGCCTCCATCCACTCCAGCAGCCGGGTGCGAAGTTCTCCTCCAGCCCCTGCCTAACTCGACTCTGCGGCGTGCTCTCACCGAGGCCGGGAGAGTAAATGGTTTCACAAAAGTGTTATTAGGCAGCTGTTATCGGTGACTACTAAATGCTCCCAGAAGGTCTCTGCTGCCCACAACGGGACCCTGGGCTGGATCGAGCTCCCATCTGGATCTCCAGCAGCTCCAGTGTGCGGTGTTTAAACTGGGCTTAAAACCACGATTCCGTACCCACTTGTGGGGATCTCCCAGAGCGTATTTAAGCAACCAAAATTCAAAGCTGGCAGCACTGATGTCCCAGTGAGATTTCCTGTCAGGCAGCAGCAGGCAGGGAGCCAAGAAGACAAACTCCACCCTTACTGTGCCGTTATTCCGGCTATTTGAAATGTCATCGATTTTCTTTCACCTGAGAATGGGAACGCAGTTGCTCAACTAGCAGCACAAGAGTTGAGAGCAGATCAGGTAACACGTCCAGGCTGCTTTTGTAAGTACATACTGAACAGCCACAGATGGTTGTTGAATACCTGCTCCCTCCACCCCCAGCACTTCATCCACGTCTAGCAGCACACACTGCCTTCACCCCTCCACACACGATGCGTTACGAGTATCTGTGCTCTGCACGTAGCAGCTGTCTGGTGGCCACGAAGATGGTCAGATGCTTTAAAAATATTTTGCACTGCAACAGCATTTTGGACCAGAGTTTCAATGCACGTCACCAGTTTACTGATGAATAAAGTTTGCACCACCTCCCTGCCCCAGCCCATGTTAAACAGCCACTGGGAAAAGGACAGATTTTCCCCTAATCTCTTCAAAGAGATATTTACCAAATACCCGCAGGTCCCACTACTCAATCCAGGTTTGGTACAGCTCCAGGCTCCCCCCAGTGAAGCTAGAGGATGCGCCATCTCCCTGCAAGGCATCTCCCTGCTCCCCTGTTCAGTACTTCAACCTCTGCAAACCACTGCATTGTGTTACACTGGTAGGATGCCAATCCCCTATTGATCACCAGCCTGCTGCCAATTAACCGCCCTAATGGGTAATTGGCAGGGATGTCTGAAGCACCAAAGGGAACTTCCACTCATTAAAACCCCAAGTCTTCAACAATTACAGGGTACAATCGATTAACAGCAAAACACAAAGAGACAGGATCACGACCACTGTGTACAACACTGGTTCTTTGCTATTTATAATCCTGAGCTCCCAAACAAACTTCTGTCCTATACGAAATCAATGTTCACTTGTGTCCCAACTCACAATACAGGGAGGAGATTACCTGGAAGGCAGATGACAGCTAACATTAAAAAAATGGAAGTTTTTAATGTGAGGGGCCATATAAATCATGTTGGTTCTCCAAAACATAGACTGCAGGCAGTTGCAGAAGTCTTGCCAAAGCTCGATGAAAACGAGCGGAAGAGCAGAGTTGCACCACTTGGCCCAGCACAAACAAGAGGTAATGGCAATGTACATATTCAGCAAAAATACTTTGGCAACACCGGTGCGGATGAGGGCAAGCCTCTAGATAATACTTTATCCCGTGAGCCCTTTTCCTCCGCGAAAGCAGGCAAATACCACCTCACTTCATAGAAGAGGAAGAGGAAACCTAGGACGGGGGGAGAGCAGCTTGCCCAAGGTCAGAGGAAGGCTCAGCCGCCGCCAGATCTCTCACAACAGGCTTTATCAGCTCAGACTCCCTCCAGCACCCCCTCGGCTTGCAACAGCCTGCACTCCTTTTGAAAAGTAGTATAGTCATCACAAAAGTTTCTACTTTGAGCCTTCGCTAAATCTTTCCCATAGCGAGCACCTTTATTTTAAAATGTGCAATTTCAAGAGGCCAGAGTAAAAGAGTAAAGAAGTACTCATCACACAGAAAAAGAGAGACCAGCCAGAGGAGCAATAAACACAGATGCACAGAAAAGCCCTCCTGCACAGAGGCAGAAAGCATCCTTCTGTAAAAATGAGCAACAGGTACCTGGGCTGCCAGCCCTGGCAAAGGAGGTTTTTCTGTTTTCCTTACCGGCCCAAACACAGGAGTAACATGAATCAAAGACCTGACCAAAGGTGGCCTCACTCTGCAGGGAAACCAGAGCATGACCGGGGCAGTGGGTTTGCACAACACTCTCAGCCAGCTCTGTACCACAGATCTGAAACCAAAACAGATGCTTTTTTCCCCATGGTCGCCTTTCTGATAGTTGGGTCTCTAGCACCACTGCAGTTTCAGCATTAAGAAATTAAGTATTTGATTAGTGATCAGTCTGACTGGCAGCAAAGCATAACTACAGGAAACCTGGAGGGGCTCTGGAGAGGTAGCTCTTGAAATAGCCTGCTAATGAAGTACCCTTCCATTTAAACCATCCAGAATTAGAAGCTGAAATCGCTTCCCAGCTGGAGGCCGGCTCGCTGCCACCCTATCTGCAAGGCCACTTGATTGATGGGACAGAGCCAAGGCTGAGGGAAGGGCAAGACTGAACTACTGCAAAAATGGGAAGCGACGACCCCCCAAAGTCAGTTTTGTCACAGTTCCCCAACCCTTATTCCATGAGTGGTGACTTTAAAAGTCACACCTTCCCCAGACTTGTCTTGACATAAATACAGAAGCCTCCACCAAGACAGTACTTGATCATCCCTCCAGAAGCGCTGTTTAAAGGGTAACGTGGTTTAAAGAAGCAATTCAGTCACCTGCAACACAACAAGTCTTCATTTTTATTGAGTTAGTAAGGTCTCAACTGATTCCGATTTAAGTGATCTATAGAAACCCTCCTTTCTCATAGTAAGAGCAGGCCTGCCCCAGGAAAGTGATGAATGCATCAAAGAAATCACATTGACAATGTACAAGAAGCATTACTCTCAATAACGGTTAGATTCCTCCTAGCACCTAGGACTTTTAGCACAAACCTTAGATCATCTCAACCAATCCATCAACTTTCTTGAAAACTAAATCAAGCATGGCAGCGACAGTTTTTTGAATGGGATTATAAACACTACGCAGAGTCTTGAAAAAGCAACACGGCTGGAATATAAGCAATACAATTTTAATTCTGACCAGTCACCTACAAACCCCTTGTCTTTCCACTGTTCTGATGGCATTATTAAATATCACATTTGTGACATCGCTTGGGAAAAATGACACAAAGATACAGACATTATGATACAATAGTACAAATGATAAATTATTTATACAGTAAATAATGTCAATAGTCAGCACAAATTCATAAAAAGCAGCCGGCTCCCAGTATTATGAAAACAGTTTGGTAAATATTTAAATTGTAACACTTGTAAAGGAAGCGAGTCTTGTGAGATTCTGCTGTGAAAAATAAACCATATATTTCTCCACAATTTGTGCAATATTAATACATACAGTACACATTAGAAACCGTAACAGCAAAAGGGAAGATGGATAACAATAGTTGTCTTAGCTACGGGACTTCAAAAAGACTGTAAACACCACAACCCACCATGGTTTTCCTTCCCTGTCCCCTCCATGTAGTTTAGTTTCTATATAGTATAAAACTGAATAAATAACTGAGCTTATTTTGGGTTTAAAATTATGCCAAGATTTTTTTTATTTTTTTTTACAAAATATTTAACACTTTATCTTTGGTCAATTTGACCAGTAAGGCTATTTTGGGATACTAACATTTTAAAAATCAAAAGCACTTTTAATATTTGCAAGTGAGAAAAGAAGGGGAAGAGGGAAATGCATTTGGAGAAATACGCCAGAGCAGATGTGATCAGATATGCACACGTCCTCCATGCAAAAAGAAGTGGGAGGGCGAGGAGGGAGGAAGAATTATTCTGGAGAGCAGTTAAATTATCGCCAAAAGAGATTTACCATTCTGGACACAACTGAAGCTTTACCTGGCTAGGACAGACCACTGTTCAGCGTCACTGCTACAGCACCCCACGCCTGCGTGATACTTGAGACACGGGCATGTCTCCAGCCCAGGAACCAAGCAGATTCACCAAATCAGCTGCTTACCGTCTTGAACTCGGCTCCTGCCACAACCCCCACGTCAGGCTGGGAATCTCGGCACGGTTTGTCCTTAGCCTAATGCTTTACAGCACCACAGTCTGGGCTGATCGCTCTTCAGAGTGCCTTGTCATGGCTTATTGTGCGATATATGTATGTATGTGTTTATATATATATATATATATATATAATGTAAAAGTAATACAGCTCTTACAGAAGTGGCTTGGTAAAAGCAACAATTTGCCATTCAGCAGTTTCATTAAGCTAGGGCTCCCTACCAGACAAACAGCACATTTTTATCAATTCATGGTGACAGATTGTGACTCTGAACTGCAGATGACTTCATCATTTTAAATACTTACTATCAACCCCATCTGGCCTCCAAAAACAGTTACCTAGTGTTTAACAAGAGGATGCGGTTAGAACTTTTTGGCTGAACAGACAATGCCCCATCTAACTGTTGCAAATGCACTCAGGTGACAGACTACGGGAAAAACATCAAGTGACCTCAATTCCACTGTTGATAAAATTAAATTGGAAAAATAATGACAGATAAATCTTGCCACAGATCAATTGGAAAGCACTTCCCCCCCCCATCTGCAAGAATCACACCCTTCCTGGTCTACACGTTTCAATAACTTCAACAACAACAAAAAAGTAAAGTATTTTTCCTTATTCTGAAAGGCAACATGAATGGTTTTTTGTTTTATTTTTTTAAAGACATACTGGGTGTGGACAGTAACTTTCCTCCTATATAAAAACAAGAGCAGATGAATATTCTGAATCCTACTTGCAAATCTGATAGTATTCAAGAGGATAGAACAATCTGCATAGAAACATCCACACATTTAGCATTCCATATACTAATAGAGCTACACTGACCTACACAGCTAAAATCTGTGATTGTACCCTAGATTTGATAGTCTTTCAGCCTCCCCTACCCACCAAAAGATATAACCCAGTCCCTTCTACGTTAGCCAGTCCCTCCTTCCTGTGGCACACGACCCAAGACTGGCACAGTCCCACACAGCATCATTACACCAGAACACACAACTCTGGCAAATTCTTTCAGCTTCTTTGTTTTTTTGGTTTTTTTTCCCCTCCTTCTAATTAGGGAAAGGCCACCAAGATGCATCAGTTCATTCACAGAGATGCCCTCAAGGCAGTAGCAAGCACTGGGACATCCCTTTCCACATGCTCTGCGGACGTTGGCGTTGCTTGTGAAAGCAGAGCTCAGAAACGTTGCCATCTTTGAGAAGGCCAGGTTTCCACCAGAAACGCTGGCTGAAACCTGAGCGTGGTTTAGTGCCGATGAGTCCAGACATGCAAGTTAAAATGTACAGTTCAGCTTACAATTAATAGTTGTAAATGGAACTGGTTATTAATATGGTGTGCACCTTTCATTAAGAAAAATTAGTCAATAAAATTAATGAGTCGTGCTTGTACATTAGAATTTTTAACATCTCAAGAAGTATTGCAAGAAAAAACAGCCTCTCTTCTGGTCTTCATAAAGGCTAAACATCTGTCCATTTTGGTAATCGGAAAGCAGGAACAAATCAAGGGAAAGGCGACTTTAGTGTTTTTTCTTTTTAATGTAGTCTTAAATCATGTTATGCTCAAATTCAATTCATCTAAAAATAATTAGTCACGAGATCTTGTTTTGATTTGCATTATGAATACTTCATTTAAAAGTAAATATTTTAGTGTTAATCTTCCCTTTTAAACTCTCTTTACAGAAACAAAGAGCTAAAACCATAAATAAGAGGGCATTAAAACCATAAAAATGACATTTGCCAATATCTTAATTTTTCAGCCAGACTTGATAAATCTATCAAAACCAGACAGTTAAATAAGAACCACATTATAAAAATTAGCAAAAAAAGGACTATTAGGTAACTCTGCAAACTCAAATATGAAACTGTACTAAACAAAATATGTGCAAAAGTATACAAGAGTAACTGCATATAGCAAGGTTAAGCCTGAATTAGTTTTAAAGCTTGCCCCGGTGAAATTTAATTCAAAGTTGTCCCACTGTGTTTCTTTTTTCTTTCAACTCACATTGTAAGTCAAATAAAAACAAAATACGTATGATAACTTCCAAACGAAGCTGGTACTGGACAAGCACAGAGCAGGACACTCACTCAGCACGAGTGCAGCATGCCACTCACAGAGAGTTCCTCAGGAGTCCTTAGAGAGTAGTGTACAAATTCAACACTGCATACAACAGCACACGTTATACTTGACAACTTGAGAATGTTCTTGGGTTTTTTGTCTGTGTGGGTTTTTTTTTTCCTTTTGAGACAAGTTTCTCAGTCAAACCTCTGATACGAAAGCAGTGTGATTTTGCGTTGCAATGTTTAATGCATAAAAACCAGCCACCTGGGCCCTCCGAATCGTTCTCTTCTAAGAGTAAGGACTATGGGTGAACCAACAGTCTAGAACTGTGTATAGTTATGTGCAAAACATTCACTAGCACTCTGAATCTCAGGTCTATCATATGGGCATAGGAAGTGACAGATGCAGGTAAATAGTAATTTCGGGATCCAGCACATCTGACATCTACAAAATAGCCAACAGAGTTTAAAATGGCAGGTTCTCCCTAGAAAGTGTATTGAAATGATTAACAAAGTAACAAAATGGGCAGAATCTAACTTTGGTGAAAAGTCTGAACATTTCACATAATGCTCAACAAGCCAAAGTAAGGTACCATCTGTAGCAAAGACTAGATTTAGATTAACTGGTAAGTAGAGACAACTCTTCAAAGATCATAACTGTAAACTGCAAATCTACTTCCAAGTCTCTTACACACCGTTCAGTCCACACAGGCCACGTTCATTTTGCTGTAAAGACTTCAGCCTGGAAACACTATGAAAAGAAAGTTCCTTTAATTGGGTCTTTATAGGAGAAAAGGGTTAGTTGTATTTGTAGACTGGGATGCTGACGGTGGGATTCCTGTACTGTGAAGAGGTTGGGTCATTGATCCTGCAATGCTCACATTCAGCCCCTGGCCCATCCTTGTTATAGATGCCACAGTGCCCATAGCTGGTATCGGTGCCATTCCCACAGGCACTGGGGCCATGGAAGACAGAGGTATTGGCTCCATGCTTATCGGTGGCACAGCACTGAAAGAAGGGCTGGTTCCCATCACAGGACTCGCTCTCATCTGATTTAGAGTGAGTGGCTGAGGCTGATTCACTTGGAAGGGGTTGATTGGAGTTGGTGCTGTAGCAGCGCCTAGTTTTGAGAGAAGGGGGAAGAGGGAAAGACATCACACCTCCATAAACACTCCGTAAAGTTTTGGAGATCGTCTTTTCTGGCAAAGAACACACCTTCAGTACATCCCCACATCCTCCCAACCCCAAAATACCCCGTGGAGAAACCTGCCTGGATAACATTCAGCAAACTGGGGCTGTACTGGTGCACAAGTACAGTCTTGTTTCCTTGAACCTATCAATGCCACAAAACACCCCTTTGCTGACCAACAGTTTCTACTTCTGATAGCGGTCACTGGAGAGTCAAGTTCTAAATTTGGTTACCTGGAACATGCCTAACCATGACATCCAGATCGCTAATTTTTTTTTTAAATGCTACTTGAAATTTGCATTACGGAAGAGGCCTGCAAGCTCTCTGTACTCCTTTACTGCAATCTGGCTACTGCAGATTTGTGCATTTGCTTCAAGATCTCATCCAGTCGACTCCATTTAGAAGCTGTACATGTTTCTGGCACTGAGTTTTGACAAGAATTCATAAAGTAAACAAGTTGTTTCCGAGTTACAGCGGTGCTAGAAAAAGCAGAGAATAACTTTCCCAGTGTTTGAGGTTCTTTGGACTGCTGCCAACACTACAAATTCCTTTTACCGTATATGTATAGCGTTATTTGGATGGCCCAGTGACCCCTTATAAACTTTTTGTAGCAACCGGTAACAGCAGATACACAGACTTCCTCTTGCTAAACACTGCCAAGGCTGTTCAGAATTACTGGTTTTTTCCTATCCAAGGAGCTTAATAAACTGTCATGTTTTTTCCATTGGAAGAGTGAAGAAAATAAACACTGAAATAACATTTTTAAAGTATTTCACCATACTAGCATCACACAGAAATTTCAGTGCATACGAATAGCTTTTAAAAAATACATGCATCTTGCACATGTTTAGTGTCACCATCTAAGTCTGCTACAAGTAAAGGCTCACTTCTAACAGCAGCCAATTTACAGAACTGCAACAGCCTATTTTTTTCAAAATACACTGAGAGTGTGTTTTGATCAAAACTGGTTTATCATGCTAGCCTAAAGACAGCCTAACCAGCAACCCACTAAATTATACCGCAGAGTTTGCTATCTGAAACCTCAGGCTGCAGTCAGAGATGCTACTGTGCCTGCTGCAGCACAAGCAAAAGGGCAATTCCTACCTGCTTCCACAAGAACCTACTACCTATTACCTTCCCAAGGGATTATCTGGTGGCACACATTCACATCTTACCTGTTCTGACAATCAATCAGCTTCAGCTCAGCCATTTTTAATAATCCAAAGCCTTCTTCTAACACAGATCATTTTGAGAGCGCAAGGGGAAAAGTGGAAGAGAAACTGCTTGAACAAAGCTCAGCCAGCAGATCAGCTGCAGACGCTAGAGTAGAAACTCTGCGCTTTCAGGGTCCGGCAGTATACCTTGAAACCATGATGCCTCACCCTCCTGCTCTCAGTCATGATCTGTTGGCTGAAGTAATCAAGAAAAACGAGCCCAAACCAGCTGACATTAAATCAAATAGGAGTGAGTTATACAGTTTTTTCCTATAGGAAGGGAAAGCTAAAATAGTAAAATGAAGGAATATGCAGAAACAGACCTGGTGCCAAGAATGGATTCAGTGAAGTAACAGGCTGTGGTGGCTTAGACACCAGCGAATCCAGGTTCACCAAAGCAGCATTGGGGCCCAAAAAAGACTCGGGGGTTTTCCGAGCTGCACTTTGTTTGCCTGATGTCATGCTTGAGTGCTGGGAATCAAAGAGATCAGGACTTGTGGTACCGCTATGCTGAGATGGCAAAGTGGAACCGGATTCAGCTGAAACAACACAAAGAGAAAAACAAAACTTGTCTCATTAATCTACATAGTCAAGCAAAGAAACCCTGAAGTCTCTGACAGCAGAAATGTTTTAAAAGCTAATGTTTGCATTAGTCAGATTTAAATGTTTCAGTACACGTTACACCCTTATAGCATGCAAGCAGATAAATCTTCTTTAGAGGAGTATGACGAAGCTACAGTTAGAGTTGCAGTGCTCTACTGAAGGCGCTACCTTATTTGCCTTAATGAATGTTCTCACAGCTATGCTGCAACAGATGGGACTAAGAGTCTCCAAGGAAAAGATATTCGAAAGCCTTGGCTTCTGCCCTTGCACTACACCACTACTGCACCCTTCCTAGTTAGATTCCACCCAGGTTTTCTCTTTTGTGTTAAAGAAGCCTAGCCCAGCTTTAAATTAGTCACCATTCTTTCAGGCAGAACCATCCTGAAAGTACATAGTATCAAAGCACTTACACATTAAGGTCTGACAGTTTTTATTTTAGTGACTAATGACCAAATAAAAAATAAAGCATTCATAGAAGTGTATTTTCTCATCTTCCTACTATTGTTACACACTAGAATTTACACATTTGAGAAATTCAGTCAACATTGTTCTGTTTGACTCTCTGAGCATGAGCCATACTCCAAACATGCTGGATACTGTGAATTTAGACGTCAAACAAATTTCTGGGTCAATGCAGCAAAAGGTTACAGAGTGAAATTCTACGGCTTACAGTGCAAAAGGCCCATTCCCCATAAGTTCATGCACAGGCCAAAACGTTAACAAGCTTTTACTGCTGCATTATCACCAGCTTTAATCTTTTCCTTTGTAAAAGTAAATTTATTTTTTTTTAATAAATTTTAAGAATAGAGACATTTGTTGCTGAGACTATCACCCAATCTTTCCACGTGCTAAGAATTTGATTCATACCTGGCTTTTTGGAAGTTCGAAGTGTGTCAAATTCAGAAAAATCATCTTTAACTGTACCATTCAAATTACTGAAGAGGTCAAAAGATGTACTTCCTGTTCAAAACAACAAAACAGCCCTGTCATTAACAGATCTTCAGTTGCATCACACACCTGATCCTACTGAAAGCAATTTCTAACCCAGTCATGATACCAAGAAACCACTCTGTCAGGTTCTAGGGCAGCAGTTCAGATCAGCTTGAGTGCTCCTACTCTTACCCAGGACCAGGGAGAAGGATAACGTCAGAGAACTGTCCTTTCTTACGTTATTAGCCAACTAATGCAGAGCTATGTGCTTTTAAATCACAATGTAAGGCACACCTTAGCATGCTGGATTTTTATTGAGTGTCTGCACTAGAGAGACATATAGGCAGGCATATATTGCTGCAGAAGAAGAGAACAGCAACAAATTTATGGCCTAAACTATAAAGTGTGTTAATCAGCCCTCAAGTAAAACACACTTCTGAATACAGTTCCAAAGACAAATTTGGCACTGCTACAACTTAAGTGATGATTTGACTTATGCTTCCGAAGTGGAAAGGAGGAGGAATGCAATAGAAGAGGTTATCTACGCCTTGTAGAGATGGTAAGGCCCTGTTAGCTAAAGCACCAGAGCTTGCCCATAGTTTGCAACCAATGAAAAAACATTTTCAAGATGTGGACACACCCTTACCTCAAAATGGAGGAGAAAAACCCACACCTAAATGAACAGCAATCACACTCCTGAAAAGCTTTAGTTTGCTTTTTTTTTTATTAGCTGAAATGTTTTTCTAATTTAGTTTTAACCTTCAACACATTTCAAGCAAATGAAGGTACAGACTTAGCTCCATAAAGAGTGCAAAAAGACAAAACCCAAAAGAATGAGTGAAGGTTGTGTATAACAATACTTCTTATGAAGAACAAAGACCCACCATAGTTAAAGAATCATTCGCATAATGATCCAGTTATTGCCCTTTGCCCAGTGAAAAGCTGATTAGACAATGTTTTGCAGTACTCGGATTCCTTTGTTTATTATGTACTGAGATGAATGACTAGCAGAAAATGCATTTAGGATGCATTTAGCCACGGTGCCAACATGAAAATACCAGGTATTAAGATTCATCAAGGTTGCATTAGTTACAGAGCACGAATAGACAATTACATCAGCACCTTCTGCATCTTGCTACACAAGGGCTTAGGGATAGCTTTCACACCCTCAGTCTGAAGTAACAAACCTTCATTTGCACCTCTAAAAGTCTCCTCAGAGTGGGGAGCTGCTCAACCTGTCAACCTACGTCTGCAGAGACATCCATCTGCATAGCTATTTATCATGATGAAAGGTAAAATTACAGTATCATTCATTTCCAGAAATTAAGTCCTTGTCTAATTAAAGATAAAACCCATTTAAAAACCCAACAGCAGCAGCAGTCGTAAGTGCTCAGCATGCACCCACACATACCAATAAAAGAATATAGAAGGGACAGAACATGAAGAAGCAACACGAATTCAGAGCTGCAAGTCAGAATAATAACATTTGAAGTTCTTCTTGCTGCTAGCTATTATAAGTCCCATTTATTTTACAGACCAGTTCTGCAAATTGTTCAGCACATAGCTTCTTTTAACCAAGCAATGCAAGAAAATAATTCAAATTTCACCTTCATGACTCAAATAATATGAATATGGGATGAGACCATTTCTCACCAGAAGTAGAGAGAGGTTTGTTTGCAGGTGCTGGTCCCCAAGGATCCACAGAGGGTTTTGCTGCAGTAGAAGATGGCTGAGCAGGAGCCCAAGGGTCAACATTTTTGGACAGAGACTGAGCTGTGGATCCTGCAGGTGCTGCCCAAGGGTCAACGGAAGCAGCTGGTTTGGCACCTGTAAAAAGAGCCAGCAGGAACACAAGTCAGTACAGTTTCACTTTGGAAAACTTTCCTTGGAGATTAACCTCTCTTATGAGCCATTACTGCCTATTAATACTAAACATAAGTAGGTGAAGCAATTCAACATTAGGAATACTGGTAAGTCTCAGCATCTGTGTCATACATACTGAACAAGCACAAGTAAACTCCATGCAAGACAGATGAATAAAACAAATCTCCCATTTGAAACTGAATAAAAAAAAATCTGCAGTTCCAACAAGAAAATAAACTTGCTTTTGTTACAGGCATTGCCACCACAACAGACAATATCTGACTGAAAGTGACCTAAATCACAGGGTATATTTATGAACTTAGCAGAAAGAAGGTTTCTAAAAAACCTGTGTGTAAAAGGTATGAAATATACAACAAAGAAAAGAAATCTGTAAGATTCAAAGGGAATAGTTTTCAAACTCTTTTTACCATACTGTTACTTTATAAAAACATAATCAGCTTCCCTGAGCTAGCTGTGCTTTTTTTTATTCCCATTTGTAAGCACTCCTCCTGACACAGATCTCAGCTGTCCACTGATACCCCTTCCTATATATTTTTTTTTTTTAAAAACCAATGCCTGAATGCTCAGGATTCTCATTTTTGTTTGGAGATGCTGACAACTCTTCATTCCTATGAATTCAGATTACTCAACTGCTTAAGGCTGTGTACAAGGTTAGGGCTTCCTAGAAACTTGCCTCACTATATGCAATTTCCTGCCAGTTTTTTCTTCTTCCTCCCCAACCTGATAATTTATTGCTTTTCAGCATAGGTGGCCTCTTCTTCCTTCTACCATTAAATGAAGATATTTTGGCTTATCAAGGACCAGCAAAGCAAATCACATTCCAGATTTGCAGTGGGCCAGGCCTGTGTTGGAAGATATCACTCTTGCTTTGTTCCTATGTCGTCCGTCCCTGCTGCCCCTCTCCGGCCATCACAGTGCAGGAATGGGAACCTAGTACTTTAAATGCACATCCTGTACAACTCCATGGTGATCAATTACCTTCAAGTCAGATAGTACATGCAAACACAACCAGTCATGGTTTAATTGCTAAATAAGAAAAACTGTATAATCCAAGAGTAGGACAGAATTATCCATGTGGTACATGTCTATTATCTTTAGCCACCATGTAGGTTCCAGGTTACAACTGAATACTGTTTTATCTTTTAAAACTACATACAAAACCCCTTGGCATCACAATATTCTTGAAAACCAATTCAGTGCTACACACAGTGGACAAATTCCAATTTGCAATGTTGGTCTTTGTTTCATCAACAAGCAGCATGGTCTTGCTACAGCTCTGGACCAGGAAATGCTAAAATTTTCCAAGTAAGTCCAATTATTCCCACACCGGTACTTACATTTCCTTTATGTACCCTTAGTGCTGAGTTACGAGCAATGCCATGCAAGAAATGCTAATGACAGCACTTCCCCTAAATGAAAGCTTTCAAAAATCTCTTTTCTTTCATAAAGAGAGCGCGCAAAATTAGAGCACTTGGGAAGATACATTCCCGTAGCTTCCATTATTGCTACTGAAAATGCCAAAGCACATGCAGGTTTTGAGAAATACAGTTTAATGAGTCACTCTTATTAGCAGTCAAATTCATAAATCTGACAGCTTCAAGACTACCCTTAGGAGCCAAGTAACCAGCAAGGTGGAACAAGGGGTTGTTCTATGGTGTTAATAAAGTTGGGCGCCACTGAGAGGAAATGCTACAGCTGCAACTGATGCAAGGAAAATCTTGTCAGAGGATGATATATCAAGATTTGAGGGTGGATTTTGTTTGTTTTTTAACCACAGAAAAATACACTGAACAGCCTTAGGGCCCAAAACTTGGACTTTTTCTGATTTCATGCTTGCAGCTTATCACCAAAAAAGAAAGATTACACTTAGAACAACGAACTGTAGTTGGCCCAGCAGCTATGTAGGTGCCTTTAATGCCACCATGGAGGTGGGGGGAGGCATTTCATTATTAAACTTCAAAATTTTTATCAGGAATCTGGATGGTGGTGTGCTGAATGCTAATGCAAATGACTTTGAAGCACTTTATAGCAGAGGTCGTAGAATCACCAGCCTGAAGCAAAACTGACAGAACTAAGCTGTCAGTCTTCATGAAAAAGCTTCCATTTCCACAGAAATCCCCTGTCCCTCAAAAAAGAAAAAAACCCAAACCCAACAAAAAGTAGATCCAGCTCCAATTCCACAGACGTAGCAAGTTCAATATGTACTGTGAGGAACCATCAACTTTCTTATGCAAAGGAGTAACTCCTTGGACAGACTTTGGCTAACCTAGAAAACAGCACACTACACTGGCAGCAAAACACTCACACACAAAAGCAAACATGCAAAAAAGTGGGCTTAATTGTTCTTTAAGATGTGAAGCACTGGATCTTTCACTTCAGAAACAGATTCCATGAATTTAGCATGAAAAGCTTATGAAACACAGCGAATATTCAAAATGGTAACCTCAGGGGTTTTGTTTAGTATAAAAATCTCCATTTAAACAATTTAATCCATTTGGTTTTGACAGTATACACATCCCATTTCACTAGGAGCAATTAAAGACATGGTAATTCAGATCTACGGCCTCCTAACCACAGCACCCTGCCCAAGTACTATATTAAATACTGGCAAGAGTATAAACCCACGACACTGGTCACAACTAGCAGCCAAAGCATGAGCATCCCCCCAGTCTGAGACAAGTTGTTTTTGCTGTACAAAGACAACAGAAGCTTCACTCTTCTCCTCTTTCTTAAGATTCAAAATGCACACACAAAAACCCAGCTGCTTAAAAAGCAGGAACAGAGTGCGACTTCCACTTGTTTCTGCTTGGAAATGAGTTAGGGGAACACTAGTTCTAGAGTACAGGGAAACAATCAAAATGGACTAATACCCTGTCATTATCAAGCATGACATTGTACATTGAGAAACTTTGAAAAGCTCAACATTAAAAAGCAAAAACTTTTAAATAAGCATTCTTTCAGGCACTTTATTCTTACCAAATGATTGCCATGGGTCAGAGGCAGTAGCTGCAACTGTGGATCCTCCCCAGGGATCAGTTTGGTTTGCAACAGCAGGAGGTCCCCAAGGCTCCGTTTTCTGTGGGGCCGGTGCCGACGAGGGCAGAGCATCCATTAGGTCCAACAAAGTGGTATGCTGAGGGCAGGAATAATCTGAGCTTTAATCAAGAGCATTACCAGTCTGAAGTACAAACCCATGAGAGTGAAGAAGCAATTTTGTTCCTTTTACACACCTGCATTGACTAGTAGTTTGAAATTTAACCCACATGGAAGAAGCTTTAAGCTATACAACAAAGCAATCCCAAAAGCATAAAAAAGCTCAGTATTAAGCTATTTTGTGTTACTGTATTTCAGCTTTTGGCAGCATAACCGGGAATTTCTTAGTCGAAGGCACTACCTCCTTCTTTTTGGGAATTTTAATTGTGTCTCTGCGACTCTCCTCCAGAGCCATCTGTAATCTCAGATCATCTCCGCGTCTGAGGCGCTCCTCCTGCAAAGGAAATCAACACTGTTGATATAGACCATTAGCCTAGACTGTGCTGCTTGCTCCCTCCAGGTATCTAGCCCCCTTGGCAGGACACTGCGAGGGAAGGCCTGGGCAGTACTCCCTACCACCCTAGGAGTGATGCGCACCACAGGCACGCGCAGTGGGATTGCCAGGATTATTTGCTGTAACTTGTACATAACACAAGGGGGGGGGGGGGGGGGGGGAATTTCTTGTGATTCTTGCCTCAAACAGAGGTCAGGAGCGCCCTGACCCTGTAACACCAGCATAACAGTGTGATCATAACAACATCCATTTTGCTGACTGAAATTTACCCTTGTATTGTTTTATACCTAATGGGAAAGCTATAAATGAAACTTCCTTTCCAAAATTCAGTTACAATGCTAGAAACACCACAAAACTTAAAGTAAATATCCCATCTCTAAATTATTGTAATGGTCTTGAACATTCAAATCACCACCGAAGGACATAGTGATTTAAATTTTAATCTTCCTGGCTTTTGTCAGCTTCCCTCCACACCTGATGCAACTGTTACAAAGAACACTTAAGTGAATTAATCTAGCCAACTCCAAGCATATTCTGTAGGTTTTTAACATCTGTAAACTACCATGTCTGTGGTACATTCAACTACTTTAAATATCTTTGCTTGCATCACGTCTTTCAGAAGTTGACTAATTCCCCAGTTGGTATTTCCCTTGCGATTTTTTAAGCTATTTCAACTGATAGACTCTGATTTTTATTTTCTTTTAACTTTATTGCTCAATAATGACAAAGTTTACTGGGTGATAGTTTCCCTTTCCAAGCACAGAGATACTAATGCTTAAGATACAGCAGTAAGCTAAACTTGTCACAGGAAGCCTCTAAAATATTAGAGGCACTCAGCACAGCTGACTTGAATTTTCACTCATAGCTGAGATTCAACAACTTTGTTATATATTAACACGCAGTAAACTTTATCCACAATTACAGCATTTACTCCAAATTCAGAATGAAGCTCCTAAGAATTAACACAGTAACATAACCCGTGTGATAGATTAGGAGCCAAGTTATTTTAAACCAGGTTCTTTATATATTCTAGTACTTTGTGTCAGGTCACCCTTCTGTTCCAGACAATCTTACTGAATGAACAGATCATTCAAAATTTCACTGTAATCAGAATTCACTGACATTTCTTATGCTGGCCCCATTAATGAAGGTTTTCAGGACTAGTCATGTTTTCAGTTTTCTTAACTGAAAACATCTTCAGCAATGTGATGATTAACATCCTCCCACAGAAAGTCTTCTTGCAAAGTGACTGTCATCTTCCACTAGTCTCAACAGCTTGGAGGCTGAAGTAACTTTAAAAAGAGATTTAAAAAAATAAATAAATAAAAGAGCACCATCTTCCAAAATGGCCTTTCTCTCCCCCTATTCCACCTGGAGCAAAGCCAAGCTGCCATTGGAAAAAAAAAAAAAAAAAAAAAAAAAAAACAAACAGGATTGTATTCTCAACTATCAAAGCATGGACACTTTGGAAAACCTACACGGCAACTGACCTGCTCCGCCACTTCCCGGCTCATTGCCAGCGCGAGCTGCAGTTGGAGCTCCTCTTCTCCACTTGTCTGAGGCCGGGCCTGCTCGAGCTCCGAGGAAACTCGAGGGGACGTAGCTGTTGGAGACAAAATCCAGCAAGTTTAACACACCAAACAACAAAAAGATATAACAGGTTTGATTACTTCTCGGGTACCTAGACCATCCCACTTTCACACAGACATTCTCAAAGGTCCCCAGCACAGCAACAGGCCCCCTGGGTGCCAGGGACCACCGACTCGCCGACCACCATCAGCTCCCTCAGCTGTCAGAGTTAAAGCTTGTACCAAGGCTGAGGTTAACAAGCCAGAACAATTAAGCAGGGAGAACTTTGCAAGACAGTTCAATTGCTTTGAAGGAAAAATGTTCCTGGAAAACAAAGGGGGTTTGTGTTAGTAGGGTTGTAATATCAAGAAACATCACCAATGAATGCTGGATACCCTGTCAGCATATCAAGCTTTGGACGGCAGGACACTGACTGAAAAACCTATAGAATTAATTGTTCAAGAAAACGTTTGTTGATATTTCTTACATCTTCCAATGTCAGTAAGGATTTGCTGGGAGTTGGCCAGTATCAGGGTAAAATCAGATACCACCCACTTTTCTGTAAAATAATGCAGTCTTAATGGGACAGATAAAGAACTATTCTTAACTACTAAAGCAGGCTCAGAGACAAACAAGCCAGCTATTCATACCCAAAATTTACAAAAATACTGTATCATTCTCTGTTAAAAAAAAGTTTAGTATTTAGGTTGGGGGAGTAGTTTGGTTTTTGTTGTTGGTTGGTCTTTCTTTGGATGAAGACCTTTCTTAGCTGAGAACTAGCTGGTAATCTCCCCCACTCCTCCTCAAATAACAGTTGATCTTGACAGCTAAAATACACAATTTCTCAATACACAAATCATCTTTTACTGCTCTTTTCACTACAGTAGCATGCAGAAATTCCCATCCCAATGGGATAACTCTAGTAGGTTTATCACTATATAGTAGTTAAACAATTTTTGTGCTCTCTCTCAGATAATTCTCTAGCATCCAAATCATTTACACAAAAATTTTATCTTACTTTGGCAAGGAAGTTTGTATTTAATGGTTGGAATGATAATTAGTTTGGCAAAATATATACTGACATTTAATAAAGAGGAACCATATTTTTAAACCAGCATGTCAAGCTCAAAAAAATTAAGTTCCTTCTTAGCAGGTCAGCTGGGCATGAAAAAACTAGATTGCCACACTGTAATAAAAAAAAAAAATAAAAAAAAGACTTCTTCAGTCACTACTTTAATCCTCCAAATATGTCATAGTCTTGTCTCCTCCTAAGCTTTAGGCCAAAATGACACCACAAAATAAAAAGTGCGACCTTCTCTCTCACCCAGCAGGTCAGAAGGAAGGTGACTCTGTAAATGAGGAATGACCTTTCCTTTCCACCATACATCCAATGTGCCATCCCATCCCACTCCATTTCTAAAGGGACAAATTTATCACCCAGAACAACTCTTCCATGTTGGGCTGATCCTGAAGCTTTCAAGCCAACCAGACAAGCTCCTTACTTCACAAGATGTTACTCATAACTCAAGTCTATTACTTTTTCAAACTTTCTGATATAAATTACCTAAATTTAGCCCGCTTCATGTGTACTTTTTGCTCCAACAGTCACAGACAGGCTCTCCAATATATTATATGGACTATTACAGACTTAAAGTAGGAATAAAGAGGGCATCAGATAACAGGATGTTGACTGCATGGAAAATATAACCTTAAAATGTTTGTAGAATTTGAATATTCTTCAATATGAAAATAAAGAGAATTAAAAAGAAAACCGGTTAAAACTCAACACAAGGTTACCAAAAGGTAGCCCATGACAGAAAAACTGAGATCCTTCTCTGATTTGTCAGTCAAAAGGAAAAGCAGTAAAGTTAATCTATGTGGACTCCAAGCATTTTATGATGCTAAATAGAATGTTACTGTTAAACAGAGGTTGTGTAAGAACTGAAACAGGTAAAGAACCAGTTGAAGAAGAGATTATGTCATACTGCCTACCACCAAGAAAGTTTACTAACAGTTTCTCAAGAACTGGCTTTAAGACCCATCTTAAGAAAAATTACGTAATAAACAAATGCATGAGGTTATGGGAAAATGCAAAGCTAACACTAAAAAAATTGTCTAACTAGAAGGAGAAAGAGGAATATTAAAAAAAACCAGATGACTGAGAAGGGAAATTGGATGATACAGAGAAAGAAAAATAATTTCTTTGATGACCACCTTCTGCTAATTGGGGGCATCAACTGCAAGTGACAGAGATGTAAAGAACTTTCTTTAGTACCAAAACACATGATAACTCCCAGCCACTAACCTAATACAGCTATTACTAACATTAGCACTACTGCATCAAAGCATTAGTCAGAATTCATCTAACATAACAAATGCAATTCTAGTCATTCAAATCCAAGACAGATGATTTCAAAACAGAATGGACATGGAAACGCTTCCCTTCTGAGCGCAGAGAATATTTTATGTGCTTATCTTTGCAAAAAGAAGATTGAGCAGTTTGCGATTGCTAAATACATCAGGCTTGCAAATACTACAGAATGAGAAAAGCTATTTAAGATAAAGGGGCAAGAACTAATGGTATAAACTGACCATGAATAAATTTGAGATATGAATAGAAAGCAGCAGCTTTCCAGCAGGAATTATAGAAGGAAAGAGTCATAACTGGTTTAAACACAGAGCTGGATAAGCATACAAATGGGACACCAACATAGTCACTTGAGAACAGATGGCCACTGGACTATGATCAGGCAGGTACCTTCTGGTCTTCTACTTCTTTAATGGCAATTGTAGGGAAGAATGTAATTTCCTGCACTTTTTGCATAGGAGTTTTTCCATCTCTGTTGACATAACTACATTCCGTAACAACTAAGCAGCTGATGGTAGAATGACTTTACAATGATGTGAAATGGGTCAGCTCCGATGATTCTCCTCCCATTTCCACATGAAGGACTACTTACTGAAAGTGCTCACCAGTTTCAGCTTAACAGCACACAGCATTTTTGCACTAAAAAGCTGCAAGAAGCAGGGACTGCATCCTACTCCAAGCGTCTCACTCGCCCTCCCATAGTGGGTCCTCGCCTCCCAGCCGCACACGGGAACGGCAGGCTTGCTTTGGCAGAGAGCTACATGACCTCACAGCTCCCAACAGAGACCAGCATTCAGCAGCTCCAGGATCTGAACACAGATAATAAGGGGTCTCACAGATATAGCTTATTTCTTTTCACTTTTAGGCTCTTCAGCAATTCATTCTACTTGGTTTTATTAACTCTAAAAGGCACTTTAGAGCTCCTTTTACCAAAAAAAAGGAAAAAACTGTCAATTTGAAATTCTTCCTTGGGACTTACATTAAAAAACATTGATAAAAATGTTGCTATTTTACATTTAAACTTCTGCAGTGGTTATAAAACCATCTACATTAAACAGCTGCCAGCACATTTTTTGAAAAAGGATTAAGGGAAATTCAAAACACTGTTCTTGGTAGTAATCTGACAGGTTTTATCCAGCAACTTCACTCCTAAAATCCTGCAGTATTATAACTGCTCTTCTCTATTGGCCTCATCCTGCACTAACGTTTTAGTTGCAAGGATCTAGCATAAAGGTTATTGCCTTAGTAACAGTATCACTGCCACACAAAGAATCTCTTATCCCACAGCACATGACAGTTAACTCAGATGTTTATGTAAGATGGGACTCAATAGATCAATTCTGACCTGCTAAACCCTGCTTTGTTGCTGCTTTGAGAATTTGGAGATCCCGGCCCCCCTAGGCTGCCCAGAAGCAACAGCGTGGGTATCTGCTTCTGCAGGGAGACATGCCACCAGGCTGTCTTCTCAACAAGACTCTAGCTGCAGTGCAAGGAAATAATTTCCAACCTCAGTTAATCACTAAAACAGGATTCTGCTCCACCATCTGTCTCTAGTACAGGCTATGACATCTCTCATACATATCTATCGGTAATTTACTGTATTTTGGCTATATTAGAAGCCCTCTGTAGATGTCTATATGTTTGGTTAAGTTAGTGAGTTAAAGTGTATATACAGTACACAGCTAGAAAGCAGACTCATTGCCTACATTAATGATAAAAACCAGTCACAGCATAAAAATCAGACTGGGCATTTTCATTCAGAAGTGTGTGCTTGGTTTTTTGGGTTGGGTTTGGGGTTTTTTAAATGCTACCCTAGACCAAGTGATGGCACAGAGTGCCATGGAAAATAAGCCCCAGCTTTATAATTTGCAGGTGGCATTCTTAAGAACAGAATTCAGTTCTCAGTCACATTTGTTCAGAAAGAAAAGCTGCTTCCTCACTCAATTGGTATGCCTACAAAGCTAGACAAGACCAAGGCTGACTTGAAAAATTAGAATATCATCAAGGTAAGAACATAGAAACTGATAGCATTTCACTTGGGAACCAAGCAGAGATCCCATTTGTTAGCCTTCAAATAAAAGACTATTCAAATAAAGATGGGACACTTTCAAAAAGCCAATCTAACCTCTCAAATTACGAAAGGGAATGTGCAAGCTGCTTAATCTAGAAGGAACTGTGTAATCCACCTTTCCATTGGGAATTAAAGAGATCTCTCAAATACAAGAAGAGAATTAATAGCACCTATTAATGTGGCAAGGTGGAGCTGATCAGCCTTACTGCATGATTTCTAATTGCGGTGAAGCAGATGGAGCACTTTTGAAATTAATTTAATACTGAACAAATCCTTAAAGCTTGTTTTGGTTAAAGAGCATTTTTTTCTCTCAGGTGATCCCTACACTCATCTTAATAGACACAGTCAGATAATTTATTGCAACTACAGAAGCCTGGTTACACCAATGGCATCTCTCACCTTTACTTAGAGCACCAGAAAAACAAAAGTATGATGAGAGGATTAAATCAAGTTGTCAAGTGACATCTGACAGATAACACAGGAGTCTATCAAATTCCTTCAACACCTCAAACTATAGAAATTATCCATGCAGCTCATCCAGACTCATTGCTGGATGATATGCCATATATTCCCTAAGATAAAAGGCCAGGGATGTACTCCAACATGTACAAATGCAGAACAGATTATATTAACAAACAAACAAAAAAACCAAAAAAACCACCCCACCAAACACCCAACCAAACAAAACAAAACTTTAAAAACAGGAGCATTCTGAAATTCCTATAGTGTCAAACCCAAATTAGTAATTCCTCTGAATTATTTTCCACTCCAAGCAAAAAGGGAGACAAAACTGACATAGATGAGTGAACGCAAACTTGCTGATGCTTCACAAAACTGTTTTTAAATAATGAGTCAACTTACTGTGAATAATCACTGGAAATATTAAAACTCATTATTTCAGCTAAAGAAAATTGCTCAAAAAAATCTTTACAGGTAAGGTTAAGAGACTTGGCATTTCACAAGATCCAGAAAAGCCTTTTTCAGTCCATCTTTCACCAATCTTTTATCAAATGTGTAATGCATGTGTAATGAATCTGATTTCTCAACCAAGCGGCCTACCTCCAGGCAAAGCACTCCTCTAAAATCAGGTCACACTACGCACATTGCGTTGTTCCCTACTCTGCCACGTTTGTGTTCATGAAATCAGGACATTAAAACACACAACAGTCTTGGTCTGCCAACATTTCTAAGTGCAACCCAAACCCAAGGCAGCAGATGGCCAAAAGAAAGGACACACGTACAACCCAAAATAACACAGGTAGGTCCTCGTTTAGGCATAATAGGATTGGACCTCTTTAAAAAGCGCAGCTTCAGTAAACTTGGTTTTAAAACATGAAGGCAGTACAGGGAGAGGACCAGCATTTTCCAGGGATCCTTCAAAGCTGAAGCTAATCCAAACACACTATCTTCTGGGGGCAAGGTTGCCAAGGAATTGGCTGTCAGTCACTTCCCTCCAGCTAGTTTTTCCATCATTTTTCTGACTCCATAACCACCCCAGCCACAAGGAGCTGCAGCAGACTACACTGCTTGCTTCCTGAGCAGCCACAGCTCAACTGTGACAATCCAGATAGGTCTGCTAAAGACAACACAACTAACCTGCTCCTAAGACGGCTGAGAAAGAACAAGGTAATCTGAGTCCCTACACTCCTGCCCCATCTCCTAAGAGCTTCTGCAGGCCCGAGGTGCTCTAGCACAGCGTTTTGCAGGTACTCTAAACGGTCTGCCACACTGCAGTGACTGCAGGTTACACTTCTGCCATGCTGACCACTCCAGTGTAGCAACAGAGTAATATCCCTGTGTAAGCCTCTGCTGAAAGAATGCTATAAAAAGATAGCTACTAGATGAAGGACTTTATCAAGACCAGTAAACTCTAAGAAATGCACTCCCAAGCTTGAAACAGCATCACATTTCAGACTTAAGAGGTCTATATAAAGAACACCCTACTTTTCCCCATGCAGCCATAAATCCAGAATCCTATTTAAGTGGTCACTGGCAGCTGTAGATGAAACAAGGCTAGGAACAAAAGGCTGAAGTTTTCAAAACTGGGTGACTAATGTCTAGCATAAAGACAATATTTAGACACAAAGACAGATTAGGGGTGGGGAACTACTGCTCCAAAAGATTTCAAATATTGACCTTCTACTCCTTCCTCTCCCCAGTAGGTTTAGTTTCAGCACCACACAAGAACATTCCCTTAACGTGAAATAAAACCTGATACCAGATTTCATGCAACTCCATACAATTTACAGATTTTCCAAAATAAATAAGAACTTTTATGTATTTTGTCATGGTATATTTAATAACTCCTAACTTGAACAGTAATTGCCCCTGGCTTAAAGCTGGAAGATAGCCAATTGTCCACAGTATGTCAGAAACTGCTGACAAGATGGAGGTTGGGAGGAGATTTATTTTTGCTTTTAGCTTTACAGTATCTCTCTTGGCTTCCATTTACAGATTACAAGACTAGATAGCAAAAACCCTAATACTTTTACAAATGTTTGCATG